>NC_065957.1:5710000-6028750 GCF_021464435.1 Cataglyphis hispanica
TCGAGATATTTTTTAAAATGGAATAATTATCTAATAAAAATGAAGTAATATTTTAAATGAAGATGAAGTAATATTTCTCTTACTTTACTTACCTGACAGCGTTAAATAAACTACAACCGTGTAACACACACACTATATACATGGTATCAACGTTTACCATACATCTAGTACTAATTATAGCTGCAAGATAGCAATGCAACAATATTGGTAAATAATATTTTTCTTTATCTACTCCCCATTCTCCCTCAAGCACATGTATAGTTGGCCGCGATTCATTCAACGGTATTATGATATCTAGAATTTTTGGTATTACCGGTATTGACATAAACATTACTACGAATACGTTAATATACACTGCAAAGAGAACATGACTACAATAATATTCTATTATTATTAATTATTTTTTATAATATAGAAATATTCTTCCAAACTTGATATATTTTTGAGCGTCAATTAATACAGATTCAAAGCAATTGACTATTAAATTATTATAGAATTTATTTGATATGTTTATGTAATTTAAAAATAATTATCCAATTACCCGCATAATATTTTGTCACTTTTTCACCAATGTTAGCATAATGCCTTAAAATATGAAGCTCACATTCGCTATGAAACAATCGCCAATGTTCATCCATTAGTTGTAATAAATATTGCAACTAACATTGAAGCAGAAAGAAACATTAGCGAGGTTTAATGAAGTAATATTTTTTTTATTATTTGTAAATATGTGTAATGGATGTACGTGTAAAATTTAGTAGTCTATGGAATATAAAAATTAAAGCTCTTTGGTCGAATCATATTTATGATTTTCCATGTATGTTTATGCATACTACAAAAAATACTAGAATGATTATGATTTATAATATAAAATTGTATTTATAATTTTGTATGTATGATGATATAATTGCATGAAATTAAAATCATAAATGCAATTCTGTCAAAAAATCAAGATCGTCTAAAATATGCTTTTTTATACTTGTCATTGAAAAAAAAATAAAAATCGTACATGCAATTTACGCAATACACATGCATACATAAATTGAAATGGAATTTACCTTTTTGTTATTTATAACAATGTTAAGTAATTTTATAGACGCACCAACAAGAAGAATAGAGGTAACTATACCATCGATAGTCATACTTAAGTCACCCCAGTTATTAAGCAGAAGAAGCACCTATATGAATTAAGGATAATAACAATATCGATCGGTGACTGAATGAGAAGAAGAGAGACAAGTATATCACAGAAATATTTCATTAAAAAAAAAAATTGGAATCATTTGATAATATTTCTTGCTGGTTATCACATTCGCTGTGATGACACAATTACACAATTATTTGTATAAATAATGTGTCTACGCGATTTACCTGAGTTGCAAGAACAGACATCTCGGCGGCTACTAAGAAATACGGTAACAATATCTTTATCACTCTAGGTTGATAAGGCCAAATGCCCAACTGCGACAAAAAGAATTGATTTCTAGAGTAGTATTTCAGCATGTCCCCTTGCATATCGTTTGCGAGACTGATCGTCTTCTTGCTGGATATCAAATTGAAGAAAAAAATGTAAAACAAATGCAATGGCGAGAAGGATATATCATTACGATAATTTCAGGTTGTCAGAAAACATTTACGCGCCACGATAGGTGGATATTCAATCGATCTATAAAAAGCGTCACTGCTCGCTATTAAATATTTATCTTTCACGGCGAGTAACATTTCCAACATTTTCGTTTCCTGACAACTCAAAATTATCGTACAGATCTTCCTCCTGTAAAACGAAATTATAGATTACAAAATTATAAATTTTCTGTAGAATAAAGTGAAATATACTGCGTTATATCGTTTTATTATGACGATATTACAAATATTCTTTCGTACACGGTACAATGGATTTTCACTAATAATTCTCCTAAATATGCTCCTGTATGATGATTTTGCAAAGATAAAGACGTTACAACCATGCACTTCTATTTCATGGATGCTAAGGTAGTGAAATACGACAGAGCAGTTTGCATCACCTTAAAATTGAATATTAATGCTTTGCAGTGTTATGCAATAGGCATTGTAAAAGGTGTTAAAAGATATATAAGTGACAAACACGTACCGAACTGCACATAGTCATTGACATAACAAACATATTTCCAGCCGAAAGTGTACAAGGAACGAAACTTCTATATAAAAGTATTTTTAATAAATTTTTGCTTTTTACGGAGAACGTGTACCATCCTGAACTGTATCTAAAAAAAAAAAACAAAAACAAAATATCATTAAAATGCTTTCAGTAGTTTGCTTTCCCAGCAGCTATGCGAATCGTTAGTAAGACGATAATTTTAGGTGAGATAACATGAAAAATAATAAAAAACATCGCCATTGAAAAATGATTGCAATAATACTTATCAAGTAAAATTATGCTTTGCGAAGACTATATGCGTGTAGAGATTAAAATTTTTTTACAGTAAAATCAAGTAAAATTTTTCAAGAATAATCATTTATAATAAAGCTTCTCGTTGTATATTTATGACATTGTTATTTCGTAGATTGTGATATGGAAGTAATGAATATATACAATACATTATAATTGCGAAGTAATTCTAGCTTATTTATTAAGATCAAGCTCTTTCACATGCTATACATATAGTTAAGTATAAAGTTAAAGAGCTAATCAAAATATGATCCTTACGCTTTGTCGAAGACGTCTGTGCTTTTATCTATTAGTAACTGTCCGGGAAAACACATGCATACAAGATGAGTAAATGCACTCATAGTTACACAAATATATCTTATTACTTCTTCCGTATGTCCTAATTTGTTGATAAGCTATAACAATTATATCATGGAGAATATTAATTACTCTAAAATTACCGAGTATCTTTTTAATTGCAGATTGATTGTTTATAATATATATATATATATATATATATATATATATATATATATATATATATGTATATATATATACATCTTTGTAATTAAACTTTAAATTCTGTTAAAATGAATTCTACTTAAAAAAATAAGTCTTTTGAAAAATGTTCTTTTGTTATTTGATTCCTCTTAAAATTTAGTTTGCGGAAAGTTTTTTTTTTTAATCGTCTATGAGAAAATTATTTATATTTCGACATTTTCAAAGAAATCTATTTCAAATTGGCTAAGAAATTCTCCATTAAAAAAAAAAAATTGGATAGCTTTAAACTTATATGATAAACTTATATGAAATACGTTTTTTAATGAAAGTATATTTATTTTTTAAATTCTTACTTGTATTCCAATTACGCTCATCATCAGCACATTGAAAGTTAAAAGAACAAACGTCACATATGTAAATGTAGAATCCAGTAACTGAACATATCTAACAATAACAGATCAGGATAGAATAATTTAATATTAAAAATCAAATAAAATAGTTTTATTGATATCAAATAATTTTGTTAAGATTATTAATTTCATTAATTTGACTATTATTATCGATAATAAAATTACGAACTCTAATGCGAGTTGATGTTTTCTCAAGCATAGCATCAATTCACGATAATCATCATCTATAGAATCGTATCTTTCTACGAATAAATGATAGTGTATTCTTGCGCGTATTTTCTCATTATTGTCAGTCCTAACATTTGTCTGGCCCACAATATTTTCAAGACGGTGGCTTAGAAATAAAACGATAAATAAGTTAGGATAATCTGTATCGACAAATTTTTTATGTGTGTTTATGAGTGAAGAAAAAGTTTTTTAGGACGATAATAAATTTTTAAGATGTTTAGAGAAACGATATTTCATATTTATTTTCAATAATATTCACCTGATAGCCGTAAATAAACTGCAAGCATGTAACACGCATATTATATACGTGGTATCGATGGATAACACAATTCCAACAGTGATCACACTCGATGCATAAGCATGAAATAGGATTGGATAATAATATTTCTCTTTGTCCACTCTGTATTCTGCTTGATATACATATTTCAATGGCCGTGATTCATTCAATGGTATTACAATATCTAAGATCCTTGGAGTTAATGGAATAAATAAATACAGCACTAAAATTGCGCAACAATATGCTGTAAAAAAAGCATATATTTGTACTTTATACTACAGTACATATCATATTTAAAAAAATAATTTCTTTGCGTTATAATTTTGTAAATTGGAATATATATGAAATGAAAGAATCTGATTTATTTTAATTTTAAACTCAACGAGAGAGATAAGAGAAAATATTTTGCATTTATATCTTATATTTATTATACTTATTATATTAAATTTTATATTATACTTATTATGACCGTGTTCCAAAATTCACTGTCAGTACTAAAAATCTATAATATATGTTACGTGAACTATAGATTTTTTTTGTACTGGCAGTGAATTTTGGAACACGGCCTATATTATGTGTAATGTTTAATCATATATAAGATATATCATATAGTTTGACGTTTGTTTCGGTGTATAGCGCGACATGATTCGCTATACATACACATATCGCAAAGACAGGACGTCGAATTATGCGCCATTATATTATTGTGTTTTCGCGCTCGTCTTGTCAGTCGTTCGGTGAGACTCGAGCGAATAGGTACCGATGCGATCTGCTTCATATGTCGTCGTATTACTTCTCCGTATACGCGATTGCGATAAGTGCTATGAGATATTACATGCAATTATTTGTTATAATTTTTACATATTAACGGTCTCAATCAACTTACGCGTAATAAATTAATGTCCATTAATTCATTGCGTTTTTGCAAATGAATGTGACTACCGTGAAAGAACCGCAAAGAATGAATGAGACAGGAGAAGGCCCGAGGAGTCATCGAACGAACAACAGGTGAATAAAATTTATAATAATAAAATTGATTTTTTCAAAAAAAGTTGTAAATTATCTATTTGCAAATATATCATATAATTATTATCAAAGTTTTATTTCTTTCTTACGAGACGTGTTAGGCTAATCGAAAATACGTTAAAGCAAATTTAAAGCTGTATTAAGCTAGTGTAAAATTAAATATAATTTTTTAAATAACCTAATAGATTAAATATATCGACTCAGATTTATTTGATTCAACTACATTGTAGAAAATCGCAGAACTTAACTTTGTGGCTTTTTATTAGATTACAAAATTATTATTACGTATTTTTCCATTATTTTCTAAAAATTAATATATATGATCATGATCATATGATCAGATTCCTCAAAATGGGCAAACTTTTTTTTGAATAAAAAACGTTTTTTTAATTACACTAAAAAAGTTCCAAGTATCAATCTTGCAATGTTACGTGGATTTCTTTTTAAATTATCATTTAAAAACATTACTTTTTACCTGCATAATATCTCGTCAATTTTCGACCAATATCAGCATAATATTTCAAAATATAATGTTCAGATTCACTGTTAAAGATTCTCCAATGATCGCTCATAAATCGTAGTAGACATCGAAACTGATCGACAATATAAAAAGAAAAGATTAACAACAAATATGCATGTATTAGTGATACTTATCTGCAAACTCACTTTGTCATTATTTATAATGATATTAATCAATTTTGCGTTAGAACCAACAATAGGAATAATGATAATTACACTTTCGACAGCTATATCTACATTACCCCAGGTATCATGTAATAAAATTATCTATGAAATAAAAATATATTGGTCAACAATAAAATAATTACGTAGTAACTTATATATATTTTTATTTGGAAAATAGATGGTTTATGTATTTCCTAACTAATTTCTTTTACCAACGCATTTACATTATTATATTGCACGACACGTTACCTCAGTTGCGATGACGGAATACTGTACTATTGTTAAGAAGCACGGTAACAGCACCTTGAGCACTTTATGTTGATATGGCCAACCACCAATTTGCGACAAAAAGAATTTATTTGTGGCATAGTATTCTTCCATCTCCGCATACATTATGTCGTAGGCAGTTCTTGTGCGAATATTTTGTCGCGAATCAGCTTTTTCCTTATTAAATGTTCGACATGAGGAAGAAATGACGTGGAACAAAAACAATATGATTAAGATAATACTGGCTTGTCAAACATTATATGCGAGCCGTGAAGGCTATATATTTAACTAATCAATGAAAGATACCGTCTCTACTAGTTATAGAATTTTTTTAAATTATTCGAGTAAAAATTGCAAAAGGTTTTTGAGATGATCGAGAAATACTTTGAAATTTTCTCAGCGAAAAAATATATAATTATCTCATATAAATGCTCGAAAAAAAGAGAATCGAGTAATTTTCAATTATTTCAATTTATCTTTAAAGCACAGATATTATCGTTGTATACTTTTTACACGCAGATTGATTTGTTTTTAATATCTACATAATATACTATCCATCTAATATATAAGTTATTTTAAAATCATTAAACATTTTTTTGACGGCAAATTCTCTGGCAGAATAACAAACTCTTCTCAATTTTTTCTTAGCAAAAATTTTGATGCATTAATTCGAGTTATAAATAGTTGAAAAAGTATGATTTTTTATAAACTAAATTTTGTAAACTCAAAAGATTAACAAAAATTCATTTTACATTTAATTTTAAATGAAATTTATTTTAAGAAAAAATTTTAATTTAGGTCTTAGTTACAAGACATATGATTAAAAAATTGAAAATTTACAAAGAAATGATAAGTTTTCTCGATATTTTTACCAAGGAGAAATCAAGTTGGCCGGAGAATCTGCTCTTAACAAACATTCAATGATTTTAGAACACTCTGTATACGTATTATGTTATATATTGATATAGTTGATGTTTCGGTTTTTAATAATTTACGTCGTTTGTTACGGAAAATTATAAAAATATAAAATATATAATATATTTTTGCAAAATACCATTTATGAGTACACATGACACATTTTAAAAATATTTAAAAATTTATTTTTATTACAGTATATAACGCTACGAAAGATATTTGATTAAAATAAGCAATCCTTATTTTAGAGAGGAGAATGTCATGAAATAAGACATAGCGGTCTGTACAACCTTAAAATGAAAACATCATTATTTTAGTGCGATATGTCTTATGCTATGAAATCGTTATAAATATATAGTTTATAATATTATATAACTTTCTTCTACCGTGCTATAATTGGCCATTGACATCACGTATATTTTACTGGCGGTTAACGTGCACGGCACGATACTCCTATACAATAATATCCGTAACAATCTTTTGCTTTTCAAGGAGAATGCATACCAATGCGATCTACAACTAAAAAATTTTTTATTTTTATTTTTGTCTGAGGCAATTATTAAATCCTCTACACATTAATATATATATATATATATATATATATATATATATATATATATATATATATATGTATGTATAATTATTAATATATTTTTAACATGTTCTAAAATTACCAAGTATCCTTAATAATAGATTCATTGATCAATCTCGACTTTTTGTTAATGAAAATGTCGAAAGAGATCATTTTTTGTATATTTCCATATTCCACGTTATATACATCTTTTTTAATTATAACTCAAATTAAAAAAAATTTTTATGATATAATTTATTTCTATGAAATAAATTTTGCTTGAAATAAATTGAATAATAATGTGTAATATTGTTAACTCCACAAATTACAATCTATGAAAAAAAAAAACTTGTTACAATCTCTTATAACTCAGAAATTATTAATCGTCTCGACATTTTTGCTTAAAGAAAAATTGTCTCCGAATTGATCAGAGAATCTACTATTAAAAAGATATTCGATGATTTTGCCACGTTCTGCATGCATATTAAAATATATTATAGGGAATATCTTAGAAACGCAATACTTTAAGATACAAAGTCTGACAAGAAGATTATATATATATATATATATTTACAACACTTACTAGATGTTTTACATTTTCTGTTAAATAGCAAAAATGCTAATGATATAGTAATCTTCTTGTCAGACTTTGTATCTTAAAGTATTGCGTTTCTAAGATATTCCCTATAATATATTCTATATATATATATATATATATATATATATATATATATATATATATATATATATATATATATTATATATATATATATATATATATATATATATATATATATATTATATTATATGCATTTTAAATGCATATGGTATTCACAATGTATAGTACAAAATTTCCCAAAGATATTTTTTTAAAATAACTTATTCTGTTATTTTTACGTTTTATCAAATATGTTTATGCTATGATCCATCAATCTTTGTCCTGGCAGAGACATGCATAAAAGATGAAAAAACGCTCCTGCGCACAAAGAGATGTATCTAATGAAATCCTCGGTATTATCAAGGTTACTTATTACCTAGATAAATAGAACATCTATAAATACAACGCTATGTACTCTGATTAAAAATAATCTTTTATCTTTTCTTCTTTGAAATATTTAATTATATACTTGCTTGAATTCCTATAAGACTCAAAGCGATCATGTTACATGACAATTGGATGCCTGTCGATAACATAAATGAAGATTCCAATAAGCGCGCATACCTGACGGTAAAGATATAACTAGTAAATTTAGGAATATATTCGATATAAATTCTTGTGAAATTCTTTACGAATCAACCTCTAAATAAGTTAATATTCATGATGACATTATTGAAATAAGTGAAAAAGTAATACAAACTGTATTGCCAGTTGATGTTTTCGCAAGCAAATGACTAATTCGCGAAATACTGTCTGCTGTTTGAAATAAATATCTTCTATTTCCATGTCTAGACATGTTTTTTCTTCATTTTTCGTACGATAGCTCATCCGACTGAGATGGTGGTGTTCTTTCGAAACTATAATTATATGTTCTAATCGATATCTGAAACAAATATTAAATTCAAACAGGTACCCAAGTTTTTCCAAAGATTATATTACAATTGCAGAGAAAAACGAATCAATTTTCTAACAACATATAATAGGTACTGATTTTCAAAAATTTTCTACTGAAAATTTTCTTAGCATATCCTAATAATATTGCTTATGTATATCTAAAATTCTAGATATAAAAATTATCACTTTATGCGCGCAAATAATTTTAATATTATTATAATAAGAAGAGAAAAAGAAGAAGATACAGTTTTATTATATACATCGTAATAAATATTAAAAATGTATTTACCCAACGGCTGCGAATAAACTGCAGCCATGCTGCACGTACGCTATGTAAGTAGTGTCGGCACACACTACAATCGACATGACCGCTACAACTGCCACATACGAATGAAACAAAATGAAATAATAATATTTCTCCCGATCTATATGATACTCAACTTCAAACAGAAACTTTCGCGGACGACTCTCATTGAGAGGCATCACAATATCCAGAATTTGCGGCGATATTGGCATTAACAAATACAATGATGTCGACACATAAACGTAAGCTGCGAACAACAATTAATGATTAATACGTCATGTAATAATATTTAAAATGACAACTATTTGCAAGATATAAATAAATTTACAATGTTTTCAATATGATTGAAAAAGTGAGTGACTGGTTTCTTCTTACTTGCGTAAAATATTACCACTTTTCTACAGAAAATGACATAATTCTGTAAGATTTCGACATCCGTAGGATTGTTAAATATTTGCCAATGATAATCGATCAGAGAAAATAGATATCGCATCTAAAAGATTTATATAGGACAACAAAAATTTGTATAAAATTAATGACATGTGTGTGCACGTGTACCTCATTAGTTCTAAAGCTAAGATTGAATAGCTTTGTGAAACAGGCAATTACTATGATAGTCGAAAGTATGCACTCAACAGCAATGTCGATATTACCCCAAGTGTCAAACATTCGTATCATCTAGGAAAATAAGATGTAAAAATTTATACAATATTACAATTTCTCTTTTGGAGAAATGGGTACATGGTAATTATTATAGTACAATGACACTGCAATATTTTTCCCGATGATAATTATAATAGTTAATATCAAAAGCAAATTAGCCAAGAAACTTGCAGACTAGGAAAATATGGTTTCTTAATATGTTTTTACTCTTATATCGATAATATTTTCATAAGCACAGTTTCAGAACAAATGTACCACGAGAAAGATGTACGCACGATGATAAACAGCCACGAGATCGAGTGGTTACCTCTGCTGTAACATAGCTGATATCGATGATCGCTAGCAGAATCGGTATTAATATCCTCATGGTCTTGCTCTGATAAGGCCAAATGCCGATTTGCGACATGAAAGTCTTGTTAACGCGGTAGTAACGTAGTATATCCGATTGCATGCTGCATCTATGCGTCTCGATGGACGATCTGTTATACGAAAATTATATGACGAGCGAATGCTTTATACGTTAAAGTATCATGCTAATAAAAATGTATGATAAAAATGACGTAGTGAATATTTATCATGTCACGTTGTCAGTTGCACGGTCAGGTATGTATTTCTTTAACGTAGTCATTTGAACAACGGTCGCGTTATCGATCTGACAGCTTGAACGATTGCCACTTTTCAGTGCGACAATTTAATTGAAGAACTCGATAAAGGGAGGGAAAGGCCAAATTTTGTATTATCATATTTTAAAGAAACGGAACATAAAAAGTTAGAGATATAGTAAAAATCAACTGCCCACGCAATATACAAGTTGCCCAGTTTGTAATCACTGTGATAATCCTCTTATTTCGTATTTATATATAAAATAATATGAAATGAAAGCATAATATAAAGAAATAATAAAAAAATTTCAATTACAAGGAATATATATATATATATATATACAATTTGTATATTATTTTTTTTTACATTATCTTTGTCATATTTTTATTTATTCTGTATCGCTTCTTTCTTCATTTTTTTTTTATCTATATTTTGCAGCAAAATTTTCAATTGTTCCATTAATGTGCGTGCAAAAATTGTGAAACACCATAAGGTAATAATTATTAATTATACATATGTGTGTATATATACAGGGTGTCCGAAAATTCGCACAACACTCTTTAAGGAAAGGTGTTATTCTGAACAGAAAAGTCCTGTACCGTATTTTTTTCTATAACGCAGTTATTATTGAGTAAAGTCTGGCCAATCATCGCTAATCTTCAATCGGGCGCACGTCGGTGAGCTGTTGTACATCTGAGCGCTCACGCACACTACCAGGCGCGCGGCTCGCCAATCGTGCGTCCAGCTAAAGATCGGCGATGATAGGCCAGACTTCACTCAATAATAATCTTCTATTAAGCATTATAGAAAAAAATGGTACAGGACTTTTCTATTTAGAATAACACCCTCTACCTTTCTTTAAGGGTGTTGCGCGAATTTTTGGATACCCTGTATATATATATATATATATATATATATATATATATATATATATGTACATTGAATATATTATTATATCAGTGCCTAACTACATAAACATTGAATAAATTAATAATTATATTATTTGATTGTTTGTATTTATTACATGAAAATTCATTGTAGGACATTAATCATCAAAGAGATACTTGCAATGAAATGGAATCTTTGATACATAAGGATATACTTATCGAAAAATCAGAAAAATACCAACATCATCAAATAAAATATCCTCTGCATTATCTGGAAAAAGAGAGATGTGTAATCGAGTTTGTAATACAAATGTAAGTTTTAAATGACACGCAATAAATTTGATTGTGAGCATTCAAGCAAAAGTCTGTCTCCTGTGATATTATACGAACCATTTTCTCCAGCCACTAATTCTTGTACACGATTTCTAATTAAAATTAAAATTAGTATAATTTCTTTATGTATAGGCACATTATATCAAAATCATAAATACTTAAAAAATTGTCGTTTTTTATATATGCGATGCATCTGTAATAATCACGTTTTTTACGCTTTTAATTGTGACAACTGCTTCTCAAATTAAATGTTCAAATAATTAAAAATAAAAATATGGAAGTTTGTTTAACTTTTTCTTTTCGTCGAAAGAAGAGAAAGAGAAAAGAAATGTAAATTAATTAAATTTTGTATAATGTTGCTTGTATATATAATTCATATAATACATATAATACATATAATAGATGTAACAGATATTATACATTATAACTATAACAGCGAAATATATTGTTTTTGTAAATTTAAAATAGAATTTTTAGCGAAACTTTAAGGATTACAAGTATATTAGACAAAATAATCGAGGTTTTCTAAATTTTTATACATCTTTATTTTAACAAATTTCTTATATTTTCAAAAAAAATTGTTGTATGTAAATATGTAATGTAAATATATATTTTTATCTTGAAAATATATTTAAAACAGAGAGATAATTGAAATATTGCAATTACAATTAATAAATTGATTCTTTGCAAACGCACAACTAAAAGACGATATTTTTTTGATAGATATACGCTGCACTTGATACACTTATTATATCTATATTTATATATCTACGATAAAAATTATTAATTATTATGTAACTGTTTTACTATTTTGTAACTGTACTTACAATATTATTAAAAAATATTATCGAAAGTAAAAATACCGCATAATTAAATTGAAGAAAAGATATCTGTATTTGATTTTTATCCATTTATATTTCTTACCTTTATCTATTTCTTATCATCTTATGACCTCTCTAAGTGTTAACAATTTATAAAATTAAGTACTCATTTTTAAATTTGCAATAAATTTTGAACTCTTGTACAATATAATATTTGTATTACACATGAATCTCATCGAAAAAAAAAATGTATTTTTTATCCAACAGTATCACACTATTTCATATTAATGACACATTTTCTATGTAACAATATATATGTTATTTCTTTTATTTACGATATATTGCTTCCTTATATTTCACGGATACGAAGTAGATATTGTCTTTCACTGCACATATGGTACGAATAAATTTACAAATGATTCGAGCAACGGAATATGCTATTATTGCGTACTGTGAAAGAGTCGATTATCTAATAAAGTATTACGATGAAAGCAGCGATAAAGAGAGTTGCAGTGTGCATAAATAAACGCACTTATGCTATAATGACACAAGTACAGCCGTGCATAAGGAATTGTTAATAATGTCCCCAGCGTCGCTTATTGTTTGTAGCCAACATTCATAAGATATCGTTTGATAGTTTGCGTTCTTAGTTTCTTTCTGAAAATGACTGAAGGAAGGGATATTTTACAAAGTCGATATTACACGATTCCTAGATTTTATATGACCTTAGCAGGATTATGGCCATATCATTCGATTGGTAATAGATATCTGCATTTTGTGCCGACATTTACAATCTGTTTTGTTATTTTCATACCCCAGGTATAAAATTAAACATATAAATGATATATAATATTTTTTATATTATATTATTAAGCAAACCTGCTTGTTTTAAAACAGGTTTTGCTTGGGTATAAAAATGTATATACTATATGTATTGTGTTATGTGTATTTTTATATATTTTTATGTAGAAATTTGCTATCTTATAAAAGCATCTAAAATAATCAGCTCAATTAGTTTCTTATCAGCATTTTTATATAAAATATTTATATTTTTTTTCTTGCGGCATATATATTTTTATATTGCACATATTTTTTCCAAATGTATCAAAGCTCAGCTTTCAATTTCCAAAAATATACTTAGATCATCACATTACTATTAATATTATGTAACACATATTGATATCGCAATATTTTATACAGCTACTATATGTGCACATTGCCATGACGGATATCGATGATCTCTTCGAATGTGTTCCAACAATGTTGATCACGATAATATTTAGTTTTAAATTAGCGAGCTTGATGGCAAACAGTAAGAAAGTAGGTAACAAAAGGAGTAGGAAACAATTCCATTAATCGCGATTAACGTCTTATTATTAATATAATTAAACCTTTCATATTTATTTATTCCGGTAATAAATAACATCGATATCGTGAAGAATATCCTTGTTTTATACGAGAATATATGTTTATAGGTAAAAATATGTCTCAAGACAATAGAAGACGATTGGTTGTCATTAAGTACGGATGACGAGAAGGCTATTCTGCAACAACAGGCTGCATACGGTCGATGTCTGACGATATTTTATGCAAGTACGTTGTAAAAAAATGAAAATTTTGGTGAAAAATTTTTGGCGACAAATTGAAAAGAATCGAAACTTTTTCTCGTAAATTGACCGAATCTTTTCGAGCAGATCTCTCTGTCTAACGCATATTTTTAGTGTTTATGCAGCTGACAGGATTTCTCTACATACTCAAGTCGATCGTATTGATACTGATAGATGATACCTCAAACTCGACCAAACTAGCGGTAACGAAAAAATTACCATTTCGCGTGGAATACGGTCACAAGATAGATCAATATTTCTATCTGATATTGGTCCATAATTATTTAACCGTATTCTCTCACGTGACCGCTACAGTCGCGACTGATACCCTGTATTTTACCTTGATCCAGCATGCATGCGGGATGTTTTCGGTTGTCGGGTAAGATAATCACGAATAATCGAGAATAATGTTTCACGAATTAAGATAATTCAAACAAAACTCACGTATAACTAATTATTATTATTACTGGAAATAAATTATTGTACATTATTTTTTATCAATGTTTTTTATCCTCTTGACATGGCAATCTTCATGATATCAATAATTTTATAAAACTATCCGAAATCTGAAAATATAAAAGTTTCCAAGAGTATTATTATTTTAGTGATTTCTAGACATTCGTTGGAACGCATTGGCAAAAATAGCAGTGACAATTTTGATCTAAAGCCCAATAAGATCAAGGACATTAATTATAGCAAGGTTCTGAGCTGTTTGCGCAAGCATCTGCACGTCATAGAGTACGTGTTAATGTTCTTTAACAAAATTATATATACAATTGTGATTTTTTCATATTCCTTTTAACCACATTAAATTTTGCGATTTAGCAGATTTGCGGAATTGATCGAGTCTACATTTGTGAATATATTTTTGGTCAGCGTTAGTTTAAATATGATTGGGGGCAGTATATGCGGTATACAGGTGTGTATCGCAAATTCTCTAAATTGTTTCAGCACAAAATGAAAATTGTTTCAGCGCCAAGAGGAAAAAATTTTTTAATTCAATTCGTAGATATTTATCCTTGAAGTTATTGACGTGACATAATAAAAATAAAAAATAATTTTTTTTAGGTATTGATAAATTTAAATGATGCAAAAGATATAATAGCACCTCTCGCGATTTATATCGCTCAACTCATTCATCTGTTTCTACAATTTTGGCAGGCTCAATTTTTACTCGATTACAGTGTTCTTCCGTATGAATCAATGTAAGACATCAAGCTTTTTTTTAAATTGAATCAAAGGCATTTGTTTTTCACTTTTCGGAACGCTATCGTTCGATAATAAAATAGTAGATATAATAAATGCGAACGAAATTCTTCATTTATTATCTGCATACTAATCGTGTCTTTCGTGTTACAGTTGTAAGGCGAATTGGTATTACACCTCGAACAGATGTAGAAAACTCCTACTTTTGATCATGAGCAGAACGGTAGTACCATGCAGAATAACTGCTGGCAAAGTGGTGACTTTATCCATCGAAAGCTTTAGCGTAGTAAGTCAGAGTATTGTTATTTTTTTAAATCTTACTTTGCATTTGTAAAATATTTAAGATTGATGATGATGATGGAATGATTCTATTTCTCGAAAGGTTCTGAAAACATCGATGTCATATTTCACGATGCTGCGTTCCTTCCATTAACAATTGAAATGCGGGGAAGAATCTGCTGAAAAAATTTCAATTAAGAGTCACATTTATTCACATGCGATGCATATTATAATAATTTTACACACGCGGCGATAGATTTAGATTGTTTTAATTGTCTAAACGTGTATCGAAAATATAGGATGAAAAAAGTTTTAGGCCAACTAAAAATTTTCTACCTTTTACTGTAATCGAAAAATGTTATCGTCGCATCTATCGGGACGGTTAATTTTTTTCATTCTAAAGAAATTTTCATTGCTTTGCCATTTGAAAATTCAATTTGTTCAACACGAACAATATTTCTGTAAATTCTGACTGTAAATAGCGAGAAAGAATTAGTTACTTGGCAAAGCCACGATCAAAAGATTGAAATGGCAAGGAGGGGAGATGAAACAGGTTAGCGGGGAAATAATTGCGTATAATTCTATAATGACGTGTAACTACTGTGTAACGCGCGGCCTCGCAAATACACCTGCGACACACAAGGAATTGATAATAACGTCTTGCCGAGTGGTATTCATAAGGAATCGTTGATAGATCGTAATCTTAGTTATTCCTGAAGATGGCCGAGCGAAAGGATATTTGGCAAAGTCGCTGTTATATGATTCCCAGAGTATACATGAGCTTGACAGGGATATGGCCCTATCATGCGTTTCGCGACAGATGCTTGTTTTTTGCACCGATGTTTACATTCTCCATCACCATCCTTGTACCCCAGGTATTTGCAATTATCGATTTGCTTACAAGAAAATGATAATTACTCATCGTTCTCTTTTCGTATATTCTACAATATATATATATATATATATATATATATATATATATATATATATTAATTTTGACGTAGCTATTATATCTGCTAATCACCGCGAGGAATCTTGACGATGTGTTCGCGTGTACTCCGTCGATATGGATCACCATAATATTTAGCTTCAAATTAGGAAGTTTGATGATAAACAACAAAAAAGTATGCTATGATAATTGATAATTGATGAATTTCGCACAATGCGATCGATGTACAATAAATGTTAAGCTCTTAATCTTGGTCGATGCCGCCGCGGAACATGTGCGCTTATATTTCTAGTTGAAGACTTGTCTTAAGACAATAGAGAATGATTGGTCCACGTTAAATGCAGACACGGAAAGAGATATTCTACAGCGACACAGTGCTCACGGACAGTATATCACGTTGACATACGGAGGTACGTCTTCGAAAAGAGTGAAAATTTTGGTGGAGAATTTTTTTTGCGATGCATGATGTAACACAGATTGATTTTTATTCTTTCAGTCTTTATGCAATTCGTGGGAATTCTTCTTATATTTAAATCGCTCGTCGTGATACTGATAGAGGACACGTCAGATGCGACAATAACTTCGCTGGCGGCGGAGTCGAAGCTTCCATTTCGCGTAGAATACGGCAAAAGATTCGACCGGTATCTGTACCCGATGGCAATACACTGTTATCTAGCCGTATTTGCTCATATGAGTATCACAATCGCGGTCGACACCTTTTACATTGTTCTAATTCTCCATGCGTGCGGGATGTTTGCGATTGTCGGGTAAGAGCTTAAATTCATCATCCAAGAATAACGATTATAAATTGAGATATAATTGAGAATTGAGATATACCCGTATGTGAGTTTCCGTAATACGTCTTTCGTCAAATTTCGAGTCAGTTCGAATAGTCTGTGGCTGATTTTCATCTCGTCAGGAGGAGCTTTGTTTTATCATTTGAGCGGTTTCCAGAAACACACTCGAACGTATCGGCAAGGATGGCGATGGCAATTTTGATCTGAAACCCAACAAGATTATAGATGGCAATTACAGCAAAGCTCTGGACTGTTTACGCAAGCATCTGCACGTGATACAGTTACGTTAATCTTAATAAATTTTTTCATCTTAATGTTTTTGGACGCAAAAGTTTATCATACGTAATCATTTTTTTCATATTACTTTTTTAATCGCGATCACGTTTCGTGTTTTCGTAGATTTGCGGAGCTAATCGAGTCGACGTTTTCCAACATATTTCTCGTCAGCATTTGTCTGAACATGATTGGAGGCAGTATGATCGGTATACAGGTATACATATATACATGTATATTAATTCCTCTGTAAATTCCTTTGTGATAAAATCATTCAACGAGAAAGTTTCTGTAAATACTAAAAAAAAAGAAAATAGGCATAAACATTTTTCATACTCTAAAAAATTGCGCTATTTTAAAACGGCTGAAATTCGACGAAAAATTATCGTAAGCAAAATTCTTTTGATTTTTTCTTATTTTTAGAAAATACAGGTTTAGTTTCAAAATCGTGTAACTCATTGTCAGTCAAAAAAATTTAAAAAAAAAACCACTGATAGCGTGTTAAAGTTGAAACTTCAACCTTCAAAATGATTTTTTAATTTTTTATCTACGATTTTTCGTTGAGCGGTTTGAAAGTAGCTCAATTTTTAGAATGTAAAAAGTGATCCCTATTTATTTATTTATTTATTTATTTATTTCTTTTTTTTTTTTTGAGTAGTGTCATAAAATACTTGACAAAAATTAAATTTGCAATAAGTAATCCGACAACACTGATTCACTGATCTCAAATCTTTGAAGGAAAAATAGAAATTCAACAAGTACATATGTATATTTTAGGTGATCCTGAATTTAAACGATGCGAAGGATATCGTAGGTCCCCTCGCTATCTATATCGCTCAACTCATTCATCTCTTCCTACAATTCTGGCCGGCACAATTTCTGTTAGATTACAGTATCGTTCCTTACCAGTCAATGTAAGAATACGCTTTCTCTCCCACTTTAGCGTATATCATTACACACACATATATATCATTAAATCTATCTATAAAATTATCGTTAGAACATATTACGACAAAATCATATAATTCTTTTGTACCGCTATATTTCTTTACTTATACTTACGATAATTAAAACACTGTTTTTATTTTTTTAGTCACAAACTGATGCGATAACTGCGAAGCTAAATATTTCTCATTTTTATTTTTTTTCTTGTTTTTCTTTTTCCCGAATTGCAGTTGCAGGTCAAATTGGTATTACACTTCAAGAAGATGCCAAAAGCTTCTTTTCTTAATAATGAATAGAAGCCTGTTACCGTGTAAAATAACTGCTGGCAAAATCGTGGCTCTATCCATTGAAAGCTTTGGCACGGTGAGCAAAACCTTCTCTCTAAAATATCTTATCATAAATTAATTTTTTTTAAAAAAGATAATTAGCAATTTCTTGAAGGTTCTAAAAACGTCGATGTCCTATTTAACGATGCTGCGCTCCTTCAATTAATTATATTGACATCATCTGTACAATCTAGCAGCTTGTTAATAAAATTTTTAAGTTACACATAACTTTGTCGTGACAGTTTCTGCTATTAATTTGGAATTAATTTAAAAATATCGAAGATATATGATATATGGAAAATTTTAATCTTAGAACTTGTATGTTTCACAACAAACTCGTAATAACTATTAGAAAATGCTGCGTGTTTTGTTTCACCATCTAATTGTCCAAGTACGTAATCTTTAGGTATAGTCGCTATAACTTAATTAGAAATTCAGGTTGT
Organism: Cataglyphis hispanica; assembly: GCF_021464435.1. Classification (NCBI taxonomy): domain Eukaryota; kingdom Metazoa; phylum Arthropoda; class Insecta; order Hymenoptera; family Formicidae; genus Cataglyphis; species Cataglyphis hispanica. The sequence continues at coordinate 5,729,275 of NC_065957.1, forward strand.
TCAGTTCTTAGCAAAGTTGCGAGGCTTTACCTGTGTGTGTGTGTGTGTGTAGTAACGAGGAGGAGGAGGAGGAGAAAGAGAGAAGGGCACGCTAAAGGAGAATAATTACGGCGTTCATTATTATGGCAGGAGGGCATGTGCGTCTTATATACAATGTTGCGTCGCGACACAAAGAATTGTTTATGTCCACGGACATTTCACTAAATTCGCACATTTCATCTAAGCGTTGATTATTTCTCTCATATTTCTGATGATGACCACGCAAAGAAGAAGCATTTGGGAAACTCACTGTTATGCGATACTCAGATTGTATATGACATTAGTGGGAATATGGCCATATCACACGATCGGCACTAAATGTTTGCGTTTCGTGACAACGTTTACATTCTCCTTCAGTATCCTTATACCCCAGGTATCATTGCATTTTTTTTTAATATGTCGCGTTCTCTCAAGTATTTGTTACTCGTGCAGAGAATTTATTAAAATCAACTCACGTACGGAACGAATTAGCTACACATTTTTTTCATTTTCCAATTTTATCGATATATTCCGCGATATTGATTTAAACGTAGGTGCTATATCTGCTAAACGGTTCAATCGGCATTGACGATATATTCGAGTGCGTGGCGTCGATGGCAATCACTATATTATTGAGCTTTAAGTTAGTGCTTATGATGATAAACGATAAGAAAGTAGGTATATCAAGATTGCACATAAATACAATGGTACGATTAATGTCACGTAATTAAACACTTGACGCAGTTTTATATGGAGAAAAATAGGACGAGTGTATGTTTATAGATAAAAGCTTGTTTTAAAAGGATAGAGGAAGATTGGTTGTCGCTGAACACAGATACCGAGAAGGCTATCTTGCGACAGTACACTGAATATGGACAATATCTAACGAAATTTTACGCGAGTACGTATATAGTTTATAGTTTATGCAGCTTGATAAGGTTCCAAAAATTACATTTTTGGAAAGATGCCTTTGTGTATCTGCGGAGAAATGATTCTTTTCATTATTATATATAAATATTTCAGTATTGAGCTTAGAAAAATCTCGAAAAAAAAAAAAAATATGAAAGACATTCAGATCTTTTCATTGTTTTCAAATTTTTATTGTACATCTATCCTCTTTAAAATATCTTATGTAAAAAATATTAAAATAAGTTAAAACATTGTTCGAAGGAAACTCCTTTTATACAATTGTTTATGTAACGTTTTAGTAATCATGCTTGTTCCGGCTTTGTCCCACATACTTAGGCCTTTTATCATGACGCTATTGAAAAACGATATCGAGAACATAACAAAATCATGGATACCAGGAGCGTCAAAATTACCCTATCGCGTCGAGTACGGTGAGAAATTGAATCAGCATTTTTATTTGATAATGCTCCACTGTTGTCTAGCTGTATTCGCTCACCTTATCGCCACGGTCGCGGTTAACGGTTTCTATTATACTGCGATCCAGCATGCCTGCGGCATGTTTTCGATTATCGGGTAAGGATATCGATATAGGATAACTCAAAACTGATAACAAATGATAAAAAATTTAGATAACAATATTTTGCGCCAATGTTTTTACATACTTTCAGACACATGTTGGAGAACATTGGCAAAAATGATGACGCCAATTTTCATTTAGAAGTAAAAAAAGTAAAAGATGACAATTATAACATGGCACTGAACTGCTTGCGTAGGCATCTTCGCGTATTAGAGTATGTGTTTAATGGCATGATCTCTCTCTCTCTCTCTCTCTCTCTCTCTCTCTCTCTCTCTTTTCTACTATTAATCATTTTTTTTAAACAAATAATATTCGCTATAAATCGGTATTTTTAACTATATTAGCTAGTAAATACTGTTAAGACGTTCATGACTTTGCAGATTTGCTAAATTGATCGAGTCCATATTTACGAATATGTTTCTATTAAGCGTAAATATGTATATGCTTGTGGGCAGTTTATGCGGTATACAGGTATGAACATTCTTCTTTGCAACAACTAAAAAAATTCCATAACTTAATTACAATCAATAATTGATAAAAATGAAATAGAAGACAGTATTTTAATCAATTTCGAGCAGAATTTTCTCGAAACATTGCATATATGTGTATGTACTTACACTGAAATAAATTAATTCTACGTCAAGAAATTTTTCGATTCGAGTTAAATTTGCTAAATTTGTTTTCCAGGTGATAATGAATTTAAACAATTCAGGCAATATTGCAGCACCTTTAACTGTTTATTTTGCGCAACTCGCTCATCTCTTTCTACAATTTTGGCAGGGCCAATTCCTATTGAGCTTCAGCGATGTTCCATATGAATCTATGTTAGAATTTCTTCAAGTTGTGTGATACATTGTCATTTATTTTTAATTAATTCTTTCATGTTTTGTAAAACACACACACACACACACCGCAATTTCACTTCATTTTGTGTCTGAAATGATCTTTTTATTACAAAGCACAAATATTACACTTGTAAACATTTGTGATTTTTATCACAAATTGTCATATCCAGAATAATATGAATTTTGCTTTATGCTATAGTTGCAGAGGAAGATGGTATTGTACTTCGCGAAAATGTAAGAAGATTCTTCTTCTAATTATGAGCAGAACCATGTTACCTTGCAAAATAACTGCCGGCAAAATCATGACTTTATCAATCGAAAGTTTTAGCGCGGTAAAATAAAATTGTACACTTATATTTATTTTATAATTATTTATATACATAACACTTTGAGTTATATTATATAAAAAAGTAGAATAGTTTTATGGCAAGAGATTTAATATTTTTTAAAGGTTCTGAAAACGTCGATATCTTATTTTACGGTTCTGCGTTCCTTCCAGTGATAATGTTATCATCTCAAGAAAAGTAGTCATTACTAATAAAGTTGATTAATATATATAATAAAATTATGCATGAAAATTCTCTTTGACCTTTTTTGTCGTTTTATTGATAATGAATCAGTCTGATGGAGATATAGCCCACAAATCATGATTTATAAATACTTTAGAATTTGCAGTTCGTTGACACTATACCTCACATATTAAGTTTATGATACTAAAATTCGACAGATATAAATTGTGGAGACTATCGAAATGTTGTATGTTGTTAATCTTTGCTGGCTGTCTCATGTTCTCACATACATTTCTTATCTTTTCTGTATTATTCTGTATATTATTATTATTTTATTATTTCTTTTACAATTATTACAAAAAAAATCATTAAGTTTTTAAAAGCTGAATTATCCAATCGCTTGTTGTAAGAAATGCATCTAAAAATTGATTCATGTAGATATCATTGAGAAATAAAATATATATAAGTCTTTGCGGAGAGAGTTAATAAAATAGGAAATTATGAAAATGTGGACACTCGAAAAGAAATACAGATAAGTAATAGCGTATTTATGTTCTTACTGCGATTACTATATTGTCTCTAAAAACTCCGGGGCAAATTGAAAAGTTTAGCGTTCTGTTTTTTGTTTTTACAATTTTAAATTTTGACATAATTTACTTGTGCCATAAATAATGATCACTCGCATATAACTTGCGCTTTGATTCTCGCTCCGTTTTTCATTAATTTTTTTTTTTTTTTATGGCAAGTTCTTCATACATGTATATAACATGTGCAAAACAAATAAATAAAATAAATTTTTTTTTGTGTGTTATTTTATATATATATATATATATATATATATATATATTTATTTTTATATATATTTTCTTTTATATTTATTTATTTCGTAATTAATCCTGTTTAATTAATTCTCTTAATTGTACATCAAAAATTGGAATATTATACTTCAGAAAGAACTCTATATCTCTTTATCACGAATGAAACTAATATCATAGTATATGTATAGATTAATTGCTAGCAACATCGTGGCTCTGTCCACGCTTTGGCACAATGAGTAAAACTATGCCCATATTTCCAACTTTATCTCTACAATATTATAAATTATTATAAATTAATTTTTTTAAGAAAATAATTAGCAATTTTTTGAGGGTTCTAAAAACGTCTTTTTTTTGACGATGTTTCTTTAATTGATTATCGACATCATCTGTGCAATCCAGTAGCTTGTTAATGAAATTTGAAAAGTTACACATAACTTTATCGTGACAGTTTCTGCTATTAATTTGGAATTAATTTAAAAATATCAAAGATATATGATATATGGAAAATTTTAATCTTAGGACTCTGTATCTCTTGCAACAAACTCGTAATAACTATTAGAAAATGCTGCGTGTTTTGTTTCATCATCTAATTGTCCAAGTATGTAATCTTTAGCTATAGTCGCTATAACTTAATTAGAAATTCAGTTTGTTCAGTTCTTAGCAAAGTTGCGAGGCTTTACCTGTGTGTGTAGTAATGAAGGGAAGGAGGAGAAAGAGGAGAGCACGATAGAAGAGAATAATTACGGCATTCATTATTATAATGGCAGGAGAGTACATATGTCTCATATACGCATCGTGTATATAACATAAAGAACAGGCATATAACACAAGGAACTGTTACTGTCCGTGGTCTTTTCATTGAATTCACAAATAATCGTTGATTGTTGTCGCCTAATATTTCTGACGATGACCACGCAAAGAAGCATTTGGCAAACTCACTATTATGCAGTAGTCAGAATGTATATGACATTGGTGGGAATATGGCCATATAACACGATTGGCACTAAGTGTTTGCATTTCGTCACCATGTTTACGTTCTCCTTCAGTATCCTTATACCCCAGGTATCATTACACCTTTAATATATCGCGTTCTCTCAAAACATTCGTTATTCATATAGAGAATTTATTTATTAAAATTCACTCACATATGGAAGGAATTAGCTACATATATTTTTGACTTTCCAATATTGTCGATATATTCTGCGATACTAATTTAAAAAATATAGGTGCTATATTTGCTAAATGGTTCGATCGACATTGACGATGTGTTCGAGTGCGTGCCGTCGATGGTAATCACTATATTATTCAGCTCTAAATTAGTGTTTATGATGATAAACAATAAAAAAGTAGGTATACTCGAGATTGCACATGAATATAGTGATATGATTAACATCATATAATTAAACACTTGACGCAATTTTATGCAAGGAGAAAAATAGCGCCAGTATATTTATAGATAAAAGCCACATATTTATAGATAAAAGCCTGTTTTAAGATGATAGAGGAGGATTGGTTATCGCTGAACACGGATATCGAGAAGACAATCTTGCGACAGTACACCGAATACGGACAGTATCTTACGAAATTTTACGCGAGTACGTAGAGTGGTAGAATGAGGAAGAATTCATGAAGAAATTATAGCTTATTATGCCAATTAATAAAATTACATTTTTGGAAAGACATCTTGTATATCTGCGATTAGAGAAACGATTTTTTTGTTATATAAATATTTTAATATTAAGTTTAGAAATATCTCGAAAAAAATATAAAAGACATTAAAAAAATCTTACTATTGTTCTCAAATTTTTATTGCACATCTACTTTCTTTAAAATAATTAATTTAAAATATATTAAAATTAAATTAAATTAAACATTTATCAAAGAGAACTCTTCATACAATATATATTGTGTCATGTAACATTCTAGTAATTATACTTGTTCCGGCATTGTTCCACATAATCAGACCTTTCATCATCACAATGCTACTGAAAAACGATATCGAAAACATAAAATCATCGATACCAGGAGCTTCGAAATTACCTTATCGCGTCGAATACGGCGAGAAATTGGATCAGCATTTTTATTTGATAATGTTCCACTGTTGTCTAGCTATATTTGCTCACGTTACCGCCACGATCGCGGTTGATGGCTTTTATTATACTATAATCCAGCATGCTTGCGGAATGTTTTCGATTATCGGGTAAGGATATGAGGTGTCAATGATAATATAAAAGTGATAAAAAAATAATAAAAAATTTAGATAAAAGTATCTTGCGCCAATGCTTATACGCTTTAACGCTTTCAGAAACATGTTGGAAAACATCGGCAAAAATGATGACGCTAATTTTCATTTAGAAGTAAAAAAAATAAAAGACGATAATTATAATATGGCACTGAACTGCCTGCGTAGGCATCTTCGCGTATTAGAGTACGTGTTAATGATGCGACCTCTCTTTCTCTCTCTCTCTCTCTCTCCTTTTATATTGTTAATAAATTTTTTAAGCAAATAATATTCGCTATAAATCGGTATTTTTGATTATATTAGTTTTAAATATATATACATTAAGATTCGTGACTTTGCAGATTTGCTAAATTGATTGAGTCTATATTTACAAATTTGTTTTTATTAAGCGTAAATATGAATATTCTTGGTGGCAGTTTATGCGGTATACAGGTATGAATATTCTTCTTTGCAGTAACTCAAAAAATTCCATAACTTGATTACAATCAGTTATAGTTGATAAAAAGGAAATATAAGACAATATTTTAATCTGCAATTTCGAACAGAATTTTTTCGAAGCATTGCATATGTGTTTATATATTTCCACTGAAATAAATTAATGCTAACTAAAGTCAAGAAATTTTTTGATTCAAAAAATTAAATTTGTCTTCCAGGTGATAATGAATTTAAACAGCGCAGGCAATATTGCAACACCTTTATCTGTCTATTTTGCGCAACTCGCTCATCTCTTTTTACAATTCTGGCAGGGCCAATTTCTATTGAACTCCAGCGATGTTCCATACGAATCTATGTTAGAATTTTTTCGAGTTGTGTGATATATATTACAATTTATTTTTAATTAATTCTTTCATGCTTGTAATACATATACATACACATACACACATTGCGATTCATTTTATATTAAGTCGTCTGAAATGGTCTTTTTATCATAAAGCACAGATATTACACTTATAAACGTTTTTATCATTAATTACCATATCCAGAATAACATGAATTGCGCTTTGTGTTACAGTTGCAGAGGAAGATGGTATTGTACTTCACAAAAATGTAAGAAGATTCTTCTTCTAATTATGTGCAGAACCATGTCACCCTGCAAAATAACTGCCGGCAAAATCATGACTTTATCAATCGAAACTTTTAGCGTGGTAAAGTAAAATTGTACATTTGTATTTATTTTATAATTACTTATATACATAAAATTTTGAGTAATTATATGAAAAAGTAGAGATTTAATGATGAGAGATTTAATATTTTTTAAAGGTTCTGAAAACGTCAATGTCTTATTTTACGGTACTACGTTCCTTCCAGTGATAATGATATCATTTCAAGAAAAGAAGTTATAACTAATAAATTTATTTAGTAAATAATAAAATTGTACATGAAAATTCTCTTTGTCCTTTTTTGTCATCGTTCTTCTGAAAAGGAAAATCAGGCTGATGATGAAACGTAGCTCACAAATCTAGATGGACATTTTAAAATTCACAGTTCACTGGCGATATAGCTTACATGTTAATTTTATGATATTAAATTCCATAGATTTAAATTTCAGAAATTATCGAAATTATGTTGTACTAATCTTTGCTGGCTATCTTATGTTCTTATACATTTGTTATCTTTTTTGTATTATTCTTGTATCATTATTTTATTATTTTTTTCCAATTATTACAAAAAAAAAAAACATTAAGTTTCTAAAATCAGAATTATTTGCGTTTGTTAAAAAACGTATTTAAAATGATTGATTCATGTAGATGCTATTGATGAAAAAAAAGTCTTCGCGAAAAGAATTAATAAAAGAATAAATTAATATAAGAAATTATGAAAATGTGAACATACAAAAGGAAATATTATACATTGTATAATACAGGTACATAATAGTATATTCATGTTTCTAAGCTCGATTACTATGTTGTCTCCAAATTTGTTAGTCGAAAGAGAATGTATAAATAATTTGACCAACAGCAAACATTTGCAAAGAATTTGCTCGAATCTAAAAATGCACATATGATTGTTCATATTAATAACTTCATAATTTAATTGTTGTATTTTTCTAATTCTTTTTTTTTTATTTTAAAGCATCAAGAAAACTTTGGGACGAATCGAAAAGTTTAGCGTTTTCGTATATTTTTTACAACATTTATATTTCAACATGATTTATATTTCTCGCTTCATTTCTCATTAATTTTTCTTTTATGGCAATATCTTCACATATATATATATATATATATATATATATATATATATATATATATTTATAATTTATATATATATATTTTTTTATAATTTATATATATTTATATATAAAATAAAGATGAAATAAATGTGAAAATAATTTTTTTCTAGATTTCTTGCTCCTCGTTTATTTCGTAATTAATCCTGTTTCTCTTACAATTAGTTGTATAGCAAAACTTTGAATATTATACTACAGGGAGAACTCTATCTCTCTGGATGAATGGACCGATATCATTGTATAGAGTAAATGCTATCAACATTGTAGCTCTATCCATTGAAAGCTTTGGCACAATGAAATGTATTTATTTTATAATTATTTATATAATAGTTTAAATAATGATAGAACAGAGTATATGGCGAAAGATTTAATATTTTTTAAAGGTTTTGAAAACATCGGTGTCTTATTTTACGGTACTAACATTCCTTCCAATGATAATCTTGAAAAATAATCGTTTCTAATCCTTCTAATATAATAAAATTATATGTTAAATTTTTTTGTCCTTCTTTCTCATTATCCTTTTGAAAATGAAAATCGGAATGATGATGAGACATGGTCTATAAATCATGTATTTATGAATATTCTAGAATTAATAATTTACTGGCGATACATCAATGTTAATTTTATAATATTAAATTCGATAGATTCAAATTTCGGAGGTTATCGAAATTGTGATGTATTAATCTATGCTGGCCATTTCATGTTCTCATCTTCCATTTGCGGATGTTATTTTTTAAAAGTTCTGAAAATTTTTCTCTCTCAATGCACTTTGTTTCTCCTTTTTTTCGCAGATAATCAATCCATATATGCAACTTGTTAATAATATTTTTAAATAAAATAAAATAAATCCATATTTTTTTTACATAAAGACTAAATGTTTTCAATAATAAAAATTTGATGTGCTGCCTCTTTCTCTTTCTGTTCAAAATAAAGAAAAATGTTGAAACATATTTTTGCGTATACTTATACTATACATTTACATTTAAAATTTCTTTCAATGTGCTACTTATACTTTGAAGAGAAGTCTTATATGCCAAGGAAAACGCGTGATAATTTTATAACTCGATCGTCAGAAACAAAGGGGCACGAAAAAATAGTTTGCGATTATGACTCGTAATTTATGACCATGCATTCTTATGTAAATTATATAAATAATGTATATTATTATAAGGAAAGAGAGAGCAGACAGTTTTTACATATCAACCGCTTCGCATTTTATTCAAATAAGATGGGAAAAATAAAGCAATTTGAGCTTGAAACATAAAAAAGTGTTTTGTAATAATTTTATGTAGGTATATCAAATACATGCAAAAATGCTACTACTATTTGCAAATAATTTACAAACTGTTTGCTACACTTTTCAGTAACATACAAACCGATATGCCCGATTGTACAATCTTGAAACGAAATTCACAGTGACATTATCGAGGATAAGGAGAGCATTTTATAAACGATATATCGCCGATATTTTGCTTACCGTTGAGAAAGTTTCTAAACTCAGAGTATATATACTGCATGAATTAATGGAAACCGTTCGTGTGCATCTTATCATAACGAATAACATAATCTTTTGTTTCCACACGGACATATTGTGCCATTTTCCGCAATACCTACGAGATTTACGTCCGAGATTACGTACAATTAAAATTTTTTTATATATTTATATATAGATATTTCTTAATAAAATATCGCGCGTCAAAACGAACGAAAAATGCGCGCACGCACGCACGCCGCACGCACGCACGCACGCACGCACGCACGCACGCACGCACGCATCGCACGCATGCGCATCGCACGCATCGCACGCATGCGCACGCACGCACGCATCGCGTACGCATGCACGCACGCATCGCACGCACGCACGCATCGCACGCACGCATGCGCATATCGCCGACGCATGCATCGCACGCACGCACGCACGCACGCACGCATGCACGCACGCATGCACGCACGCATCACGCACGCACGCACTGCACGCACGCACGCATCGCACGCACGCACGCACGCATCGCACGCACGCACGCACACACACATGCACCGCACGCACGCACGCACGCACGCACGCACACGCACACGCACACGCCGCACGCACACACATATATATATATATTGATCAATATATCATTGTGCAAAATATGCATCCCCGTTTCACGATACTCACAGCTTCGTGGACAACTGTACACTCGTGTCAATTATATGCTGACCCATATAGCTAAACATAAGCAGATAAAATAATTGTCCGATGATGAAAGCTATAGATCTAATTGGCCGATCCGATAATCCGGAGAATTTTATTATCTAAACAACAATGTTTGGCTACCCTGATTTATCTTTTAACATTTCTTCTCGCAGCTTTTTTTTATCATTGCAATTTAATTTCGTTTAACGATTTTATTTATGCGCGCGCACGCGGAAAAAATTATAGATTAATTAATTTAATGTACACATAGAACACTCACTTGTACCAATGTCAAGCCTATCAGGATCATAAAAAACAAATATTCACTGAGAAGATGAAAACTGTAGCTCGATTGAATAATGTCCACAAACCTTAATATAACAAGAAGGTTGGCGGATTAATAGAACGTTAATTATCAAGTCTTAGAATTAGTCTCGCGATAAGAAAAATTGGTACTTGTAGTTTATCATATATTTACTCGGCGTAGAACATACCTGTGGAAGAAAAACGAAGTGGTCTGCCGTTTTATATATCATTATCATTTTGTATGCATTTTACATGTACACATTAGCAAATACGTAAAATATTGTCAAAAGATTACTAACTGTATAACACTGCGATGATCCTCAATAAAAAGTACAATGTTCCTGTAATCTTTTTCAGTTCCACGGATAGATCGTCCAGTCTTAGAAGAACGTTGGTTAAATAATCGTTCTGCGCGGCACCTATATAAATAATGTGTACAAGAATAATACGATACATTTTACGATACGTAGCTCCATATGAAGAATTCAATAAATGTCAAAAAATGAGATAAATGTATAAAATCTATCTTTTTTTTAATGCATTTTTTAAATATAATTTAAAATAAACATATAGGAACGGACATCAGTGGATTATATCTCATTCCTGGATTGAACCCTTCTGTGAGCATGCTTATCTTATTTTTTCAATATATTGAAAATATTTCAATATATTTTTTTATTGTTCGTCATGCTTTTTTATGCAACGTTAATGTATTTATTTTTATATATGTTTTATGCTAAATTATTATTATATATTTTGGTGCTTTATATATATTTTTAGATATTTGATGAAGTTATTTCTCAGTATAATTAATTGGAGTCCAAAAGTTAAGCGCGATCACAAATTATTTTAAATATTAAGCAATGTAAATAAAAACAATTTACGTTTTATAAACACTAAAAATGTATAGAAGAAAATGCAATACCCTAGTATGGTAAACATTCCACTGGCATGTTGCGTGTAAACAACGAATATAGTACCGTTGGCAATAATCATTCCCATTCCCACCAGTAACATAATATACATTTGAATTCGGATAAGATAAAAATATTTTTCTTCGTCGATGAAGAGTTCGATGTGAAACGGATGTTCGCGCGAACGTGATTCGTTCAACGGTAGAAATACATCGAGAATCTGCGGGATACTCGTGATAATGATATACATACTTGTACCTACGATTACATAAACTGAAAAATATAAAGTCAATTAAAATTAATTATCTACATTACAGAAAAAAAATTTGGAAACAATTATCTTTCGAGTGAAAAATATCAAGAAAATGATAATATTTTAAAAATAAAACGTTAATCTCCCGTGAATATCATGATTCTTTTGCGCGCTTTACTATACTCAGATCACAATTTCACTTACACGAAAATAGTGTCGTGATTATTCTTGCACTCGCGGCATATTCTCGCATAATTTTAATTTCATCCTGAGACCTAGTGCGTTCCCAGTCGGCTTTAATATGATCGAGTAAACTCCTCAACTGAAAAGTAAAAAGCTCATTGAGTTTGCAAATCATATTACAGCGAAAAAAACTGATATTATTATTTAATATATTATATTTTGGTCAGTTACACAGAAACATTCAAAAATTTCTTACTTTGTCATTAATTATTATACGGCCAATAAATTGCAGCGTTATACCAATAGTAGAAATGATAATGGGCATGCAATCGAGTGTAAAATCCACAGTTAATTCTGACATACATATCTTAACTATCTAGAAAAATATCTATCTTCCATTACTTATTCTTAGATTCATAAAAAAAATTTATCAGAGAGAATAGAAAGAGTTAATGTCCATGGTACATATATTTAAGCTACAAAATATGAATATTAGATCAAGTTAAAATTTAAGAATAAAATTTAATAAAAATTTCGAAACATCTACGAAAAAGATATTACAAATTTATATTAAGATACCTGACCGATTATACTCCAGATCATAAAAGAAGCTGCAAGCACTCGGTGGAACCAAGCGTTCATCGCACTCTGATAAGGCCATAGTCCGATAACGGACAACAGCAGGCGATTCAACTTGTAGTACCGATCCAGGGAGAATTCCATCTACTTCGGGGATCGGACGACAACTGAGAAAAGTCTGTTACACGGGAGAAACACGCCATAATCGTTCCCCTCTCCGTCTTACTACATTTCACGCGAGAAAATTTTCTCCCCTCAGCACGAGAGAGAATAAATGTCGCAAATTGCCCTCTTATTTGCCTAATGTATTTACACTTTCCGTATGCAATTGTATTAAGTTACTAATAGCATCGATCCACTCCTTCAAATATTATATATTCATGAGAAATACGCAGACGAGCACAAAAAATTGGTGTAACGCAATTTTTTTTTGCGGAAATAAAAAATTAATATACAAATTTTCTATCTGACTTTCACTATTTTTCAGACTTTTCTCGGCTTGAAAATTTCTCTCTATTTCTTGAATGATATTGCGCCATGATACGAGAATATTATTTTTGCAGAAGGTAATGTATGTGGTAATATGTCATATTGTGGAAGCAATGGTGTAAAACATATCTTATTTATTTATAACGAATTTTCTCTCTAACTGACTTTTAAGAAAAGTTTTAGATAGTTATATTAAAGTACTTTCTTACTGTATGTTCTAATTGTTTTAATACAATAATTTTTTAATTCTATATGAAGGATCGTTATTACTGAATAAAAAGGATATATTTTGATGTATAATAGTGATGAAAATGTGTATGCGAAAATTGTAGAATATTATTTACATGTGGGATATAAACGAATATTCCAGATATGTATCTTTTTATAAGTCAACTCAGTTCGTTCATAGTGTAAAGTTGATAAACAGCTTTACTGATGATAGATCCGAGCTGCCGTTTTTTGTCACCAACTTGAATGTTTGCTAATAATTGCTCATCTTTAGCAGAATTTTCCAAAGCTGTGATCAGAATCTGTGGCGAGGGGTAACGTTCTACAATTGCTGTCGCTTTATCTATGGACATGCCTTTTAATTGTAATAATTGGCGAATAAACATCTCGTTTACTTTAAATTTCTGAAAGAAAAATATATCAATAAAAAATCATTAAATTTTACATAAATTACTTTCGAATATAAAATTTCTAATAAATACTCTCTGTTTAGAAGACGCTTTATTGAATTCTTTGAACTTTATAAGATGTATTGTACTACTCAAATCATTAGTCTGAGAAAGTTGTTCTTTCTTACATCCAACAAGTTTTTTATCCTAAAATAAAATTATAATTTTATTATAACACACACACACACACACACACACACACACATACTATACATATATATATATATATATATATTAGAATGTTTCTTATACACCTTGTAGATTTTAATTAGAGTCTTTGTCACACATGATAAATAGAACATAGAATCTTTATGATTTCTTGTATATTTTACAGTAAAATTATCTTGTATTAGACAATTTACAGAAGCCTGCAACAATGACGGGAGTGGTATAGAAAATCGGGAATTCTTGTCAATATTTTCCACTATGTACATAAGATTGTCAATACCAGATTGCTTCAATCGAAACTGAAATATGGAATTAAGGAATAGAATTAATTAAATAGAAACAAGGATATAAAAAGGTAATTCCCTAAAATACCTTTTGTTCGTGAAACCTCCCATCTGTAATACTAGCACTTAAATCATCCATTCGTTTTCTCTCTATTATATAAGGTATAACCAATTCATCTTTTGTTTCTCTACATCTGGCAATCCATGTAAAGTCACCAATCTTCAAATGACGCACTTCAAACAATACACCAAGCCGTGTTAATTCCATAAGCGTAGCATCATGTTGAGGCTTTGTTTTTCCACTGAAATAAACTTTATATAGTTGAAAGCTTTTCATAGATAAGTTGATTGAATCATAAATACTCACCCGCAAGTTTCTTGTGTATCCACCAATAATATAACATCGAAAGTATTAGGTTTTAAATAAATTTGCCTGTCACTTTCCTTTGATGCAATTTCATTTACATTTACTAATTTTTTCGATATATTCTGTTTTGTGTTCTTAGCTTGTCTGACCACTTTTGTTGTTTTCTCCTGTATTTCAACAACTTTATCCACAGGTTGCTTCCTAGACGCAGTAATACAGTCCGCATTATCGATTGCTTTGGAAAAGTTAGCGTCAGCTGCTTTAGCGGATTCGTGTCTTCTTTGCTCTTCCAATTTCTTATCCAGCATCGAGCACAATTTTGTGCCGAAATGTTGCAAGATTATACATTCTTTACCGGATTCCAACGGAAGCGGGTATCGCTTCAGCGAATCCAAAGCTTTCGTGAACTGATTGCACAACTCGGAGTTTCGGAGCTTTGCATCGTTCCTCCATTCCTCCAACCAGATCTCGAACAGGCGATTCGGTCTGTCCGGCATGATCTTGATCCTCTTCATATCGCAATATGTAGATTGAACGAATCAAGAATCTCATACTTGTTTACTAATAACGACATCAAATTGTAAACCTCGAGAATACAATCAACGTTTGACTCTGCATGTCGATTACGTTTGTTCATAAAATACGGGATATATTATTTATGTGCATATATATATATATATATATATATATATATATATATATATATGTACGTGTGTGCGTGTGTGTGTCGTACATACATTATTTGTGCTGCAAATTTTCCTCCTTTTTTTTGATTTTTTTTAGAGAAAAAAAGGTTATTTTTCTTTGCACGTGCACATTCCATATATGTATATCGATATGCATGAATATGCGCGATATATTCGATACTCGATACTTTATGCTAGGTTATTTCCTATCGTTTGTAAATAAATGGTGTCCACGTGTATATTTAGATCCATCATTAACTTGTATCCATATCGTCAATTGAAGAAAGATGACGGATCCGGATCAAGACAACCGAGGTGGGTTACGCACTGATGGTAGACGAGCATTAGAATTGAGACAAATCCGTATGCGAATGGGAGTATTTGGTCAAGCCGACGGCAGTGCGTACATAGAACATGGCAACACAAAAGTATTAGCCGCAGTATATGGTCCTCATCAGGTTTGAATTAATCTAAAATATTTATGATTGCATTTGGAGAAGCGCGTTAACTATTAAATGTATGATTTTTCAATTAAGAGATTATAAACACACTCTTAAAAATGTATATTAGAAAAATTATGTCAATATGACAAGTAATTTTTTTTTAACATACTTCATTTCCTCATTCTTTTATGTTTTTTTTTTTCTTCAATGCAATACATTTTTCAATACATCGTTTTTTTACATATGTATTGTTATAAACTGTGTAATTTCTATTATTTTATTACATAATTTAGCCAAAAAGCAATATATCAAGAAATAGTACAAAAGCTCTCATAAATTGCCAGTACAGTATGGCTGTATTTAGTTTTACCTCTGGGGAACGGAAACGAAGACCCAGGGGGGATTGGAAGTCTCAAGAGAGATCGGCTCAGTTACGCCATGCGATGGAAGCCATAATACACTTAGAGTTATATCCACGTTCTCAAATTGATGTTTTTGTAGAAGTTTTACAAGTCGATGGTAGTGATTATTGTGCATCTGTGAATGCATCAACTCTTGCATTGATCGATGCTGGAATTCCAATTAAGGTTAATATCTAAAAAAATATTGCCTTTTTACATACTTTATACAGAGCAAACTTTATATTGTTATTTGCAAAATAAACTTCTTGTTACAGAATTATGCTGTAGGCTGTACTGTATCTCTCATTAACAAATTGACAACAGAAGAAGAAGATAAGACATTAGCGACAGGAGTATTAGATGCAAATTTTGTAGAGGAATGTTCACCAGGAGTTACCTTATCTGTTGTCGCATTACCAGAAACAAATAACGAAGTTGAAGTAGATGGGAGTGGTTTGATAGTAGTAGCACATGGAGCAGGACAAAGATTACATTTATCACGTTTGGAAGCGCTCAAGCAACGCGCAGTACAAGGTTGCCAGGACATAAAGGAGATATTGGACAGTGGTGTGAGGCATCATCTGACAGCAAATTTATTGCCATCTTTTTTACATAACTCACTTGAATAGCAGGAAAGGAGCAATATACTTCACACAGTGCTGTAACATTTTACAATTTAATATCTCTATTATATATAAACACAATTTATTGCAAAATTATTTTCTTATAAAATCTGTAACAATACCGGATGATTATTTATGTATCTTCTCGAATAGAAAAATATTTCTTCTTTTCTGTTTTTTATTTTTATATATCAATATCATTTTTCTAAAAACCAAATCAAACTGTAGCACCAGGATATCTTTCCATGATCATACCAACTCCCTATAAAATAGAATATTAACAAATATAAAAAGAAACAAAATTATAATACGCGAAAATTATCAGATAATAAAAATTATATATTTTATATTTCTATGCATAAACTTTGATCTACCTGTCCACCAGCTGCACAGGCCGCGATAAGTCCGAATTGTTGATCCTCTTTGATAAGTCGATTAGCAGTATGTGTTGCTAATCTTACTCCTGTAGCAGCAAACGGATGACCAATCGATAAAGATCCACCCCAAGCGTTCCACTTACTCAGATCTGGTATTCCGACTTTTGAACTCCTATTCAAATATTTTTGCGCGAACAAATCCGAATCTAATGCTTTTAAATTGGCACAGATTTGTCCGGCAAACGCTTCATGTATTTCCCATACTCCTACATCTTTTATGTTTAGTTTTGCTTTATTCAGGATCTGTATAATTTGTTAATAATTTTTATTTAGTACAATATCTTACGAATAATTTTATATATAGTCTTGTGTGTATGTGTGTGTGTGTGTGTGTGTGTGTGTGTGTGTGTGTGTGCGCGTGTGTGTGTAGGTATATATATATATATATATATATATATATATATATATTTAATTATTTATTAAAATGGCAAATTAATATGGGTAAGACTTGTGAATACCTTTGGTATTGCATATGATGGTCCCAGGAGCAACTGATCAACTGGATCTTGGGATACATAAGTGAAGTTTCGCAGGTATGCCTTAGGTTTCAAACCAAGTTGGAGAGCTCTGTCCTCTCTCATTATTAATGCCGCGGATGCACCATCGGTCAAGAAAGATGCGTTGGCCGCAGTGACAGTTCCGTAAGGTTTAACAAATGCAGGTTTTAGTTTTGCCAACTGTTCTTCTGTAGACACGCGAATACCATTGTCTTTGTCGACAACTTCGGTAACGTTTGGTACTGTAGAAAAATTAAGTATGAAATGAAAATAAGGCCTGGTTGCACTAATGTCATTTTGGCTTTAAGTGAGACATAAAACTTGGCTTTTAGCTTTAGACTTTAGACTATAAATTAATCAACGATTAAATTATAGCCAAATAACGTTGGTTATTACCAAAAATCAATTTTCAGTCTCATTTAAAGCCAAAAAAATAACATTGGTGTCTAATCGGGCCTAAATGAGAGAAACGTTAATGTACCTTTATAAGGCACTACATCCGACAAAAGTCCTTGCTGTTGAGCCTGCGCGGCTAAGGTATGAGAACGCAATGCGTAATCGTCTTGTTCTTTGCGTGTCACACCAAAAGCTGCAGCTAAACGATCCCCACTGTGTCCCATCGTTTCACCAGTTGAAAACTCTGCCACGGCTGGTAGCTATATAGAAATAAATTGTTGTAAAAGAAGCATTCATAAGACGAAAAAAGTTCCATTAGTTTTATAATAAGAGTATTATACTGTTATTGTAAAATATGTGCAACATTTGAATCTCGTGTTACTTTCTTAAGAAAAAAATCATGCAACTTACATCTGGTATGAAATAGGCTGGTCTAATACTAGCCAAAAGAGCTAATTTGCTTCCTAAAGTTTTCGCCTTGTTTGCTTGCAGCATTAATGATCTCATGCGTCGACTGTGTCGAATTGGAATATCTGACATGAATTCGACTCCACCTGCCACAATTGTATCATAAACACCACAAGCAATTAAACCCATGCCAGTAGTGATAGCTTGGTTACTGCTAATGCACGCCATCGTTACTGTATGTGCAGGAGTATGTTCGCTGTATCCTGCAGCCAGAGCAGCTTCTCTCCCAATATTAGAAGTTCGCACTTCTTGCATTACTGTGCCATATACGATGTAATCGACTATTTCCTTAGGGAAACCGATCTTCTGTTGTAAGCCCCTAAAGTAGTGAATAATAAATTCTATTATTCTTACAATTAGAATACAAATTAGAAACATATTGAAAGGAAATAGAACACATAGGTAAATTATCTCTTGTGAAGACAATATTTCTTATAATTTATTTACACTAATTTATTATTGAATTGATTTTAACTTACACTAGTGAATGTCTTGCAAGATCATATGCCAGCAGATTCTTGTAGTGAGTCCCAGACTGTAAAAATGGAGTCCGTACTCCATCGACGAATACAATATTTTTTGAGGCATTGTCCTTTTTTGTAGAATAAGTCTTGTTTAGGAAAATTCCAGAATAATGGGTAACAGCTTCTGCTAAAAACATCAAAGATACAATTAGAAATCCTAAAGCAATATATTGAATCAGGTAATGTTAATACACTTGTAAACATTACAGTTATGCAAACTATATATATTAATTTAAATTTGTCAGATCTGTTGTAAATGTTGTACGATTACATGATACAATGTGTTGCAGAAATGCATGCTAAAAATAAATATCACATAATTGTAATCCTACAAGGAAAAGATAATTACTTAATACGATTATAAAAATATAATTCATAATATTCACTCTCTCATGTATATGTGGAGTATGTGGACTTTGTACTAATCATATAATCTATATTTTCCTACTTAATTAATTATATTAATGAATTCGTAAAATCTAAAATTACTTTCCATACCATAATTAATTCCTTGTTTTGCCAACATGCAATTTTTCAGGAGAGGAAACATTTTGTATAAATATCGTATTGAAACTTCTCTCTTTCACAATCAAATTTAATATAGTCACTGTCACTAAGCAGCTTAGCACCCAAGTCACCCAACGTCTCCCGTCTCCCGGAGAAATTAGCTGAGTTCGTAGTATTGGACTTTGATCTTTAATATATATGTGTACTATTTTCTTAATTATTTACTGGCTACGAGTTCTCTCTTGCAAGAGCCATTGACGCGTCCTGTGGGCAGGAGCCCTAATCAAACTTTATTGGTAAGAGGGGGGCCTATCTGACCAGATCAGACTATCCTTCTCGAATTTATAAACTCTATGGTTATAATCATATTTCAGGTAATGCTTCTTCTTCTTCTCGCTTATATTCATGGCAATAATACGAAGCGAGAAAGAACAATAAACTGACTGAATGTTTATTATAATTAACCTGAGCTAACTAATGTCTAAGAACAATCGGCATTACTGACGTCGTTTAAAGATTTGCCAAGTATATTGATTTAATAATTACGTGATTATAAAATGTATATATATCCTGTTAAGATCGGGATGTAATATTTCGCGCTTTTAATTATTTTTTAATAATTGCTGATTGAACCATTGCAAAGAGTACATACATACATGGAGTTCGAGAAATGTTCAATTTGCAAAAACAGTGAAATTTAATAGTTTATTTAATAGTATTGTATAAAAGAGAATGTTACGAAAATCAATTTAATTGTACATATAGTATACATTATACATCATTGGAAATAAAAATTGAGAACCTGGAAATGAAAATTAAGAGCCTGTTCTAAAAACACTTCAGTAGATTCAAATATTGACTCATCTAGATTATGCAATTATAATTTTTCTAAATTTTACAGTAAGATGCTAAATCAACAACATCCTCTCTTGAACACTATAGATTCCTATATAGAACCACTTTTGAAGCGTGTTTTGCAAACCAAAAGACTCGGTAAGTTAATCTTTATTGTGTTTTAATTTTATTCAATAAGTCTGATTTTTTCATTGTGACTGTATATATTATGTGTTCTCAAGGAATATGTTATGGTCTGATAAAATTGGACTCAGCATCATCAAGTTGTAATAAAAGCAAAAATGATTGCTTTAAGTTATTAATCCCTTATGCTGGAGAGCATCTTGTCTGGAATGTATTATTCGATTCACAATATCCTGAGATGGGTCCAGACTTTATTTTCAATGATCAAAATTTTTTAGCAGACCCAGACATTGATATCTTATCTACTAAGGTACCTAGTCTTGCTAAATGGAATCCTAATGATACTGATGCATTACTGAATGTGCTAAATGAATTATTATTGTATTACAAAGAACATCAGGTAAGCACAGTAATTGCCATTATATAGCTTTTATTGATCTATGAAATTATAAGCATCTTAGAGATATCAAAAAAATTCAATCTATATTCTTTAGATTTTATAAGAAATTGATATTTGGTACCTAAACTAATGTTTTTTTAGTTACATTTACTTGGAAAACAAGAACGTTTGCAATTTGAATACAGCACACTTGTTGGTGAAACCGAGATACTTACAGAAGATATAGAAGTGATGATGTTACCATTAGGAACAAAGCCTACAGAGACAAAATTTTTAATTCGCATAGCAATGGATTATTCTCAATTACCTCCGCGTATTAACAAATCACAAAATGATGAAGCTATGCTTATTATCACATTTTGTGGGCCAGATTGGAATCGTATTTTACCACAACTTTATCTATCTAAGACCTTAGAAGATATTTTTGGTGGACCAGAGTCTTTACGTATTCCACCATTTCCACCTAATAAATATCTTATGGATTATGTTCCTGAAGTGAAGAAGTTTATACAAGAGAAGGTACAAAAAGAAGACACAATTTACAAAAAAATATTTTTATATATACACACACACACACACACACACACATATATATATATATGCTTTTTTATTGCAGATGCACAATGTAATACAAAGTTTTGAGAGCAGGAGAAGTTTTATTACGGTTCTAATTGTGTCGCAGCGTGGTAGTATATTGGAATATGATGCTATAGAATTTAATTGGATTAGCATGCTGATGGAATATCGAGACTTTCATTTTCTTATACATTTTCACCTTCCATCAACATTTCCAAAAGAGAAGCCGCAAGTTACATTGCAATCAGTATATCACATGACATCGCAAGGTACTCTATATAAAGAAGTGTTAGATGATATACCATACAGTCCTAGATGGCAGATAGTATTGATGGTTGATAAATTGTTAACATATATATTGGAAAATGCAGTTAAAAAATTTCAGGCAAATTCCATGAAAAATCGTTTTCAATAATTTATCGAAAAATATATTTTATTATACAGAATGTACATATTTAATAGAGTTGATATTGTGAAATAAAATTAATTAATTCCAATATGATAAACAAAGATACAATTTTACTTTTTTATCTTGGTTAACCAGAATATAAATGCTACAAATATAATCTAATAATCTAATAAGTATAATCTAATTTTCTGTTGTAAATGTATAAACGATACATATTTCAAGCATTTTATTAGCCAAAAAAAAATCGAAAGAATGGTTTCATTAACTTCCACTTTCAGATAATGGATATTTGATTTTCGATTCAAATATCCATTTTATCATGTCTAAATATCAATTTATTACGATTTTTAATCAAAAGATAAGCTATAAAATAAAACTATATTTTTCTTAATTACTTTAATATTATACAAGTTTTTTTTTTATATAAGAAACGAACATTTTGCAGATATAAAAAGAAAAAACTTTGTTAGCAATGAAATCGAATCTTTCTCAGAACTGATGCATACAAAATGCGATAAGTTGATAAATCATCTCACATGCGCAAAAATTCACGGAACCAAGCTCTTCTCTCCGAAAACCGATTGGCCATCGAGTGAGGAACATGCATTATTCCCTAGCGTAATTCTCCACAGATCCTCTCACGTCCGGAATGTGTCTGGCAACACTGCATACGTGCACAGCGCGAAGAGCGTGCGCAAAACAGGCTCGTCTCAAAAGTATCCGGCCGCCGTCACCTATCTCACGAGTCTTGAGGTAAGTGCTTATTATTCCGTAAGTGCCGCTTTATTAAGAAAAAGACCGCGGGATCGCGGCGTAAGCGCGGCCGTGGTAATGCGTCGCGAAAAATTGTCGCCAAGCGCAAGAGTGTCACATGTCGATAATAGCCGCGCGACTGGCAAATATGTTCGGCGACTACCGTCCTGTCGCATCGCGATTTCCCGCGATCGCGTCATCGTAGTATCATCGCTGGGTCGCGCGACGATGACACCGATGTCGATGTCGCGCGCAACTTCTTTTCTGTCAAGGAAAAATTAGTCGCAAACGTGATCTCTCCCGTCTTGTCTCTTATGGTTATGGCGCGGGTTTTTCTCTCGCGGATTCGCGCGAACAGCTTTATAGATTTTTACGCATGGCGTCATCGTCCTCGTGGTTACTTGAATGTACGTGCGTTTCATGCGGACACGCGCGCGATTTCTCATACTTGTACATACAAATTATGCATTATGTGTTACGGTTGTGTCATATGTACCGCGCGTAAGCGTCGCAGGTCATCATCTGTCATGGCGCATGCCGCCGCCGTTGTCATACGGTTGGCTCGGGTCACAGTGATCTCAGATTAGTTCGCGTTTCAATCGTGTTTTCTATTTTTCTACAAATTTCCTGTGGTCTCCTCTTTGATATTTCGGAAAGAAACGATGCTCAAGAGTTGTACATATTTACATTTAATACATTTGCTATTTAATGGATAGTGCAATACTTGTAGTACAACTAAAAAGAACAGACTTCTCATCTCATGGATTGTCAACCGTAATCTAACCTAACCTAACCCCTAATTCTAACCTATCTGCCGATCTATCTCTAGCCACACGGTTTATTCTAGCGGTTTAACATTAACAGTTAAGAATTTAAGTTTAAAATGTTAAAGTTTTTATTTAGTTTTTAACAATACGACTTTTGAGATTTATTTTTTTTATATACGCGTAGAAATTTCTATTGCTAACATATGTTTTCCGAAGAATTTTATTATTATTGCAGTTTAGCATTGCTTTATGTTTGTCGGGCAGTCTGTATTTAAAGATAATACAATCTCCCCCTTTTCATATGAGTTTAACTTAAAAAAAAAAAATTCTAATCTAAGATAAATGATCTGAAAGAATCGAGCAGTAATTAATATTTGCGCGATGTTGATGTATTCTGTCAGTTTGTCAACATCTTGTTGATTATTTAGTATATAGATGAGGAAGAAAGGAAGGAAGGAAGGAAGGAAGGAAGGAAGGAAGGAGGAGAGGAGGGAGGGAGGGAGGGAGGGAGGGAGGGAGGGAGGGAGGGAGGGAGGGATATCACGATGGCGTCTGCCACGCGCCATGTCGCGGCCACGCTCGTACACGTCCTTTCGCGCGACCCCTTTCGACTCCCTTTCGTTGTCGTGCATCGTCAACTGCGTGCAATGAGGGGAAAGCGCATTAACTTTTTTTTCTCGTATGCGCATGCGCAATCGCAGCACATTGAACATTAATTTCTTTCCAAAACAGGTCTAATCTCTGTCGGTTATTGAAGAAATTAATTTTAAAGAATTAATGATATATGTAGAGACACAGTGTGAGGGAAAAAGATGTGTGTCAATCTTGGTAGGAAACATTGATCAAAAATATAATTATTAATTTTATTAGAGATATTAAAAATTATATTAATATTATATATTTCCAGATTTACCTTAATTTTTAATCAAGATAACGTATAGTTCCGTTATATAGACATGTTATAGATTTTTATTTGTTTGTTTATCTATAATAACTTTAATAAGCATCAGAATATATCAGAACGCGAAAAAATGTTTGTTTTATAATTCATTGACAATGAGATTATTTTTTTTATAGATATCTGTTTCCTTTGGAACAGATACAGTATCACTCTCACTTCCTTCTATTTTTTTTCCAATTTCTCGAATTAAAAAAATGCCGTATAATTATTGATATGAAAATCTGTAAAAGCAAGCGAGGGAGAGAAAAAAGAAATGAAGTACGCGATGTAGAAAACAGCGATGCCGTGTCGACAAAACAAGGATGAGCTAAAAATAGCACAAAGTACAAAACAGAGTGCAATGTGCGGATTATTATGTGAGGTGCGGCACGTTCTCAAAATAACGCTTTTTTTTAATATCCCTATCCATATTTTCTTCCAACAAAATTTTTTTAACGAAAGCTGAAATTCGCAAAGCTTACAAAATCGATTCGAAATATTAGTAATATTAGTAATATAAAAATAATTATAAGCTAAATTATAAAGTTTTAATAAATTAATATATAATTCTAAAAATATAAAGATATACATAATGTAATTATATATGTGTAACATTAAATATAGATCTCGCGAGAAATAAAAATAAAGATTCGCACGCGTGTAAATAAATAATTAATTATTAGCTATCAATTAACAATTTCGTACCACATAGCGTCTTATCTCACAATGAGATACATGCAATCGTATGTTGCACCGCTATCAACGGTGGCCTTCGAAAGATCGGTCAACTTCGATTAACGATCGAAAATACATTAGCACAGTTCGCGATAAACAAAGCTCCCAAATATCGTGCATTTTTTTATTCCTAAATCGGATTAAATCAGATGATAAAATCAAAAGAATCTGTATAAAAATAATATTTGTATGGACAAACGCGTCGGCTATTCTTTTCAATGATGGTGATGGTCTACAGTGATGGTCTATTTTGGAGTCTGAAAATAATTTTGAGAGAAAAAGCTAGAAATATCATATATCGAGAATGATATGTATTAGTACATTTTTATAAACTTTGGATATTCTTGACATCCTGAAATTCTGAAATTTCATTAGATCTTACATCGGGGGAAAGAATAAGTAAAGAACAAAATCTCAAGGATTTTTTACGTGTTCCAGATTTAAAACAATAATGGATGGAAGCAAATCTTCCATTTGCGGGTGTACTTGTCGGTACTCTAACCTTGTCATTCGAAAGTGTTTCGTTAGCGAATGATGGATACGTGAACGAGTGCACGTGTGCACATAGTCGAGAGCGATTCCGAAGGAGAACGAGTTTGTTGAGCGTGTATATCTACATCTCTCTCGATCTCTCACTGTCGGCCAATCGAGATTACGAATTCGATCACACCCTTCGCCCGGCCTCTTTGCCTATTGGCTGATCGTTTGATCGTGACGTTGCTGACCCGCTTTTAAAATTCGGTAAACAAGATCTCGTGAGAGCTCGGTAAACTGCTTGGTGATAATATATGTACGATATAAACGAATGAGAATGTTCATATTATTTTGTATGAATTGCTAAATGCGATAAAACGGACATTTCTGCGCGTCACACAACTTTCGATCACTCGTACTTTTTTTTACACAACGATATCGAAAGTATATTAGCTTGAAAAGAATAGAAAAGTGATAGCCGACGAAACGTCAATATCAATAAATGTGGATTTTTGAATGAAATATTTATAAATATTAATCGAATCTAACAATAAGAGAATGAGATTACATTATAATAAATCAATATTTACAAATACGCGAGCAGGTAAAACTGTTTTGTCCTTTCAGATCGATGATCAAACTTCACGCTGTGGAAACTGCGCAGAGTAAAGTTTAACAGATAAGATAACTTTGTCCTGTCAAATTGAAGGAACTTTAAGTCATGGCTTGTATGAATAAAGAATAAAGTTTGATGCGCACAAAATGATAAACGATAGGAATGAAGAGAGAAGGAGCGAGTGAAGAGAACAAGAGAGAATTTTGAGTGAAGTTTAACCGAGATACGAGTTACGAATAATGTGGATTCGATCGAGGGGAAATCGAGACGCCCCCCTCCCCCCAAGACAAGATTCTTGGTCAAGAGGGGAAGGTAACGCGCAAAATACAGCGCTTACAATTATATGGTCAAAGACTACAAAATGAGAAAGATAGAGAACGGGAGAGGGGAGAGTTTGCACAAATATGATGGACGGAGAGGGAACGAAAGATGAGCATGCGCACATCGCTTGGTGACGCTACCCGGTGCGCGCCGCGCGCCTAGCATAGCCACGCTTCTTGCACGTCACGTCTATGAGCGTCACGAATGTCACGATTGTCAAGTATATCAGTATCGTTGTAAACAAGCGCCTGTTTATCTAAAAATATTATTGATTATATATTAAATATAAGTCTCCCTGATTGTTGCCATCTTAAATAAGCTGAAAAGAAGAGGCGAGTGTTAAAAAAGTGGATAAGGGCTGCTTTATCAAAGCAGCAAGAGACGACAGATTTTCTCTCTTCCATTTTGGAAGAACAAGTGGCTGAGTGGAGAATCGGCGTTATTTCTAATCTAAAAAGAACATTGCCAACGACATTTTTGTTTTTGATATTAACGAATTAATTCTAACAAAAATAAGTTATAGAATATTAAAAACGTGAAGGAGTGCTGCTTATATCTCAAGAGGACACATATATCTCCATTTTGGAAGAATAAATAATCAGATTAAAACGGCGTCATTTTTATACTTTGCAAAAGTGTCCTCCATATTTGACAAAAGTTCTGACATAATTAGTATTAATTTTGAAACAATTAAAAGAACAATTAAAGAGGTGAAGAGAAGTGTGTTACTGTGGCTCGAAAGGGACAAATATAATCATTATTTTGGAGTAAGGAGAACACGTGACCGTGTCCGGCATTACTTTTAATACATTTCGGCAACATATTTTACGTCAACATTGTGGCAGTGCTTCTCCCATCAATTTCGGGAAATTCGGATCTCAATTGTTTGTGTTTCTTTGACGAAACATGAAGTTAATTGTAAATGTGCTCAATGAAATTAATGATTATCATAATAATTCTTACACAGACTTAATTTCGTGTTTATTACTACGATCATATTTTTTGGGCAATTCTACATTTTCGTTACTTCGTGAACTTAAGGCATGTCTAACTTCAAATATCAATCTAATTTAACATATTGTACAATTAAACATTTATTTTTGTATTATGTAAAATTTATATATATATTTATATATATATGCACACCATATGAAATTTACAAATATATTCTTAAAAATTATTTTACATTCAAATTTTTTTTCTTTTTTTTTTTTTAATTTTTATCGTTACTTTTTATATGTATATTTTTACTTCTAACAATTTTTTATTGTGATATTTTTTAATTTTTAGGATATTTGTATTGCGTGAACAAAATTGAAGCAACAAATTGCATTTTTATAAATAATATATATTTTAACTTTTAATATGATAAAGTTAGTAAAAATGTTTGGAAATTTTGTTGAAATAAAATTTAATTGTTTATGTTATTTTAAATATATTTTCTAATATATTTATGTGTATATTGTTTAAATTACAGAATCGATAGTGATTCATATAACGGACAGGATGTTCAGTTTTCACAAACCAAAGGTGTACCGATCTAGTACAGGCTGCTGCATTTGTAAAGCCAAATCTAGCAGGTAGAGAAACTTTGCTAAAGTTATATCTGTGTGTTTGTATATTAAAATAGTTATGTCTGTATATTAAATGATAATGATAGCAAATTGTAATAAATTGCTGTTGAATTATATGTACATTAATTACTGATATTTATTTTAGTATATTATTAAATTAATATTATTTATATTATATAATTTGTAATGTAAGTGTTATTTATTTAAAGTTAGTATCATGACATATATTTTATAAATTCTTATAAATCTTGTTACAGTTCGAGATTTACAGACAGTAAAAAGTATGAGGACGACTTTATGCCATGTTTTCAACTTGAGGAGAGGCGTAACGGTGAAATATGTAATGCGTGTGTGCTTCTAGTTAAGAGATTCAAGAAGCTACCTCCAGGAAGTAATCGTAACTGGAAACATGTTAATATCTTTTTTCTTATAATCAATATCCTATATCCTATAATCAATAAATTATTATACTATCAATATTAAAGTAATTTCAGATTACATATGTTACAATATATTATTTTTTCAATAAATATATCATACTTGATCAAAATAAATATATCATAGTTGATCAAAAACATTTTTGGTAACACATAATGATAAGAAAGGATATGCACATAATTTGCATTAATTTTTCTAAAGTTATGTTGCACACTAATGTTATACATTTTTTATCTTGTAATTTTAAAATCACTTTTCTTAAGGAAGAAAATTTGTTTGTACAGGTTGTGGATGCGCGTGCCGGTCCTGGTATTAAGTCGTTGATGAAATTCAAAGCAAAAAATAAAAGGAAGCTTAAAGATAAACCTGACAAGCTTGTCAAAAAAAAACACATTTTCATGAAAACAGAAGCAGATCGAGAACAAAGTCCGGCGATGAGCGACGATTTGACTGGTTAGTTATAAAATTTTAATTATAAACTTGATTTTGTTCATGTATATTTTATTTATACATTAATATAAAAAATTCTATATATAAATATTTTAATATTTATATGATAGTTCTAAATACGGTTTATAATCTTTTTAATTAAAATTAATTAATCCAGTAAACATTAAGAAAATATATATAGAATATAGAAAAAAGTATATTAAATTTTTTATCAACTTAATATGTAATATGCAGTGATAAAATACTAAGCTTCTTATCCCAATAAAATACAGTAAAAGGATGATATATATATAAATGTCCTTTTCATTATTGCAGAAGATTATAGATTAACGGATAGCAAAACTTCGAGAAGATCGGAAAGTGCTTCAGACAACGACGATATTAATGCTAATGAAAAACAACTGAGTCTCACTTCTAAAGATGAAGATATTGAAAAAGACAATGTTAATTTCATCGATTTATCATATTATAAAAGGTAACATTTAAAAATTATTTAATCAATTTTTATAAATTATTATAACAACAAAGAGTTTTAAAAATGCTAAAAATATTTTTGTACTATAAATATGTATTTTTATACATTTGCAGTTTTTAAACATTTTTAATGATTTGTTGTGGCAGTATTTTTAAAGATGCCAATGGTGAGGTTTTAATGTATCTATTATAGATATTTTTTCTTTTTTTTTTTTTCTAGAGAGGTAATTTGTTGCGGCAGCATTTTCAGAGGTGCTAATGGCGAGGTTATAATGTATCCTTCCTTCCTTAAACCTTGTATAAGCTGCTTTGCCGGACGGCAACTTACTGCTTCCTTGGTATCTGTCAGTCCCATTCATAGTTCGGCATCTGTTAGTCCTGCTCATAGCGTCGAATCTACATTATCATCAAATACGGAAACTAATTCCAAACAAAGTACCAAGATATTCAGTGATTCGTCGTCTGATTCCGGATATGATGAATCCTCCAATCAGTATGAGAGCAAGATGGCGAAGAATGTTCACATCAAGGAAGATATGGAAATGGAAGAACCAGTAAGGTCCATAGAACTTGAACAATTATCGGATTGTAAATCCTTGCAAACTATCAATGTTGGTAATCAATCACTCCAGTCGGTCTCCAATTAATGTCGGCCCTTTGTAGAAGGTTAATTTATTCCTTTACTTATGAAAAAATACGCATAAATATGTACATATATATACATATACAAGAGGTATCCATACAAATCATTCAGTAATTTTTTAATCACAAGCTTTAACTGAAATATCAATTTGGAAGATTATCATAATTTGAAAGATTTTTAATTTGGAAAGAATTTTTTCTTTATAGCATAAAAATTTAATTTTTAATTCTGAGATAAGACTAATTTTTGACATTCGACACTTGCAATATTTATTTTTCTTTTTTTGGGGAGGAGGATGGGGGGATGGAGAAGGGTTATTTCAGATTAAAAAAGTCTTCAACTAATCTTTGAATTTCAATTTAAAGACGATTTTTTCCTGTGGGAAAAATATTCAAATAAAGGAATATTCAATAAATAAAAGAATATTCGAATTTTAACTTTATGAGATATAAGTAAGATTTTTGATCTTATTCAGCATTTAAATTATTTTTTCTTATTATTATTAAGCATTATTAATTCAAAAATGCTGAATAAATAAAGCAAAAACTTGCTTTCTTATTCATATAAAAATAATTTATATAAACTAATATTTTATATAAAAAAGTAAAAGATTATATTTTTTTTATTTTAATGAAATAAAATAATGTTTCTAAGATTTTAAAAGAATATTTTGTAATTCTTAAATATTAAAGAAGAATATACAGTAAAAGAACACTGAATAATAATAAAAGTCAATATTTAATGCTTGAAAATAGTGTCATTTATGAGAAAAGTGTCTTAACTATTAAACTTTCTGGTTTTTTCAAATTTAAAAATTTTTTACTTAAAACATCTTTTTAGAAATAACATATCTTGAGATGTCATTAATTTGTTATAGTATGTATGGATCTCCCTGTATATGATAGATTTAAGCTTAAGTTAAGTAAGTGCATTTCCGGGCAGCAAAATGGCTCTGAAAGGGTTTTGATCCTCATTTTGAAGGTTTAAATACCATTTGGATGCAATTTATCGTGTTAAGAATAATAAATTAATTCTAGCAATGGACTGACGTAAACCGCCATTTTTCGAGCCGATAATCTTTAAGTCTTAAGATATAGCAATATAAACATCAAAATACTGTGATGATATTGTAAAGTAAGAAATACTCAGATTTCTTACACCGAATAGTGGTTTGAACTGGTGGTTTACGCTCTCGCCTTTCTACACTCAAGTGCCACTGCTTAAAGATGTACACAAGGTGTGCTAAAACAACCAAAGCCAACAATCCTGATAAAAGATAATGAAACTAATATTTATCTATGAAATTCTAACTTAAAACTATTGCATTAAAAATGTCGAAAACGAATTTTAAAATTTTCAGCTCTTTAAATACAATTTCAACTCTATGGATACTTATAAGAAATTCTTTCTTTAAAAATTTTTTGAATTTTTAAAGATTTTTAAGATTCTTCTATAAAATTAGATCTTTTTAGTTTTACATATAATCGAGATGAGATTATGAAAATGATTTCTTATTATGAGGTAAAAAAACATTACAGAATCTTTATAAGTTATATAACTTATAAATTATTTGAAAATTTTTTAATGTGATAACAAAATTTTTCATATGACATAACTTAATTTAAGATTTAATTACAAATATATGTAGAGCACAAATTTTGGAATTTCAATATTTTTTATCCAGATAAAATTATCTGATAATTAACTATCATAGAGTTGATTTTTTAGAAGGATATTTGATAGTTGTTTTGGGACAACCTGTACAAGCTCCAAGCTGCCAATCTATTCTCGCCCGAGTCCAAAAAAGCGAAAATAAGAAAAAAAGTTTTTGCATTTATTTCCGTGTCACGCGATGTTCCATGACGTAAATTAATAAATAGCAGTTACATTGATGACCCAAGTCGATAGCAATAAATAAAGACAACATTTATATAGCAGGGGGACTGACAAAGTCTGTTTTTAGTCTGTATTTAGACAGTATTAGTAGAGAAAAAAAAATGACGAAGAAGAAAAGATATAGATCCAGATAGAAAAATTGAAAGTGGCAATCAGATTGGCAAACTGGACCAGCAAATTTTTGATAGGTAATTTTAGAGAATATGATACTTAGAGATATTTCTATAGAGAGAGAAGAGAGAGACACAAAATGGGAGAAAAAAAGGAGTAAAGAAGTAAAAACTGTTAGTTCCTAGTTAATAAAGAAGAGATGGGCACATTCTGATTACACGTTTAGCAAAAAGTTTGTTCAATTCTGATTTTATAGAAGGTTTTCCAGATTGCTTTTTATCATCTATAGATCTTTCATCAATTTATTATCCAATTTTCCTTAACGAAAATATGAAAAAAGAATTCCAGGCCGATCACTAAATATATAGATGATGATAAGTATAAATCTATAGATGATGATAAGTATAAAATAAGTATAAAAATCATTATTGGAGCAAAAGGAAATAGTCGGAAAAATCAAAGTGATTTAAATAAAAATAGGAAACAGTTTTAATAATTTCTGACTATTTTCTTTATATTTAACGCTAAACGTGAGAAAAAAAACGGGCTAAAAAATGTACAAGCCAAGTACCTGCTGAGAACAAGTCGCAACTGTGATCATGGGGTTGTTTTCAGATTGTTTCGTTCTAATTACACGCACAAAAAGAAAAGAAAATTAACTATTTGATGATATGCAAGAATAATTTAAAATAATGTGTCTATTGCAATAAATGAAAATTATTGGAATCTCTCTCTCTGTTTGATATATTAAGTTGATGAAAAAGTTTGTGTTTGTTTATTTTATTCAGTTTAAGAATATAACATAAGAAAATTTTAAACAATCAACTTAATATTTAAACAGATTCGATGAAACCAGAATTTATATGTATTTATGAAGCCGAGGATCTATGATGTATCGAGAATTAATTAAACTTAGAATTGATTATCGATTGAGTCAAAAACCTGGTTGAATTAAACTAGTGCTAATTTTTCAAAATTTATTAAGATTTTTATCATGTTTAATTATTTTTTTAAAAATGTGATACATATTGCGATGATAAAATATCTAAATATTCGAAAGGTAAAATATATTTTCACATTTTGGATATAAAGAACCACAGATCTATCAATCATTACATATTTGTAAAAAAGGCTAAATAAAATGACTCTGGGATTAAAGATTGGATCTGATCTACTATAAAAATAAAATGTGCAATAGATATTATCGATCCCGTCCAGTGCTAAGCGAGTCATTATTTTTTTATCTTGTTCAAGAAAAGAATTGAGACTAGAGCTATTTGTAAAATTTCCAAAGTTGTAATAATCAAAATTATTAAGATTCGACAACGTTTTACTATGATTAAAAAAAAGTGAAACAAAAACAAAAAAAACCAGAAAA
This sequence comes from Cataglyphis hispanica, assembly GCF_021464435.1. NCBI lineage: Eukaryota > Metazoa > Arthropoda > Insecta > Hymenoptera > Formicidae > Cataglyphis > Cataglyphis hispanica. The sequence goes on from NC_065957.1 coordinate 5,762,734, forward strand.
TATAAACTTGTTTTACATAAAATTAAATTAAAATTATATTATCAAAATAAATTAAAAATTTGATAAAATTAAATATATTAAAATTAATATTATATAAATTAACTAAATCTAAATTAAAACGAATTAAAATTTAATTAAAAATTATATATAATTATCGGCAATTATGTATAATTATTTATATATCACAAAGTTTCCTGAAATGTAAAGTTCTAGATCTTGAATTTTTGTCGCTATTGAATCGCGAAGCATCATTTGGAAAATCGGGGGAAAAGCTCGTTTAAATTGCCCATCGTATTTACGAAAATTTATCGACAATTGTATAATAACCAGGAAGTGATAACAGTTTTTTCATAATCAAACATCGAAAAAATTGATCTATCAAAGGATAACGCCAATTGATCACATTTTCCCGTGATAGATCATAATTGTACATTTCTTGTATGATCTCTTATTATTTCTTTACTGTGAAATATATAATACTGATAATTATTATATCGTTTCCCTATTATGATTTATCGTAGTTAATATTTGTGATGATCGAGACTGAATCACATATAGTTCATAAACTTAAATATAAGTTTATATTTGAATTGTAAATTTAACTTCTAATATTTTTGTTAAAAAAAAATATTTAAATCTAAATTTACATTTAAATTAAATTTAGCATTTAATGTTTTATAAAATTAAAAGAAGCTTAGCAAAGAATGCTATGATTCCGTCTGGATTATATATAGTTTTATTTATTTATTTGTGTGTGATAAGTCGACTCGCAACTAAGTTTAATATTCCTTTTCTACGTAAATTCATTTATGTATTGAATACACACACACATATATATATTTTTTTACGGATCAGTGTAAAGTTTGCTTCATAATTTCTATAGCAGATTATTGTTTTTAATATCAGAAAGCAAAAAACGCAGAAAAATAACAGATGACAATGCTATCAATATATCGTGAAAATTATTTGTATTTTTGTATTATTAAGTAATCAATTAATATAATATTAAGACTATTAAATTGATATTAATTAATTAATATCAATAAATTAATATTAATAAATATTAATATATACTAATATTTGATATATTAATTGATTAATATTAATTAGCTAATATTATATTAATAATAATTTTATCAATGATATTAAATTGAAGAAAAAATGGCAAAATAATTGCAAATATGGCGTTATAAATGGCGTATCAATGTAATAATAGAAAAGTATTCAAGTGTTAAAAAAAATATTTGAATTTTAGAATAGTGGAGGTAAAATTAAAATTGAAGTTTTATTGATGAGAAAGATACGAAGATATGTGTACATACACACATTAAAGTATATAGAATACAAAGATTTACTTAATAGATCAATTAATTTTTAATTAATTTAATAATTTTTATTAAATTAATAATTTAATAAAAAATTAAAAATAATATATAAAATATATACATGATATAAAAATACAATAACGTAAAAATTATATACAAATATGGTGAAGACAATTGTGGAGCGAAAGATCAACAAAGTTATTTAAATAAAGAACGCTCTTTTAAAATCGTATTACAAAATTTCTGTAATTATAAAAAATATTGTAAAACTGTAAAATTATTTTTTACATATATGTAATTTTACAGTGTAAATGAAATTATATGGTTAAAGTATTTTTAAAAAATCAATAATGTGATTTTATGATTAAACAATTACTTAAATTTTAAACTTATTGTAAGAAATAAGTTTGTAACAAAAATATTTAAATTATAAATTTTCTTTTTTGTTTTCATGATTCTAAAAAGTTATTTTTCTTATTCATGATAAGTGCGAATATCATATATCAACTCTATATCAGTAGATCTATTAATATCGATATTGTCAACATATTGTTCGTGATTTTATGTAAATTCATGTTATTTCATCAACAAATTATTGGTATCAAGATGGTAAACATTCAGTTTCTAAATACTTTTATATAAATAAATAATTTTATTTATATAAGATAATTTTAATATACTAAATATATTTTAATATTATAAAATAATTTTATATAATTACTAATTAATTCACGAGAACACGCGATAATGGTGTTTATCATTGCAAAAAAAAATCTTTAATTCAATTTGATTAGGTTGATTATAAGATTCCGATTGTATTATATATTTTGTATTATTTTTAATCAAAATTTGTTGATTAAAAAATACATACACATATATATGTATATACATATACTTACATTAAAATAATTATAATTTATTATATAATATAAACTGGATGTATTGAAAATTTATATATATATATATATATATATATATATATACATACATATGCATATATATAAATTATAATTATTCTAATAATAGACAGATGATCGGACTGTGTACACATAATTTTATACAATATATATATATATATATATATATATATATATATATATATATATGTATATGCATTTTTTATAAATATTTGTGAAATTACATATTGCAGTATAATAATAAAATATTCGCTATAATAAACGCGTGTTTTCGTGTATTACAATTTAATTGATAAAAAATGTAAAGAGGGTCTAAGTATTGATATGTCTGCAAATGCATTATTATATAATTTATATTTCATGTTCTTATAAGCATTTCAAAGATTTTGAAGTTTTATATTAAAATTTAATGTTATATAAAAAGATAATTTTATATTTATAATTCTTTTAAATGTATCTGTCAACTTTAGATCAACATTTCAAAACTCCAAAAGCTTTTGTAAGAGATAAGCAAAGATTGAAGATAAAATTTTGCATAAACATTTCGAATAATGATTGTGAGACTGACCAATATATTTAGATAATATTTTTTACGCTGAAATATGTGTGTGTGTGTGTGTGTGTGTGTGTTGTGTATGTAAACATACACACATACATATTATATGCGTGTGTATAAGGGCGAGATTATTCCATTAATCGATCGTTTGTGCAAATATATTACGAAATTTTAATGACGACAAAACTAACGACTGCCGTAAAATTAATATATTTATATATTATGTTGATCAGAGAAATTCATTCGTTTTTTACAGTTTTGATAAAATTAATAATGAATGAGGAATATTAATAACAAAAATAATAAATTAAAACGAATGAATTTTTTAAATCAATTTAATATTATATATGTTATATTATTATTAGTATGCCTTTATATATATATATATATATATATATATATATATATATATATATATATAATTATTACATTACAGATATATGTATAAAATAATTCCGATTATTGTGTATAATTAATTATATATTGTGTATATTTATAGGGATATATTATTATTATATCGTCGACGATAATCTCGTCGGTTCTCATTGGCCGGAAACGTTTTTTTTTTTTTTAATTTTGGCCGGAATATTGTGCAACGGACGGGACGATCGGTCCTTTTTATAATAAGAAATACGATACCTTGTATCCATGTACAACTTTGTAATAAACCAATTTATTTATAAATTGATCATTCCTTTATTTTTAATATTTTCTGAAACGTTTTATGTGTGTGAGAGTGTGCTTTAATTTTTTTGATTACAAGGTTGGATTCTGGAGGAAATATCGGTAATTATTTACTTTTAGAGGAGCACCTCAGACCTTGACCTTGACATATGTTGTCAAGGTCATGACCCTGAATAATATAAAAAAAATTTTAGCCGTTGATCACTCATCATTAAAAAGTTATTAACAAAAAAAGTTTGAAATATATCAAAATACATGCATGAAAGGAAGCACGTGCGCGCGCGCACAGACACACATAAACACACACACCCACGACGTTTACATATGTTTTTCGTTACATAACGACATATTTCTTGCGTTAAACAACGTTTTTCGTTAAATAACGACGTATTACATACGTTTCTCATTACATAACGACGTATTACTTGCGTTAAACGACGTTTTTCATTAAATAACGACGTACTACATACGTTTTTCGTTAAATAACGACGTATTACATACGTTTCTCATTACATAACGACGTATTACTTGCGTTAAACGACGTTTTTCGTTAAATAACGACGTACTACATACGTTTTTCGTTAAATAACGACGTATTACATACGTTTTTCGTTATATAACGACGTATTATTTTCGATAAACGACGTTTTTCGTTAAATAACGACGTATTATAAACGTTTTTCGTTATATAACGACGTATTTCTTGCGTTAAACAACGCTTTTCGTTAAATAACCACGTATTATCTGCGTTAAACGACGTTTTTCATTAAATAACGCCGTATTACATACGTTTTCCTTTATATAACGACGTGTTACTTTCGTTAAACGACGTTTTTCGTTAAATAACGACGTATTACATACGTTTACCTTTATATAACGACGTATTACTTTCCTTAAACGACGTTTTTCGTTAAATAACAACGTATTACATACGTTTTTCTTTATATAACGACGTATTACATACGTTATTCGTTCAAAAACGACGTATTACGTACGTTTTTCTTTATATAACGACGTATTACGTACGTTTTTCTTTATATGACAACGTACTAAATACGTTATTCGTTCAATAACGACGTATTACGTATGTTTTTCTTTATATAACGACGTATTACATACGTTATTCGTTCAATAACGACGTATTACGTACGTTTTTCTTTATATAACGATGTATTACATACGTTATTCGTTCAATAACGACGTATTACATACGTTTTTCTTTATATAAAGACGCTATGTATTACACACGTTTCGGTTAAACGACGTTTCTCGCTTAAATACATATGTTATGTTTAGGTTTCTTTATGTTTAACGACGTATTACTTGCTTTAAACGACGTTTCTCGCTTAAATACATATGTTATGCTTAGGTTTCTTTATGTTTACCGACGTATTACTTGCTTTAAACGACGTTTCTCGCTTAAATACATATGTATTACACACGTTTCCATATGTTTTACGACGTATTACTTGCTTTAAACGACGTTTCTCGCTTAAATACATATGTATTAAACACGTTTCCATATGTTTTACGACGTATTACTTGCTTTAAACGACGCTTCTCGCTTAAAAACATATGTTATTACTACACGTTTCTATATGTTTAACGACGTATTACTTGCTTTAAACGACGTTTCTCGCTTAAATACATATGTATATACACACGTTTCTATATGTTTAACGACGTATTACTTGCTTTAAACGACGTTTCTCGCTTAAATACATATGTTATGCTTAGGTTTCTTTATGTTTAACGACGTATTACTTGCTTTAAACGACGTTTCTCGCTTAAATACATATGTTATGCTTAGGTTTCTTTATGTTTAACGACGTATTACTTGCTTTAAACGACGTTTCTCGCTTAAATACATATGTTATGCTTAGGTTTCTTTATGTTTAACGACGTACTACTTGCTTTAAACGACGTTTCTCGCTTAAATACATATGTTATGCTTAGGTTTCTTTATGTTTAACGACGTATTACTTGCTTTAAACGACGTTTCTCGCTTAAATACATATGTTATGCTTAGGTTTCTTTATGTTTAACGACGTATTACTTGCTTTAAACGACGTTTCTCGCTTAAATACATATGTTATGCTTAGGTTTCTTTATGTTTTACGACGTATTACTTGCTTTAAACGACGTTTCTCGCTTAAATACATATGTTATGCTTAGGTTTCTTTATGTTTAACGACGTATTACTTGCTTTAAACGACGTTTCTCGCTTAAATACATATGTTATGCCTAGGTTTCTTTATGTTTAACGACGTATTACTTGCTTTAAACGACGTTTCTCGCTTAAATACATATGTTATGCACTAGGTTTCTTTATGTTTAACGACGTATTACTTGCTTTAAACGACGTTTCTCGCTTAAATACATATGTATTACACAGGTTTCTATATGTTTAACGACGTATTACTTGCTTTAAACGACGTTTCTCGCTTAAATACATATGTTATTACACACGTTTCTATATGTTTAACGACGTATTACTTGCTTTAAACGACGTTTCTCGCTTAAATACATATGTATTACACACGTTTCTGTATGTTTAACGACGTATTACTTGCTTTAAACGACGTTTCTCGCTTAAATACATATGTATTACACACGTTTCTATATGTTTAACGACGTATTACTTGCTTTAAACGACGTTTCTCGCTTAAATAACGAAGTATTACATTCTTTTTTCTTTATATAACGACGAATTACTTACTATTTTCGATATATGACGACGTTCTGCTTGCGTGAACACGTTCGTGACTGAGCCCCTTTTTTAGTGTATCCGCCCGTGTTTAGTGTCCCCGCCGAGGGGCGGTGTTGTTTCAGGCGCTTTTCCCCATTATGCGGGGCTTATTCGAAATTATGTATGCATTTATTTTCTCTTTGGTGATAATCTTGAGACTCAGAGATGGCACTTAATGTGTTCAATTTTTTTATCTATCTTATATCTGATTATATCTCATTAATTACATACGTGTTTCGTTATATAACCACGTATTACTTTCGTTAAACGACGTTTTTCGTTAAATAACGACGCATTACATACGTGTTTCTTTATATAACGACGTATTACTTTCGTTAAATATTTATCTTGCGCTCGTAAGGAGATAAACTCCTTTTGGCGGCTAAATATTGTCGCCAGTAGATGAGCGCAAATATTTTACGCTCGTTGATGATCGTACAATTTTACGATCGTTGAATATTCATTTTAATATAACTTTATTTTAACTGAGACAAAGCCAAATTATTATTCAAAATTTTGATTAAAAATTTATGAAAAAAAAATATGATAAATATATAAATTTGATTAAAATTTGAATATTAATATATAATTTATTTAATAATATAATAATCCATATATATAATAATATATAATATTAATTTATATAATAATATATATTTATAATAAAATATATATTATAATATATAATTATAATAAAATAATATTAATCTACACAATATTTATGCTATTTGTTATCATATTATAATTAATTGATTAATTTTTGGTCTCTCAGTTAAACTAAAGTTTAAAAACAAAGTCTACAAACAAATTCTACAACTGGATGAGCTATAAGAAATTAGGATAAAATCGCCGTGCGTTATAAGAATGAATTACCATGACACGTATAATTGATAAAATTACTATCGTTCTTTATTCAGTAAATTAGATAAAATCTACGAATTGGAAAAAAATGTTTTCTATAATCTTCCTTCTGCAACATAGACTTTAATTTATTTTTATATAATGTATTTTTTGCAATAGATGCAATACATATTTAAAAAAACTTATTCAAAGTTATTCAACTGAATCTGTTTAAGCTCATCCATTTAAAAGTAACGGATTTATTACAATCTATAATCTATAATCTACATCTACAATCTCTATGAATCCGTTACTTTAAAATTAAATAAAAGTTCATCACTCACCGGCACTGATGCGCAACAGCGGAGATTTGGTCTTGAGGCTACGTTGTCTGCAACACAAAGATATAAAATTCAAATTATAGCAACAATTAAAATAATTAATATTTCAAAAAATTATTATTGTATACATCGAATTTTATATCCGATGCGTATAATAATAAGGTATATAAATATGCGTATAATAATATGGTATATAAATATGAAATACTTTTATAAACTCTAAAAAAGAAAACTATTTTTTTAATTAAAAACTTTTATAGTAAGAGTCTCTCTCTTGTTTAAACTATTAAAATAATGATCGAATCGAATTAATGCATTTATGGGATTTATAAATAATTAATATACAAATAATAATACTCACCCTTGGGTTGCTCCGCCGGTGCAGGATGCCTCTCCTAGGCCTCCTCCTCCTCTCAGGATGTCAGGGTCGCTACGTTGATCTGAACATACAAATAGGAGATGCAAATTGTAGTAATGCTCAAAATAATTAATATTTCCAAAAATTTATTATATGCATTGAATTTTATATTTGATGCATGTAATAATAAGCAGATTAATAAAATACTTTTATAAATTTTGAAAAATCTACTAATAACTGTAATAATTTCATACAAAAGCTATTAGCTAAAAGTAGAAACTTTTACAAGATTATAGCTTTTATATATAAATATCTTTTTCTCTAATTTTCTCTTATTTAAATTATATAACGAAAAAATAAAATTACGCGATTAATTGCTTAATTTAAATTGCACGTTTGCAATTAATAATTAAATACAATTAATAGATATTTAATAGATAATTAATATAAAAATAAAAAATTACTTACCACAGAGTTGCTCCACCGATGCCCGATGCCTCTCCTAGGCCTCCTCCTCCTCTCAGGTAGATTCACACGCGCGATACTTTAAACGGCACACCCGCACTTTTATTAAAAAATACTTCCGCACTTTTACGCGCGATACTTAAACGAAACTCCCGCACTTTCGAATTTCGGCACGATCGAATCCCGTTTCACTCGAGAATCATACTGCGAGTCGACAAGTCGGGAATTCACGATTACTCCGAGCTAGGGTTAAGCGAGCAAAGGAAGAAGACGAAATCGATTGATGGAATCGACGCTCAATTCTTGCCCGCGCTTGTTCTCACCGAGGGCCGACTCGAACTTTATTAGGAACGATCACAGAGAACCACCAAGTTTCTATCATACAGACTGAAACTTACGCTTATCATAAGGCTGAGAGACGGGTCGAGAATGAAGATACCCAAGTCCTAAGTGTTCACAATTTAGATCACTTAGAAGATGAGAAATCAGCTTCTCTAGCGAGCGAAGATCGAACCTAATAAAACACAGCCAACTGTCCTCAATGCGATACAGTATAGCTGATAGACGGTACAAGATGAGGGAACGACGATTCAAAAATCGATCGAATTCTTACCGATTCAGGCCGAACCGTTCGTCGAAGCAGAGCGTGCCCCCAACAGCCAATTCTCGAACCGAAGTTCTTGATTAACCGCGCGATCATCGCATCTATACTATGCATGATCATACGTTGCTACGCGGCCGGCATTCACCTCAGCCGCGATACTGAGGCGTTTTAACGTTGCGTCTCCATTAATATATTAAATTTATTAATACATAAATATTTATATAATATATATAACATTAATATTGTATTAACGTTACCTAATATCATATAAAATTAATTATATTAATAGGGTATTAATATATTACCGATAGCAACGCTGAGAGATATCCCAGTTAGTCGGCAACGAAGTACGATCCTCGCATTGTGAAAACGGGATAGAAGTCCGACGCGAAGACGCGACGACGCGAAAACGCGGATATACGGTTACGCGACTCTCTCGTTGCTCGTACGCTCCGATGACGAACAACAAGGCAACGCACTAAAGTCTTCCACAGATGTGCGTGCCACATATGAGTCATTGTACGACTCGTGGCAATGCAGTATGGACACGCGACGACGCGAAAACCGTCCGCGGCACGATGACGGGACACGGGAGCGGCGTCGCGACGCGAAACCGTCCGCGGCACGTTGACGGAACCGACGCCGCGATAAGCCGTCCGCGGCACGATGACAGCACTAACGATACGACGAGCCGTCCGCGGCACGATGACAGCGACGACGGCGTTGGGTGCTTGGTTTCCCCTTCTCAGTAACCTCAGGAGGTCTTTAAGACCCTTAAGGTACCATCCGGGTACTATGCCCTCCCACCACGCCAAGGTTACACCCTGGGAGGGTATTATACGGATATAATTTTGTAATATGATATATATATATATATATATATATATATATATACATCATATTACAAAATTATATCCGTATAACGTGAGATTATATTTGAACATAAATTATCTATATCGCATCCCTCTTTTCTCTCGATTAAAAGAGATGCGGTGTAGATATGTTTTGATGAAACAAATGATATATGTTATATTATACGATAATTTAGATTGAATCTCATACATCATTAAAGAAACGAAGAAAAACTGTGCAATGTATATTTTGAAATTAATATAGATAGTAAATAGAAATAAATTATTTACCACACATACTTCTGCTCCATCCATCGTCGGATGCTTTCTAATATCTCCTTTTCTTATCTTGTTCATCTCTTGTTGTTTTGATTCACTCGCGAAAACACAGTTAATTATTAGTCGAATATGCGACAATCGCATACTTTACACCGGCACTCGCGATCGCGGAACAATTACACGAAACATACGCATTATTATATCGTAAAAGAGAAAAACAAAGAATAAGATTTTTGTTGTTTACTATGTTAAAATCATGCGTCATTTGTAAGAATCTCTAGTATTGAAATATTATTTTTATTTCTTATTTTTAAAGTTAATTAATCGTTAATTGTAATAATCATAGCGAATTATATTTTAATTTCTATCGCGATCGCGTTTATAATATCTATTTGACGGAATGTATCGCGCTTTACTACCTTACTGTTCGACTGTTGCCGTGCGAATGATAACGAAGCTGTAATACGTAAAACGTAAACAATAGCGCGCTAATGTTTACGCCGCCAAGGCCGCATACCGTATTATGGATAATTTGCTGAAGAAATATTCATATACTATGACGTATATATTATGACAGGAATATTAAATTATACACAAGTATTTGAAGTTTTATTTATTTAATAAATGTCTAATATATTACGTAGCTCTTATCGTTATGTCAATTATTAGAACATGCAGTTCGACTATTTTATTGCGCGTTCTCAATCCGAATCATATTTAAATCGTCGAAAAGTAAAATGATAAAGCATCGGACGAAATATAATTGAACTTTAAGTATTTTTTAAGAAATAATTATATATACTTATAAAGAGAGAGACAAATCGTAATAGAACAATAATTTACAATTTTGTTCCTATTATTTCGATTCTTGATTATACGTGTATATATCACGCGCGAAACACGCGCGCTTCGAGATTTATCATTGCGATATAATGTCGTATTATTTAAGGTATTATGTAAAAGATAATTTATATTTATCGTATCAAATTATTTTCCAATACTTCTCACAATCGTATTTAGAAAAGGAATTTGACGCAGTGTCTCGCGCTCTACACTTTAATGCTCGAGTATCGCCGAGCGAATGATAAACACGTAAGAAAGGAATTTGAGCCTCACCCCACAGTTCTATTCAATGTATCTCTATATGAATTAACAAGGCCGTGATACGTAAAGAATAGCGCGCCAATATTTACGTCGCCAAGGCCAAATTCTATGTTAGATATTGTTAATTTATTGTCGAAATATTTTATGTGTATTATATAAAATATATATGCGAAATATTAAGTTAGATACATATTTTAAATTATAGATCAATTATACATATTTGACTCTATGTATTGTTAAAGAAATAATTATTATTCGTAAAGATTGTAACAAAACAATAATTTTCGTCCTTATTACTTTAATTCTTATTTGATTAAATAAATAAATTTTTAGGAAATATGCGATTCGAGATCTATCGTCACGATATGTATGCAATTATATATTATTTATAAATGGGAATTAATTATATCATAAACAAATAATTTATTGATACTTGATCGCGATCGCGTTTAGAAATTAATTCGGAGCGTCTCGCACGACTACTTTCCTGCTCGAGTGTCGTCGCACGAACGAAACCAGAGTCGAGGTACGTAAACAATAGCGCGCCAATACATATGTTATTATACATATGTTAAAAATACGTTACTGTGATAATTCAGGAGTGGAGAGAGGAAGGGAGATGGCGGGGAGAGAATATTAAACTTTATTTTATCTGAATTTTTAAATTGTTAAATTTATTCGGTTAGTGATAACTGTCACGTAAATGAAATATCGCATATAAACGTTTATTGCAATCAAAGATAAAATGTATTACGAAAAAGGGCGAGCTTGCATTTTGTAAATATTCGCGTCCGCGCAGGATTTCATAATCCTCATATTATAACAAAATGCAAATATGTTTGAGAGACTCGAATAATTTGATTTTTCGACCCGCAAATAGGTCATTATGCAGAGAAATAGCTCGTAATATAAATTTGTGCCATTTGGAAAATGCCAATATTATCGACAAAGGTATTAAATACGAATATACGAAATTTGCATCGAGTCCAAAAATTTCTGCGTTTTATCAAATAATATGATATTATGTGCTTTCCTTTGCATTAATATACATTTACTTGGATTTTGATGCAATAAAATAATAATAAAATAATAAACTAATATTTTATATACATATATATATATATATATATATATATATATATATATATAGATTAAGCGAGAAACGACGTTTCTCGCTTAAATACATATGTATTACACACGTTTCTATATGTTTAACGACGTATTACTTGCTTTAAACGACGTTTCTCGCTTAAATAGCTATGTATTGCAAACGTTTCGATATGTTTAACGACGTATTACTTGCTTTAAACGACGTTTCTCGCTTAAATAGCTATGTATTGCAAACGTTTCTATATGTTTAACGACGTATTACTTGCTTTAAGCGACGTTTCTCGCTTAAATACATATGTATTAAACACGTTTCTATATGTTTAACGACGTATTACTTGCTTTAAACGACGTTTCTCGCTTAAATACATATGTATTACACACGTTTCTATATGTTTAACGACGTATTACTTGCTTTAAACGACGTTTCTCGCTTAAATACATATGTTATTGCACACGTTTCTTTATGTTTAACGACGTATTACTTGCTTTAAACGACGTTTCTCGCTTAAATACATATGTATATGCATAGGTTTCTTTATGTTTAACGACGTATTACTTGCTTTAAACGACGTTTCTCGCTTAAATACATATGTTATGCTTAGGTTTCTTTATGTTTAACGACGTATTACTTGCTTTAAACGACGTTTCTCGCTTAAATACATATGTATATGCTTAGGTTTCTTTATGTTTAACGACGTATTACTTGCTTTAAACGACGTTTCTCGCTTAAATACATATGTATTACACACGTTTCTATATGTTTAACGACGTATTACTTGCTTTAAACGACGTTTCTCGCTTAAATACATATGTATTACACACGTTTCTATATGTTTAACGACGTATTACTTGCTTTAAACGACGTTTCTCGCTTAAATACATATGTATATGCACACGTTTCTTTATGTTTAACGACGTATTACTTGCTTTAAACGACGTTTCTCGCTTAAATACATATGTATTACACACGTTTCTATATGTTTAACGACGTATTACTTGCTTTAAACGACGTTTCTCGCTTAAATACATATGTTATTACTTACGTTTCTTTATGTTTAACGACGTATTACTTGCTTTAAACGACGTTTCTCGCTTAAATACATATGTATTACACACGTTTCCATATGTTTAACGACGTATTACTTGCTTTAAACGACGTTTCTCGCTTAAATACATATGTTATGCTTAGGTTTCTTTATGTTTAACGACGTATTACTTGCTTTAAACGACGTTTCTCGCTTAAATACATATGTTATTGCTTAGGTTTCTTTATGTTTAACGACGTATTACTTGCTTTAAACGACGTTTCTCGCTTAAATACATATGTATTACACACGTTTCCATATGTTTTACGACGTATTACTTGCTTTAAACGACGTTTCTCGCTTAAATACATATGTTATTACTTAGGTTTCTTTATGTTTAACGACGTATTACTTGCTTTAAACGACGTTTCTCGCTTAAATACATATGTATATGCTTAGGTTTCTTTATGTTTAACGACGTATTACTTGCTTTAAACGACGTTTCTCGCTTAAATACATATGTTATGCTTAGGTTTCTTTATGTTTAACGACGTATTACTTAGCTTTAAACGACGTTTCTCGCTTAAATACATATGTTATGCTTAGGTTTCTTTATGTTTAACGACGTATTACTTGCTTTAAACGACGTTTCTCGCTTAAATACATATGTATTACACACGTTTCCATATGTTTAACGACGTATTACTTGCTTTAAACGACGTTTCTCGCTTAAATACATATGTTATGCTTAGGTTTCTTTATGTTTAACGACGTATTACTTGCTTTAAACGACGTTTCTCGCTTAAATACATATGTTATTACTCACGTTTCCTATATGTTTAACGACGTATTACTTGCTTTAAACGACGTTTCTCGCTTAAATACATATGTTATGCTTAGGTTTCTTTATGTTTAACGACGTATTACTTGCTTTTAAACGACGTTTCTCGCTTAAATACATATGTTATTACACACGTTTCTATATGTTTAACGACGTATTACTTGCTTTAAACGACGTTTCTCGCTTAAATACATATGTTATGCTTAGGTTTCTTTATGTTTAACGACGTATTACTTGCTTTAAACGACGTTTCTCGCTTAAATACATATGTTATGCTTAGGTTTCTTTATGTTTAACGACGTATTACTTGCTTTAAACGACGTTTCTCGCTTAAATACATATGTTATTACTCACGTTTCTTTATGTTTAACGACGTATTACTTGCTTTAAACGACGTTTCTCGCTTAAATACATATGTATTACACACGTTTCCATATGTTTTACGACGTATTACTTGCTTTAAACGACGTTTCTCGCTTAAATACATATGTATTACACACGTTTCTATATGTTTAACGACGTATTACTTGCTTTAAACGACGTTTCTCGCTTAAATACATATGTATTACACACGTTTCTATATGTTTAACGACGTATTACTTGCTTTAAACGACGTTTCTCGCTTAAATACATATGTATTACACACGTTTCTATATGTTTAACGACGTATTACTTGCTTTAAACGACGTTTCTCGCTTAAAAACATATGTATTACACACGTTTCTATATGTTTAACGACGTATTACTTGCTTAAAAAGACGTTTCTCGCTTAAATACATATGTATTACACACGTTTCTATATGTTTAACGACGTATTACTTGTTTTAAACGACGTTTCTCGCTTAAATACATATGTTATTACTAGGTTTCTTTATGTTTAACGACGTATTACTTGCTTTAAACGACGTTTCTCGCTTAAATACATATGTATTACATAGGTTTCTTTATGTTTAACGACGTATTACTTGCTTTAAACGACGTTTCTCGCATAAATAGCATATGTTATTGCTTAGGTTTCTTTATGTTTAACGACGTATTACTTGCTTTAAACGACGTTTCTCGCTTAAATACATATGTTATTGCTTAGGTTTCTTTATGTTTAACGACGTATTACTTGCTTTAAACGACGTTTCTCGCTTAAATACATATGTATATGCACACGTTTCTATATGTTTAACGACGTATTACTTGCTTTAAACGACGTTTCTCGCTTAAATACATATGTATTGCACACGTTTCTATATGTTTAACGACGTATTACTTGCTTTAAACGACGTTTCTCGCTTAAATACATATGTTATTGCTTAGGTTTCTTTATGTTTAACGACGTATTACTTGCTTTAAACGACGTTTCTCGCTTAAATACATATGTTATGCTTAGGTTTCTTTATGTTTAACGACGTATTACTTGCTTTAAACGACGTTTCTCGCTTAAATACATATGTTATGCTTAGGTTTCTTTATGTTTAACGACGTATTACTTGCTTTAAACGACGTTTCTCGCTTAAATACATATGTTATGCTTAGGTTTCTTTATGTTTAACGACGTATTACTTGCTTTAAACGACGTTTCTCGCTTAAATACATATGTTATGCTTAGGTTTCTTTATGTTTAACGACGTATTACTTGCTTTAAACGACGTTTCTCGCTTAAATACATATGTTATACACACGTTTCTATATGTTTAACGACGTATTACTTGCTTTAAACGACGTTTCTCGCTTAAATACATATGTTATGCTTAGGTTTCTTTATGTTTAACGACGTATTACTTGCTTTTAAACGACGTTTCTCGCTTAAATACATATGTATTACACAGGTTTCTATATGTTTAACGACGTATTACTTGCTTTAAACGACGTTTCTCGCTTAAATACATATGTTATTGCTCAGGTTTCTTTATGTTTAACGACGTATTACTTGCTTTAAACGACGTTTCTCGCTTAAATACATATGTATTACACACGTTTCTATATGTTTAACGACGTATTACTTGCTTTAAACGACGTTTCTCGCTTAAATACATATGTTATGCTTAGGTTTCTTTATGTTTAACGACGTATTACTTGCTTTAAACGACGTTTCTCGCTTAAATACATATGTATATGCATAGGTTTCTATATGTTTAACGACGTATTACTTGCTTTAAACGACGTTTCTCGCTTAAATACATATGTATTCACACGTTTCTTTATGTTTAACGACGTATTACTTGCTTTAAACGACGTTTCTCGCTTAAATACATATGTTATGCTTAGGTTTCTTTATGTTTAACGACGTATTACTTGCTTTAAACGACGTTTCTCGCTTAAATACATATGTATTACACACGTTTCTATATGTTTAACGACGTATTACTTGCTTTAAACGACGTTTCTCGCTTAAATACATATGTATTACACACGTTTCTATATGTTTAACGACGTATTACTTGCTTTAAACGACGTTTCTCGCTTAAATACATATGTATTACACACGTTTCTATATGTTTAACGACGTATTACTTGCTTTAAACGACGTTTCTCGCTTAAATACATATGTATTACACACGTTTCTATATGTTTAACGACGTATTACTTGCTTTAAACGACGTTTCTCGCTTAAATACATATGTATTACACACGTTTCTATATGTTTAACGACGTATTACTTGCTTTAAACGACGTTTCTCGCTTAAATACATATGTATTACACACGTTTCTATATGTTTAACGACGTATTACTTGCTTTAAACGACGTTTCTCGCTTAAATACATATGTATTACACACGTTTCTATATGTTTAACGACGTATTACTTGCTTTAAACGACGTTTCTCGCTTAAATAGCATATGTTATGCTTAGGTTTCTTTATGTTTAACGACGTATTACTTAGCTTTAAACGACGTTTCTCGCTATAAATAGCATATGTTATGCTTAGGTTTCTATATGTTTAACGACGTATTACTTGCTTTAAACGACGTTTCTCGCTTAAATACATATGTTATGCTTAGGTTTCTTTATGTTTAACGACGTATTACTTGCTTTAAACGACGTTTCTCGCTTAAATAGCTATGTTATGCTTAGGTTTCTTTATGTTTAACGACGTATTACTTGCTTTAAACGACGTTTCTCGCTTAAATACATATGTATTACACACGTTTCTATATGTTTAACGACGTATTACTTGCTTTAAACGACGTTTCTCGCATAAATAGCTATTTTATGCTTAGGTTTCTTTATGTTTAACAACGTATTACTAGCTTTAAACGATGTTTCTCGCATAAATAGCTATGTTATGCTTAGGTTTCTTTATGTTTAACGACGTATTACTTGCTTTAAACGACGTTTCTCGCTTAAATACATATGTTATGCTTAGGTTTCTTTATGTTTAACGACGTATTACTTGCTTTAAACGACGTTTCTCGCTTAAATACATATGTTATGCTTAGGTTTCTTTATGTTTAACGACGTATTACTTGCTTTAAACGACGTTTCTCGCTTAAATACATATGTTATGCTTAGGTTTCTTTATGTTTAACGACGTATTACTTGCTTTAAACGACGTTTCTCGCTTAAATACATATGTTATGCTTAGGTTTCTTTATGTTTAACGACGTATTACTTGCTTTAAACGACGTTTCTCGCTTAAATACATATGTATTACACACGTTTCCATATGTTTAACGACGTATTACTTGCTTTAAACGACGTTTCTCGCTTAAATACATATGTTATGCTTAGGTTTCTTTATGTTTAACGACGTATTACTTGCTTTAAACGACGTTTCTCGCTTAAATACATATGTATTACACACGTTTCCATATGTTTAACGACGTATTACTTGCTTTAAACGACGTTTCTCGCTTAAATACATATGTATTACACACGTTTCTATATGTTTAACGACGTATTACTTGCTTTAAACGACGTTTCTCGCTTAAATACATATGTATTACACACGTTTCCATATGTTTTACGACGTATTACTTGCTTTAAACGACGTTTCTCGCTTAAATACATATGTATTACACACGTTTCCATATGTTTTACGACGTATTACTTGCTTTAAACGACGTTTCTCGCTTAAATACATATGTTATGCTTAGGTTTCTTTATGTTTAACGACGTATTACTTGGTTTAAACGACGTTTCTCGCTTAAATACATATGTATATGCTTACGTTTCTATATGTTTAACGACGTATTACTTAGCTTTAAACGACGTTTCTCGCTTAAATACATATGTATTACACAGGTTTCTATATGTTTAACGACGTATTACTTGTTTTAAACGACGTTTCTCGCTTAAATACATATGTATTACACACGTTTCTATATGTTTAACGACGTATTACTTGCTTTAAACGACGTTTCTCGCTTAAATACATATGTATTACACACGTTTCTATATGTTTAACGACGTATTACTTGCTTTAAACGACGTTTCTCGCTTAAATACATATGTATTACACACGTTTCTATATGTTTAACGACGTATTACTTGCTTTAAACGACGTTTCTCGCTTAAATACATATGTATTACACACGTTTCTATATGTTTAACGACGTATTACTTGCTGTTAAACGACGTTTCTCGCTTAAATACATATGTTATGTATACGGTTTCTATATGTTTAACGACGTATTACTTAGCTTTAAACGACGTTTCTCGCTTAAATAGCTATGTTATGCTTAGGTTTCTTTATGTTTAACGACGTATTACTTAGGTTAAACGACGTTTCTCGCATAAATAGCTATGTTATGCTTAGGTTTCTTTATGTTTAACGACGTATTACTAGCTTTAAACGACGTTTCTCGCATAAATAGCTATGTTATGCTTAGGTTTCTTTATGTTTAACGACGTATTACTTGCTTTAAACGACGTTTCTCGCTTAAATACATATGTATTACACACGTTTCCATATGTTTAACGACGTATTACTTGCTTTAAACGACGTTTCTCGCTTAAATACATATGTTATGCTTAGGTTTCTTTATGTTTAACGACGTATTACTTGCTTTAAACGACGTTTCTCGCTTAAATACATATGTTATGCTTAGGTTTCTTTATGTTTAACGACGTATTACTTGCTTTAAACGACGTTTCTCGCTTAAATACATATGTTATGCTCAGGTTTCTTTATGTTTAACGACGTATTACTTGCTTTAAACGACGTTTCTCGCTTAAATACATATGTTATGCTTAGGTTTCTTTATGTTTAACGACGTATTACTTGCTTTAAACGACGTTTCTCGCTTAAATACATATGTTATGCTTAGGTTTCTTTATGTTTAACGACGTATTACTTGCTTTAAACGACGTTTCTCGCTTAAATACATATGTTATGCTTAGGTTTCTTTATGTTTAACGACGTATTACTTGCTTTAAACGACGTTTCTCGCTTAAATACATATGTATTACACACGTTTCCATATGTTTTACGACGTATTACTTGCTTTAAACGACGTTTCTCGCTTAAATACATATGTTATGCTTAGGTTTCTTTATGTTTAACGACGTATTACTTGCTTTAAACGACGTTTCTCGCTTAAATACATATGTATTACACACGTTTCTATATGTTTAACGACGTATTACTTGCTTTAAACGACGTTTCTCGCTTAAATACATATGTATTACACACGTTTCTATATGTTTAACGACGTATTACTTGCTTTAAACGACGTTTCTCGCTTAAATACATATGTATTACACACGTTTCCATATGTTTTACGACGTATTACTTGCTTTAAACGACGTTTCTCGCTTAAATACATATGTATTACACACGTTTCCATATGTTTTACGACGTATTACTTGCTTTAAACGACGTTTCTCGCTTAAATACATATGTTATGCTTAGGTTTCTTTATGTTTAACGACGTATTACTTGCATTAAACGACGTTTCTCGCATAAATAGCTATGTTATGCTTAGGTTTCTTTATGTTTAACGACGTATTACTTGCTTTAAACGACGTTTCTCGCATAAATAGCTATGTTATGCTTAGGTTTCTTTATGTTTAACGACGTATTACTTGCTTTAAACGACGTTTCTCGCTTAAATACATATGTATTACACACGTTTCCATATGTTTTACGACGTATTACTTGCTTTAAACGACGTTTCTCGCTTAAATACATATGTTATTCTACACGTTTCTATATGTTTAACGACGTATTACTTGCTTTAAACGACGTTTCTCGCTTAAATACATATGTATGCACACGTTTCTATATGTTTAACGACGTATTACTTGCTTTAAACGACGTTTCTCGCTTAAATACATATGTATTACACACGTTTCTATATGTTTAACGACGTATTACTTGCTTTAAACGACGTTTCTCGCATAAATAGCTATGTTATGCTTAGGTTTCTTTATGTTTAACGACGTATTACTTGCTTTAAACGACGTTTCTCGCTTAAATACATATGTTATGCTTAGGTTTCTTTATGTTTAACGACGTATTACTTAGGTTAAACGACGTTTCTCGCATAAATAGCTATGTTATGCTTAGGTTTCTTTATGTTTAACGACGTATTACTTGCTTTAAACGACGTTTCTCGCATAAATACATATGTTATGCTCAGGTTTCTTTATGTTTAACGACGTATTACTTGCTTTAAACGACGTTTCTCGCTTAAATACATATGTATTACACACGTTTCCATATGTTTAACGACGTATTACTTGCTTTAAACGACGTTTCTCGCTTAAATACATATGTTATGCTTAGGTTTCTTTATGTTTAACGACGTATTACTTGCTTTAAACGACGTTTCTCGCTTAAATACATATGTTATGCTTAGGTTTCTTTATGTTTAACGACGTATTACTTGCTTTAAACGACGTTTCTCGCTTAAATACATATGTTATTGCATAGGTTTCTTTATGTTTAACGACGTATTACTTGCTTTAAACGACGTTTCTCGCTTAAATACATATGTTATTGCTTAGGTTTCTTTATGTTTAACGACGTATTACTTGCTTTAAACGACGTTTCTCGCTTAAATACATATGTTATTGCTTAGGTTTCTTTATGTTTAACGACGTATTACTTGCTTTAAACGACGTTTCTCGCTTAAATACATATGTATTATGCTTACGTTTCTATATGTTTAACGACGTATTACTTGCTTTAAACGACGTTTCTCGCTTAAATACATATGTATTACACACGTTTCCATATGTTTAACGACGTATTACTTTGGTTAAACGAAGTTTCTAGCATAAATAGCTATGTTATGCTTAGGTTTCTTTATGTTTAACGACGTATTACTTAGGTTAAACGACGCTTCTCGCTTAAATACATATGTTATGCATAGGTTTCTTTATGTTTAACGACGTATTACTTGCTTTAAACGACGTTTCTCGCTTAAATACATATGTTATTGCACACGTTTCTATATGTTTAACGACGTATTACTTGCCTTAAACGACGTTTCTCGCTTAAATACATATGTATTACACACGTTTCCATATGTTTAACGACGTATTACTTGCTTTAAACGACGTTTCTCGCTTAAATACATATGTATTACACACGTTTCTATATGTTTAACGACGTATTACTTATGTTAAACGACGTTTCCCACTTAAATACATATGTATTACACACGTTTCTATATGTTTAACGACGTATTACTTAGGTTAAACGACGTTTCTCGCTTAAATACATATGTTTTACACACGTTTCTATATGTTTAACGACGTATTACTTAGGTTAAACGACGTTTCTCGCATAAATAGCATATGTATATACTTAGCGTTTCTATATGTTTAACGACGTATTACTTAGCGTTAAACGACGTTTCTCGCTTAAATACATATGTTATGTACAGCGTTTCTTTATGTTTAACGACGTATTACTTAGCGTTAAACGACGTTTCTCGCTTAAATAGCATATGTTATGCTTAGGTTTCTTTATGTTTAACGACGTATTACTTAGCGTTAAACGACGTTTCTCGCTATAAATAGCATATGTTATGCTTAGGTTTCTTATATGTTTAACGACGTATTACTTAGCTTTAAACGACGTTTCTCGCTTAAATACATATGTATTACATAGGTTTCTTTATGTTTAACGACGTATTACTTAGGTTTAAACGACGTTTCTCGCATAAATACATATGTATATGCTTAGGTTTCTATATGTTTAACGACGTATTACTTGCTTTAAACGACGTTTCTCGCTTAAATACATATGTTATTACACACGTTTCTATATGTTTAACGACGTATTACTTGCTTTAAACGACGTTTCTCGCTTAAATACATATGTTATTGCTTAGGTTTCTTTATGTTTAACGACGTATTACTTAGCTTTAAACGACGTTTCTCGCTTAAATACATATGTTATGCTTAGGTTTCTTTATGTTTAACGACGTATTACTTAGCTTTAAACGACGTTTCTCGCTTAAATACATATGTTATGCTTAGGTTTCTTTATGTTTAACGACGTATTACTTAGCTTTAAACGACGTTTCTCGCTTAAATACATATGTTATGCTTAGGTTTCTTTATGTTTAACGACGTATTACTTGCTTTAAACGACGTTTCTCGCTTAAATACATATGTTATGCTTAGGTTTCTTTATGTTTAACGACGTATTACTTAGCTTTAAACGACGTTTCTCGCTTAAATACATATGTTATTGCTTAGGTTTCTATATGTTTAACGACGTATTACTTGCTTTAAACGACGTTTCTCGCTTAAATACATATGTATTACACACGTTTCTATATGTTTAACGACGTATTACTTGCTTTAAACGACGTTTCTCGCTTAAATACATATGTATTACACACGTTTCTATTATGTTTAACGACGTATTACTTGCTTTAAACGACGTTTCTCGCTTAAATACATATGTATTACACACGTTTCTATATGTTTAACGACGTATTACTTAGGTTAAACGACGTTTCTCGCTTAAATACATATGTATTACACACGTTTCTATATGTTTAACGACGTATTACTTGCTTTAAACGACGTTTCTCGCTTAAATACATATGTATTACACACGTTTCTATATGTTTAACGACGTATTACTTGCTTTAAACGACGTTTCTCGCTTAAATACATATGTATTACACACGTTTCTATATGTTTAACGACGTATTACTTGCTTTAAACGACGTTTCTCGCTTAAATACATATGTATTACACACGTTTCTATATGTTTAACGACGTATTACTTAGGTTAAACGACGTTTCTCGCTTAAATCCATATGTTTTACATACGTTTCTATATGTTTAACGACGTATTACTTAGGTTAAACGACGTTTCTCGCTTAAATACATATGTATTACACACGTTTCTATATGTTTAACGACGTATTACTTGTTTTAAACGACGTTTCTCGCTTAAATACATATGTATTACACACGTTTCTATATGTTTAACGACGTATTACTTGCTTTAAACGACGTTTCTCGCTTAAATACATATGTATTACACACGTTTCTATATGTTTAACGACGTATTACTTGCTTTAAACGACGTTTCTCGCTTAAATACATATGTATTACACACGTTTCTATATGTTTAACGACGTATTACTTGCTTTAAACGACGTTTCTCGCTTAAATACATATGTATTACACACGTTTCTATATGTTTAACGACGTATTACTTGCTTTAAACGACGTTTCTCGCTTAAATACATATGTATGTACACACGTTTCTATATGTTTAACGACGTATTACTTGCTTTAAACGACGTTTCTCGCTTAAATACATATGTATTACACACGTTTCTATATGTTTAACGACGTATTACTTAGGTTAAACGACGTTTCTCGCTTAAATACATATGTATTACACACGTTTCTATATGTTTAACGACGTATTACTTAGGTTAAACGACGTTTCTCGCTTAAATACATATGTATTACACACGTTTCTATATGTTTAACGACGTATTACTTGTTTTAAACGACGTTTCTCGCTTAAATACATATGTATTACACACGTTTCCATATGTTTAACGACGTATTACTTTGGTTAAACGACGTTTCTCGCTTAAATACATATGTATTACACACGTTTCTATATGTTTAACGACGTATTACTTGCTTTAAACGACGTTTCTCGCTTAAATACATATGTATTACACACGTTTCTATATGTTTAACGACGTATTACTTGCTTTAAACGACGTTTCTCGCTTAAATACATATGTATTACACACGTTTCTATATGTTTAACGACGTATTACTTGCTTTAAACGACGTTTCTCGCTTAAATACATATGTATTACATACGTTTCTATATGTTTAACGACGTATTACTTGCTTTAAACGACGTTTCTCGCTTAAATACATATGTATTACACACGTTTCTATATGTTTAACGACGTATTACTTGCTTTAAACGACGTTTCTCGCTTAAATACATATGTATATACACACGTTTCTATATGTTTAACGACGTATTACTTGCTTTAAACGACGTTTCTCGCTTAAATACATATGTATTACACACGTTTCTATATGTTTAACGACGTATTACTTGCTTTAAACGACGTTTCTCGCTTAAATACATATGTATTACACACGTTTCTATATGTTTAACGACGTATTACTTGCTTTAAACGACGTTTCTCGCTTAAATACATATGTATTACACACGTTTCTATATGTTTAACGACGTATTACTTGCTTTAAACGACGTTTCTCGCTTAAATACATATGTATTACACACGTTTCTATATGTTTAACGACGTATTACTTGCTTTAAACGACGTTTCTCGCTTAAATACATATGTATTACACACGTTTCTATATGTTTAACGACGTATTACTTGCTTTAAACGACGTTTCTCGCTTAAATACATATGTATTACACACGTTTCTATATGTTTAACGACGTATTACTTGCTTTAAACGACGTTTCTCGCTTAAATACATATGTATTACACACGTTTCTATATGTTTAACGACGTATTACTTGCTTTAAACGACGTTTCTCGCTTAAATACATATGTATTACACACGTTTCTATATGTTTAACGACGTATTACTTGCTTTAAACGACGTTTCTCGCTTAAATACATATGTATTACACACGTTTCTATATGTTTAACGACGTATTACTTGCTTTAAACGACGTTTCTCGCTTAAATACATATGTATTACACACGTTTCTATATGTTTAACGACGTATTACTTGCTTTAAACGACGTTTCTCGCTTAAATACATATGTATTACACACGTTTCTATATGTTTAACGACGTATTACTTGCTTTAAACGACGTTTCTCGCTTAAATACATATGTATTACACACGTTTCTATATGTTTAACGACGTATTACTTGCTTTAAACGACGTTTCTCGCTTAAATACATATGTATTACACACGTTTCTATATGTTTAACGACGTATTACTTGCTTTAAACGACGTTTCTCGCTTAAATACATATGTATTACACACGTTTCTATATGTTTAACGACGTATTACTTGCTTTAAACGACGTTTCTCGCTTAAATACATATGTATTACACACGTTTCTATATGTTTAACGACGTATTACTTGCTTTAAACGACGTTTCTCGCTTAAATACATATGTATTACACACGTTTCTATATGTTTAACGACGTATTACTTGCTTTAAACGACGTTTCTCGCTTAAATACATATGTATTACACACGTTTCTATATGTTTAACGACGTATTACTTGCTTTAAACGACGTTTCTCGCTTAAATACATATGTATTACACACGTTTCTATATGTTTAACGACGTATTACTTGCTTTAAACGACGTTTCTCGCTTAAATACATATGTATTACACACGTTTCTATATGTTTAACGACGTATTACTTGCTTTAAACGACGTTTCTCGCTTAAATACATGTGTATTACACACGTTTCTATATGTTTAACGACGTATTACTTGCTTTAAACGACGTTTCTCGCTTAAATACATATGTATTACACACGTTTCTATATGTTTAACGACGTATTACTTGCTTTAAACGACGTTTCTCGCTTAAATACATATGTATTGCACACGTTTCTATATGTTTAACGACGTATTACTTGCTTAAACGACGTTTCTCGCTTAAATAACGAAGTATTACGTACGTTTTTCTTTATATAACGACGAATTACTTACTGTTTTCGATATATGACGACGTTCTGCTTGCGTGAACACGTTCGTGACTGAGCCCGTTGTTTAGTGTATCCGCCCGTGTTTAGTGTCCCCGCCGAGGGGCGGTGTTGTTTCAAGCGCTTTTCCCCATCATGCGGGGCTTATTCGAAATTATGTATGCATTTACTTTCTCTTTGGTGATAAACTTGAGACTCAGAGATGGCACTTAAAAAGTGTTCAAATTTTTTATCTATCTTATATCTGATTATATCTCATTAATTACATACGTTTTTCGTTATATAACCACGTATTACTTTCGTTAAACGACGTTTTTTGTTAAATAACGACGCATTACATACGTGTTTCTTTATATAACGATGTATTAGTTGCTTTAAACGACGTTTCTCGCTTAAATACATATGTATTACACACGTTTCTATATGTTTAACGACGTATTACTTGCTTTAAACGACGTTTCTCGCTTAAATACATATGTATTACACACGTTTCTATATGTTTAACGACGTATTACTTGCTTTAAACGACGTTTCTCGCTTAAATACATATGTATTAAACACTTTTCTATATGTTTAAAGACGTATTACTTGCTTAAAACGACGTTTCTCGCTTAAATACATATGTATTACACACGTTTCTATATGTTTAACGACGTATTACTTGCTTTAAACGACGTTTCTCGCTTAAATACATATGTATTACAAACGTTTCTATATGTGTAACGACGTGTTACTTTCTGTTAATAGACGATTTTCATTAAAACAGCGATACATTATTTTCGTTAAACGACGTTTTTCATTAAATAATGACGTATTACCAATGTTTATAACTATATAAGGATCGTATTATTTGTGATAAACTACGTATTTCGTTAAATAATTGCATCGTAATGCATACGTAAAACAAAAGGTTTAGGCTGGGCTGGACTGAGCGTAGGCAGTAGGTTAGGCTAGGCTAGGTTAGGTTAGGCTAGGTTAGGCTAGGCCAGGTTAGGCTAGGTTAGGCTAGGCCAGGTTAGGCCAGGTTAGGCTAGGTTGCAGGCTAGGCTAGGTTAGGTTAGGGTTAGGCTAGGCTAGGTTAGGCTAGGCTTAGGCTAGGTTAGGTTAGGCTAGGCTAGGGGTTAGGTTAGGTTAGGCTAGGTTAGGTTAGGCTAGGTTAGGCTAGGTTAGGTTAGGCTAGGTTAGGCTAGGTTAGGTTAGGTTAGGTTAGGCTAGGTTAGGTTAGGTTAGGTTAGGTTAGGTTAGGTTAGGTTAGGTTAGGTTAGGTTAGGCTAGGTTAGGTTAGGCTAGGCTAGGTTAGGTTAGGTTAGGCTAGGCCAGGCTAGGCCAGGCCAGGCCAGGGCCAGGCCAGGCCAGGCTAGGCTAGGCCAGGCCAGGCCAGGCCAGGCCAGGCCAGGCCAGGCCAGGCCAGGCCAGGCCAGGCCAGGCCAGGCCAGGCCAGGCCAGGCCAGGCCAGGCCAGGCCAGGCCAGGCCAGGCCAGGCCAGGCCAGGCCAGGCCAGGCCAGGCCAGGCCAGGCCAGGCCAGGCCAGGCCAGGCCAGGCCAGGCCAGGCCAGGCCAGGCCAGGCCAGGCCAGGCCAGGCCAGGCCAGGCCAGGCCAGGCCAGGCCAGGCCAGGCCAGGCCAGGCCAGGCCAGGCCAGGCCAGGCCAGGCCAGGCCAGGCCAGGCCAGGCCAGGCCAGGCCAGGCCAGGCCAGGCCAGGCCAGGCCAGGCCAGGCCAGGCCAGGCCAGGCCAGGCCAGGCCAGGCCAGGCCAGGCCAGGCCAGGCCAGGCCAGGCCAGGCCAGGCCAGGCCAGGCCAGGCCAGGCCAGGCCAGGCCAGGCCAGGCCAGGCCAGGCCAGGCCAGGCCAGGCCAGGCCAGGCCAGGCCAGGCCAGGCCAGGCCAGGCCAGGCCAGGCCAGGCCAGGCCAGGCCAGGCCAGGCCAGGCCAGGCCAGGCCAGGCCAGGCCAGGCCAGGCCAGGCCAGGCCAGGCCAGGCCAGGCCAGGCCAGGCCAGGCCAGGCCAGGCCAGGCCAGGCCAGGCCAGGCCAGGCCAGGCCAGGCCAGGCCAGGCCAGGCCAGGCCAGGCCAGGCCAGGCCAGGCCAGGCCAGGCCAGGCCAGGCCAGGCCAGGCCAGGCCAGGCCAGGCCAGGCCAGGCCAGGCCAGGCCAGGCCAGGCCAGGCCAGGCCAGGCCAGGCCAGGCCAGGCCAGGCCAGGCCAGGCCAGGCCAGGCCAGGCCAGGCCAGGCCAGGCCAGGCCAGGCCAGGCCAGGCCAGGCCAGGCCAGGCCAGGCCAGGCCAGGCCAGGCCAGGCCAGGCCAGGCCAGGCCAGGCCAGGCCAGGCCAGGCCAGGCCAGGCCAGGCCAGGCCAGGCCAGGCCAGGCCAGGCCAGGCCAGGCCAGGCCAGGCCAGGCCAGGCCAGGCCAGGCCAGGCCAGGCCAGGCCAGGCCAGGCCAGGCCAGGCCAGGCCAGGCCAGGCCAGGCCAGGCCAGGCCAGGCCAGGCCAGGCCAGGCCAGGCCAGGCCAGGCCAGGCCAGGCCAGGCCAGGCCAGGCCAGGCCAGGCCAGGCCAGGCCAGGCCAGGCCAGGCCAGGCCAGGCCAGGCCAGGCCAGGCCAGGCCAGGCCAGGCCAGGCCAGGCCAGGCCAGGCCAGGCCAGGCCAGGCCAGGCCAGGCCAGGCCAGGCCAGGCCAGGCCAGGCCAGGCCAGGCCAGGCCAGGCCAGGCCAGGCCAGGCCAGGCCAGGCCAGGCCAGGCCAGGCCAGGCCAGGCCAGGCCAGGCCAGGCCAGGCCAGGCCAGGCCAGGCCAGGCCAGGCCAGGCCAGGCCAGGCCAGGCCAGGCCAGGCCAGGCCAGGCCAGGCCAGGCCAGGCCAGGCCAGGCCAGGCCAGGCCAGGCCAGGCCAGGCCAGGCCAGGCCAGGCCAGGCCAGGCCAGGCCAGGCCAGGCCAGGCCAGGCCAGGCCAGGCCAGGCCAGGCCAGGCCAGGCCAGGCCAGGCCAGGCCAGGCCAGGCCAGGCCAGGCCAGGCCAGGCCAGGCCAGGCCAGGCCAGGCCAGGCCAGGCCAGGCCAGGCCAGGCCAGGCCAGGCCAGGCCAGGCCAGGCCAGGCCAGGCCAGGCCAGGCCAGGCCAGGCCAGGCCAGGCCAGGCCAGGCCAGGCCAGGCCAGGCCAGGCCAGGCCAGGCCAGGCCAGGCCAGGCCAGGCCAGGCCAGGCCAGGCCAGGCCAGGCCAGGCCAGGCCAGGCCAGGCCAGGCCAGGCCAGGCCAGGCCAGGCCAGGCCAGGCCAGGCCAGGCCAGGCCAGGCCAGGCCAGGCCAGGCCAGGCCAGGCCAGGCCAGGCCAGGCCAGGCCAGGCCAGGCCAGGCCAGGCCAGGCCAGGCCAGGCCAGGCCAGGCCAGGCCAGGCCAGGCCAGGCCAGGCCAGGCCAGGCCAGGCCAGGCCAGGCCAGGCCAGGCCAGGCCAGGCCAGGCCAGGCCAGGCCAGGCCAGGCCAGGCCAGGCCAGGCCAGGCCAGGCCAGGCCAGGCCAGGCCAGGCCAGGCCAGGCCAGGCCAGGCCAGGCCAGGCCAGGCCAGGCCAGGCCAGGCCAGGCCAGGCCAGGCCAGGCCAGGCCAGGCCAGGCCAGGCCAGGCCAGGCCAGGCCAGGCCAGGCCAGGCCAGGCCAGGCCAGGCCAGGCCAGGCCAGGCCAGGCCAGGCCAGGCCAGGCCAGGCCAGGCCAGGCCAGGCCAGGCCAGGCCAGGCCAGGCCAGGCCAGGCCAGGCCAGGCCAGGCCAGGCCAGGCCAGGCCAGGCCAGGCCAGGCCAGGCCAGGCCAGGCCAGGCCAGGCCAGGCCAGGCCAGGCCAGGCCAGGCCAGGCCAGGCCAGGCCAGGCCAGGCCAGGCCAGGCCAGGCCAGGCCAGGCCAGGCCAGGCCAGGCCAGGCCAGGCCAGGCCAGGCCAGGCCAGGCCAGGCCAGGCCAGGCCAGGCCAGGCCAGGCCAGGCCAGGCCAGGCCAGGCCAGGCCAGGCCAGGCCAGGCCAGGCCAGGCCAGGCCAGGCCAGGCCAGGCCAGGCCAGGCCAGGCCAGGCCAGGCCAGGCCAGGCCAGGCCAGGCCAGGCCAGGCCAGGCCAGGCCAGGCCAGGCCAGGCCAGGCCAGGCCAGGCCAGGCCAGGCCAGGCCAGGCCAGGCCAGGCCAGGCCAGGCCAGGCCAGGCCAGGCCAGGCCAGGCCAGGCCAGGCCAGGCCAGGCCAGGCCAGGCCAGGCCAGGCCAGGCCAGGCCAGGCCAGGCCAGGCCAGGCCAGGCCAGGCCAGGCCAGGCCAGGCCAGGCCAGGCCAGGCCAGGCCAGGCCAGGCCAGGCCAGGCCAGGCCAGGCCAGGCCAGGCCAGGCCAGGCCAGGCCAGGCCAGGCCAGGCCAGGCCAGGCCAGGCCAGGCCAGGCCAGGCCAGGCCAGGCCAGGCCAGGCCAGGCCAGGCCAGGCCAGGCCAGGCCAGGCCAGGCCAGGCCAGGCCAGGCCAGGCCAGGCCAGGCCAGGCCAGGCCAGGCCAGGCCAGGCCAGGCCAGGCCAGGCCAGGCCAGGCCAGGCCAGGCCAGGCCAGGCCAGGCCAGGCCAGGCCAGGCCAGGCCAGGCCAGGCCAGGCCAGGCCAGGCCAGGCCAGGCCAGGCCAGGCCAGGCCAGGCCAGGCCAGGCCAGGCCAGGCCAGGCCAGGCCAGGCCAGGCCAGGCCAGGCCAGGCCAGGCCAGGCCAGGCCAGGCCAGGCCAGGCCAGGCCAGGCCAGGCCAGGCCAGGCCAGGCCAGGCCAGGCCAGGCCAGGCCAGGCCAGGCCAGGCCAGGCCAGGCCAGGCCAGGCCAGGCCAGGCCAGGCCAGGCCAGGCCAGGCCAGGCCAGGCCAGGCCAGGCCAGGCCAGGCCAGGCCAGGCCAGGCCAGGCCAGGCCAGGCCAGGCCAGGCCAGGCCAGGCCAGGCCAGGCCAGGCCAGGCCAGGCCAGGCCAGGCCAGGCCAGGCCAGGCCAGGCCAGGCCAGGCCAGGCCAGGCCAGGCCAGGCCAGGCCAGGCCAGGCCAGGCCAGGCCAGGCCAGGCCAGGCCAGGCCAGGCCAGGCCAGGCCAGGCCAGGCCAGGCCAGGCCAGGCCAGGCCAGGCCAGGCCAGGCCAGGCCAGGTTGTGGCCAGGCTAGGTTAGGCTAGGCTAGGCCAGGTTCAGGCTAGGTTAGGCTAGGGCCAGGTTGTAGGCCAGGCTAGGCCAGGTTAGGCTAGGCTAGGCTAGGCCAGGCCAGGTTAGGCCAGGCTAGGTTAGGCTAGGTTGTGGCCAGGCTAGGCCAGGTTGAGGCCAGGCTAGGTTAGGCTAGGTTAGGCCAGGTTAGGCCAGGTTAGGCTAGGTTGCCAGGTTAGGCTAGGTTAGGCCAGGGTTAGGCTAGGTTAGGCTAGGTTAGGCCAGGTTAGGCTAGGTTAGGTTAGGTTAGGCTAGGTTAGGCTAGGTTAGGCTAGTGAAGCGGCGCACGAAAAACGCGAAAGCGTTTCACGATAAACGCGAAAACGGTTAGTAACCAAATAGTTCCGCGCCTACATAATTCCCCTAGATCCACTAGATTAGTCCTAGCTCTCGGCGTCCCTGGGGTATAGCCGGTGGAAGCAGGTTGCCCTATAAAAGTAGAGAACAATCTTTTTCTCACTAACTGAGGTATAGAGAGAGAAAGAGCGTCGCTGAGACGTAACACATAACAGACCAGACACACTAGACATGACAAACCACATCAGACAGACCAGATCAGATCAAACAGATCAGACCTGACAGACCAAACCAGACCATACAGACCAGATAAAACAGACCAGATCAAACCATGCAGACCAGATAAAACAGACCAGACCAGACCAGGCAGACCACAACAGACATACCAGACCTGACAGACCAGATCAGACAGACCAGACCAGACAGACTATACCAGACAGACTCGACCAGACAGACCAGACTAGACCAGACAAACTAGAACAGACCAGACCTGACACACCAGACCAGAAAGACCAGACCAGATAGACCTGACTAAACCAGACAGTCCAGATCATAAAGACCAGATCAGTCCAGACCAGACCAGACCATACAGACCAGACCTGACTGACCAGACCAGACAGACCAAATCAGACAGACCAGATCAGAATAGACAAACCAGACCTGGCAGACAAGGCCATACAGATCGGACCAGACAAATTAATCCAGACAGTCCAAACCAGATAGACCAGATGAGACAGACCAGACCAAACCAGACAGACCAAACTAAACACCCCAGACCAGATAGATCAAACCAGAACGGATAGAACAGATTCGGCAGATCAGATTAGACAGACCAAACCAGACAGACCAGACCAGATCAAACCAGACAGACCAGACAGTCCAGACCAGACCAGACTAACCAGAACAGACCAGACTAACCACAACAGACCAGACTGAACAGACCAGAACAGACAAACCAGATCTGACAGACTGGACAAGACCAGACAGACTAGACCATACAGATCGGACCAGACTGATTAATCCAGACAATCCAAACCAGATAAACCAGACCAGATAGACCAGACCAGACAGACCAGATCAGACCAAACAGACGAAACCAGATAGACCAGACCAGACTGACAAAACCAGATCAGATAGACCACACCAGACAGAAACCACACCAGACAGACACCACACCAGACAGACCAGACCAAACAGATTAGACCAGTGTTACGTCCCGGCGAATTCCGGCTGCGAGAAAGGGAATGCAGAGCTCGAAAATTTTCGCGGGACACGATGGCGAATTTCGGGTCAAATGAACCGCGTGGTTCTTCCCGGGGATACCTGCGATCAAGGTTATTCGCGACGGATACGCGGTTAAAGGGGAAGGAGGTTTCTCAACGAAGACGATGCATTTGAATAAATATTAAACACGAACAGAGGAAGCGTCAGAAAAAGCTAAGCTACTTGCGGTAGATAGGATGAGTCAAAAGGGAAATCAAGATGCAGGCAAAAAAAAGGGTGAGTCATAAAAAGTGAAACACTTCGAGGAAAACAGGATTTCTGAGATATCTCGGAGTATTTTGAATTCAATTTTATATTCAAAAATGTTTCGTATTTAGTATGTTATATCTACGTATTTTATCTATATCATATCTAAGCAGAAATATGATTCCGATACATATATATATATATATATATATATATATTAAGGAGGCTACCTAAAAGAACTTCATACGTCGAGTCAACGGAATAAATACGATAACTGGGGAATTATTTCTGGGTTGAATGCTATGTTCCTTCCCTAGACCGAATATAAAGCGGAGTATAAATTCGGCGATAATAGCGGGCGCATAAGTATAATTTCCTACCTTGTGATGCTCGGCTTTTCCTCGATGTTTTAATGACGTTGCATGGAGAAAACAGGGTTTCTGCCCTGGCTTACGGATGTCTGGCCTTCCTTGGGTCCTTGTCGTTAATTTCGCGGATTGGAATTGCTGGACGCTCTATAGTTATTGGGATTAACTTGGCTGGCCACTCGATAATAGTTATGCACTTGATGACGCGTTGCGCAATCGCGAGAGTCGCGGTATGGTGATTTATAAACAACTTTTCGTATTCTGGATCACAATAAGATTCTACTCCGAAGTATTATGAATTATTAGAATCCGCGGGTTGTAGCGTTAATTCGCGGAGAAGTTTGCGCGCGCGATTCTTTACTCCACCTTGTCTGGTTTTAGGCATTTGATGAGTTGTTAAAATAATTATTGGCTTTAATCAAAATGGTGTGTAATACCAGAGGACACGGCGTGCGGCGGTTTGCAAAGCAGTATCTTGTGTTTTTATTTTTATTCTGATTTGCAATAGCAGCGTGCGGCGGTCCGCACTGCTGGTATTGTATATCAGCGTAAATGTGTGCGTGTGTGTGTAATTGAATAGAGCCAGATAGAGATGTATATTAATAAAAACGATTAACCAGACGATTGAGAGTAGAGAAATGAATTTAGGATGTGTATCACTTACTCACAGAATCACGAGAATAAACATGAGAATACGTTGGATCCAGAGACAGGATAAGTAATAAAAAATGAAAAATGGTTCACTTATAACACAAATATATTTTATACTTATACACTGTAGTATTAAATCGATTTAGAATATGTATTATAATTAGATATGATTTAAGATTATATAAGATTAAACTAAATATTAAAGCTAGAATTAGAAGTTGGATTTAGAATTAGAGTTGAATTTAAATTTGAATTTAGAGTCGGATGTCGATTGAGTTCGCGAGAGAGCTCGGTTGCTCCATCGGAGACGCGGGAGAGACTTGTTGCTCGATCGGTGGCGCGGGAGAGACTGACTGAGTTGAAGCGCGCACTAAGCTCCTTTGTTTCGGCGGCTCGGCCGCTGCCGAGAGTAGGGATGTGTAGTGGTGGGACGCGCAGTAGTAGGAAGAGCTAACGAAGCGCCACGCTTCGGCGCTCGAGGAAATCATGGCGTATCTTTGGTGCGCTATTCAAATTGCGCTTGCTGGACTTTGATTATTTATAAAAGAAAAAAAAAAGGAAAATAAAATTAGAATCTTTGACAGGACGTGACACCGGACACCCCAGACCAGACCAGAACAGATAGAACAGACCAGACCAAGCAGACCAGACCAGACCACACAGACCAGACCATACAGATCGGAC
Organism: Cataglyphis hispanica; assembly: GCF_021464435.1. NCBI lineage: Eukaryota > Metazoa > Arthropoda > Insecta > Hymenoptera > Formicidae > Cataglyphis > Cataglyphis hispanica. Next base: position 5,797,513 of record NC_065957.1, read on the forward strand.
CAGACAAAACAGAAGAGCCCAGGCAGACCAGACAAACCAAACCAGACCAGACCAGACAGACCAGACCAGAACAGACCAGACAGACTAGATTGACCAGACCAGACCGGACAGACCAGATAAGACAGACTAGACCAGACAGACCATACTAGACCATACCATACAGACCAGACCAGACTGACGAGACCAGATCAGATAGGTCACACCAGACAGACTAGACCAGACAGATTAGACCAGACAGACCAGATCAGACAGACCAGACCAGACTGACATCACACCAGACAGACCAGACCAGTCGGACCATGCCAGACAGACAGACCAGACACACCAGACAGACTAGACAATTAGACCAAACAGACAGACAAGACCAGGTCAGATAGACCACACCAGACAGACTAGACCAGACAGACTAGACCAGACAGACCAGACCAGACTGACGAGATCCAAATCAGATAGATCACATCTGACAGACCAGACCAGACAGACCAGACCAGAACAGACAGACCAGACCTGACAGACCAAACAAGACAGATAAAATCATACATTCTAGACCAGACAGACTAGACCAGACAGACCAGACCAGACTAACCAGAACAGACCAGACAGACCAAGCCAGAACAGACAGACCAGACCTGACAGACCGAACAAAACAGATAAAACCATACATTTTAATCCAGACAGACCAGACCAGATAGACCAGACCAGACCAGACAGAACAGACCAGACAAACCAGATCAGACAGATTAGAACAAACAGATCAGACCAGCCAGACCGGACCAGACAGATTAGACCGGACAAGGCAGATTAGACCGAACAAGACAGATAAATCCATACATTTTAAACCAGACAGACCAGACTAAACGGACCAGACCAGACAGAACAGACCAAACAGACCAGATCAGACAGACCAGACCAAACAGATCAAACCAGACAGTCTAATCCTGACAGATTAGACCAGACCAGACAGACCAGACCAGACAAGATTAAACCAGACAGACTAGACCAGATTAGGTAGTTCAGACCATACAGATCAGACCAGACAGACCAGATTAGATCAGACAGACTATACCACGCATACCAGACCAAACAGACCAGACCAAACCAGACCAGACTAGACAGACCAGTCAAACCAGACAAAACAGACCAGACCAGATCAGACAGACTAGACCAGAAAAATCATACCAAACAGACCAATCCAGATAGACCAGACCAGATAGACCAAAACATATTATACAGACCAGATCAGAGAGACCAGACAAGACAGATCTGACCAGACCAGATCAGGCAGACCGGACCAGACAGATTAAACCAGATCAAACCAGACAGACCAGTGTTACGTCCGGGCGAATTCCGGCTGCGAGAAGGGGATTGCTGAGTTCGAAAATTTTCGCGGGACACGATCTCGAATTTCGGATCAAATGAATCACGAGGTTCTTCCGGTAATACTTGCGATCAAGTTATTCGCGGACACGCGATAAAAAAAGGGGTGGGTGATTGACTCAATGAGGACGGTGCATTTAAATAAATATTACACACGAACAGAAGAAGTCTGGAAAACTAAACCGTTTGTGGTAGGTAGGATGAGTCAAAAAGAGAAATCAGGATGCAGGCAAAAAAAGGGATGAATCGTAAAAGTAACATTTGGGATGCGTCAGCAAAGAGAAACTCAAGGATTCGTCAAAAAAAAAGGAAACTCGGTATTAGACAAAGAGTGAGTCATAGAAGTGAAATCAAATTGTACGTCGTAAAAGTGAAAACTCGAGATGCGTTAAACAAAGGATGTTTTCCTAAAGTGAAACTCTTCGTGAAACAAAGAGTGAGTCATAAAAGTGAAACTTTGCAGGGAATCCGTATTTCTGAAATATTCTGGAGCATTTTGTATTCAATTTTATATTCGAGAATATTTTACATTCAGTATTTTATATTCCACGTATTTTATTTATATCATATCTAAACTAAAATATGTATCTAATATATATATATATATATATATATATATATATATATATATATATATATATATATATATATATGTTAGGGAGGCTACCTAAAAGAACTTTGTACGTCGAATCAATGGAATAAATTCGGTAACTGGGGAATTATTTCTGAGTCGAATGCTATGTTCCTTCCGTAGTGATTAATTAACCACTCTATGTTATCAGGATTGTTTTGGAATTCGATGAATTTATTTGTACAGTGATGACACGCGAAACCCGGTCTAGCGTAACTCAACCTTGCGTGACATTTGAAACACGCGGACCGACTTGGGAAATCGTAATCGATCTCAACGCGATGGAAATCTCTCGCGGGCCACTCGCGAAGTTCGTTTCGAGACAAATCGCAGAAACAATGTTGGCAAAAGGCCGCTCTAGTTAATACGTGACATCATCCTGATGCCCTAATGCAAAAATATGAGGGGAAAGCTCGCAGTTATTCCTCCTCTAGTCCGAATATAGATCGGAGGTCCAGCGATATAAAGAGCGCATAAGTATAATTTCTTACCTTGTGATGCTCGGCTATATCTCGATGTTTCAATGCCGGGACGTTGCACGGATGAAGCGAGATTCTGTCTTGGTTTACTGATGTCCAGCCTTCCTTGAGTCTTTGTCGTCAATTTCGCGGAGTGGAATTGTTGGACGCTTTACGATTATCGGGATCAACTTGGCTGGCCACTCGATAATAGTTATGCACTTGACGCGTGTGCGGTGTTATGATTAATAAACAATTTCTTGTACTCTGGATCATAATAAGATTCTACTCCGATGTATTGTGAATCCATAGAATCCGCGGGTTGTAGCTTTAATTCGTGGAGAAGTTTGCGCGCGCGATTCTTCACTCCACTTCGTCTGGTCTTAGGCATTTAATAAGTTGTTAAAATAATTACTGGCTCTATTCAAGATGGCGGGTAATACCAGAGGACACGGCGTGCGGCGGTCCGCACAGCAGTATCTTGTGTTTTTATTCTGTTTTGCAATAGCAGCGTGTGGCGGTCCGCACTGCTGGTATCGTATATCAGGTGTAAGTGTGTACGTGTGTGTGTTTGAATAAAGCCAGATAAAGATATTTATTAATAAAACAATTAACCAGACGGTTGAAAGTAAAGAAATGATTTTAAGATATGTATCATTTACTCATAGACGCGAGGCTTAACGTGAGAATACGTTGGATCCAGTGATAGGGTGTAATAAAAAATGAAAAATAATTTACTTATAACAAAGATATATTTTAAACTTATACACTGTTGTATTAACTCGATTCTAAATACGTATTATAGTTAGATATTTAGAGTTACATTTATAGTTAAATGAGACGGCCGAAGGACAAACACACTCGCAAGTATCGCAACGCGATTAAGTCTTGAACGATGCACACTAAGTATGTACTACTCACACGACAGATTATGCGTGTTATACGATTGCAATTGTAATTCGCACGCGGCGGATGAACAGTGATAAATCGTCTGTCTCGGAATAACTCTGGTAGTCACACAACGGCACTGAAATATATGAATATTTCTCCACAAAACCGAATTTCTGTTATCACTAGGATAGCGTGTACACGTCGATTGTTCTTAGCGGACTGCTCCGAGCTCGGTTGACGGCTCGCTTTTATAAGGTCGTCGCCTTCTCGAAGGATCCAGAAGGTTCCCGAAATTCGCTCATTTCCGCCGACAGTTTTTCTGTGACTTGTTTGTCACAATTTCATCTGAGATCCTTCGAGAAAGGCGACGGTGTTTGTTGATGCCGCGCGTTTTCGCTCGGTCGCAGAAACGCCGCCTCGCATCGCGCGCACGGCGACGACGCGGTCGCGCGGCAACAACATGCTAAGTTCAAAATTGCTGCAATCTCGAACAATATGATTTAAGATTACATACGGTTTAACTAAATATTAAAGTTAGAATTAGAAGTTGAATTTTAGCTTAGAATTAGAAATTAAATTTTAACAGAATTGAATAGCGTCGGATGTCGAATGAGTTCACGAGTGAGCTTGGTTGCTCAATCGGAGACGCGGGAAAGACTGACTAAGTTGGAAAACACACTGAGCTCATTTGATTCGGCGGGACGGCCGCTGCCGAGAGTAGGGATGTATAGTGGTGAGATGCGCTATAATGAAAAAAACTAACGAAGTGCCACGCTTCGGCGCTCGAGGAAATCAGGTGTCATGGCGTGTTTTTGGCGCGCTATTCAAGTTGCGCTTGTTCAACTGTGATTATTTAAGTGGGAAAAAAATAGAAAATACTAAGTTAAAATTTTGACAGAACGTGACACTGGTCTGTTTGGTCTAGTCTGTCTGGTCTGCTCTGTCAGATCTGGTCTGTGTGGTTTGGTAAGGTCTGTCTGATCTGATCTGTCTGGTTTGGTCTGGTCTAATCTGACTGGTCTTTTCTGGTCTGTCTGGTTTGGTCTGTCAGATCTGGACTGGTCTGATCTGGACTAGTCTGGTCTGGTCTGGTCTGGACTGGTCTGTCTGGTCTGGTCTGTCTGGATTGGATTGTCTGGTCCGGTCTGTCTGATTTGAAATGTCTGGTCTTATCAGTCTGGTCGGATATTTCAGGTCTGGTCTGTCTGGTCTGGACTGCCGGGTCTGTTCGGTCCGTTCTGGTCTGGTCTGTTTGATCCGGTCTGGTCTGTTTGGATTAGTCTAGTTTGTCTGGACTCGTCGGTCTGTCTGGTCTGGTCTACCGGGTCTGTTCTGTCCGTTCTGGTCTGGTCTGTTTGGTCTGGTCTGGTCTGTTTGGATTAGTATAGTTTGTCTGGACTCGTCTGGTCTGTCTGCTCTGAACTGTTTGGTCTGGTCAGGTCTGTCTGTTCTGGTCTGTCTGGTCTGGTCTGGTCAGTCAAGTCTAGTATAGTCTGCTTAGTTTGTTTAGTCTGTTCTGTCTGGTGTGGACTGTCTGGTCTGGTATGTCTGATTTGTCCGGTCTGATCTGTCTCGTCTTGTCTGTATGATCTGGTCTGGTCTGTCAGGTGTGGTCTGTGTGATCTGGTCTGTCTGGTTTGAACTGTCTGTTTTAATCTGTCTAATCCGGTCTGTTAGGTCTAGTCTGTCTGGTCTGGTCTGGTCTGTCAGGTCTGATCTGTGTGATCTGGTCTAGTCTGTCTGACTCGGTCTGTCAGTTCTGGTCTGTCTGGTTTGAACTATCTGTTTTTATCTGTCTGATCCGGTGTCACGTCCTGTCAAAAATTCTAACTTTATTTTCTTTTTTCTTTTTCTCTTATAAATAATCAAAGTCCAGCAAGCGCAATTTGAATAGCGCGCCAAAGACACGCCATGACACCTGATTTCCTCGAGCGCCGAAGCGTAGCGCTCCGTTAGCTCTTCCCACTACTGCGCGTCCCACCAATACACATCCCTATTCTCGGCAGCGGCCGAGCCGCCGAAACGAAGAAGCTCAGTGCGCGCTCCAACTCAGGGAGTCTCTCCCGCGCCACCGACCGAGCAACAGGTCTCTCCCGCGCCTCCGATCGAGCAACCGAGCTCTCTCGGGAACTCAATCGACATCCGACTCGAAATTCAAATTCAAATTCAACTCTAATTCCAAATCCAACTTTTAATTCTAGCTTTAATATTTAGTTTAATCTTATATAATCTTAAATCACATCTAATTATAATACATATTCTAAATCGATTTAATACTACAGTGTATAAGTATAAAATATAATTGTGTTATAAGTGAATCATTTTTCATTTTTTATTATTTATCCTATCTCTGGATCCAACGTATTCTGATGTTATTTCTCGTGATTCTGTGAGCAAGTGATACACATCCTAAATTTATTTCTCTACTCTCAATCGTCTGGTTAATCGTTTTTATTAATATACATCTCTATCTGGCTCTATTCAATCACACACACACGCACACATTTACGCTGATATACGATACCAGCAGTGCGGACCGCCGCACGCTGCTATTGCAAATCAGAATAAAACACAAGATACTGCTGTGCGGATCGCCGTACGCCGTGTCCTCTGGTATTACACATCATTTTGATTAAAGCCAGTAATTATTTTAACAACTTATCAAATGCCTAAAACCAGACGAGGTGGAGTAAAGAATCGCGCGCGCAAACTTCTCCGCGAATTAACGCTACAACCCGCGGATTCTAATAATTCATAATACTTCGGAGTAGAATCTTATTGTGATCCAGAATACGAAAAGTTGTTTATAAATCACCATACCGCGACTCTCGCGATCGCGCAACACGTCACCAAGTGCATAACTATTATCGAGTGGCCAGCCAAGTTAATCCCGATAACTATAGAGCGTCCAGCAGTTCCACTCCGCGAAATTAACGACAAGGATCCAAGGAAGGCTAGACACCCGTAAGCCAGAAACCTTGTTTCCTCCATGCAACGTCATTAAAACATCGAGGAAAAGCCGAGCATCACAAGGTAGGAAATTATACTTATGCGCCCGCTATTATCGCCGAATTTATACTCCGCTTTATATTCGGTCTAGGGAAGGAACATAGCATTCGACCCAGAAATAATTCCCCAGTTATCGTATTTATTCCGTTGACTCGACGTATGAAGTTCCTTTAGGTAGCCTCCTTAATATATATATATATATATATATATATATATATACAGTCAACCCTCCTATAACGCGGTGAGTGCGTACCGCGTTGTATGGAAACCGCGCTATAAGAAACTCGGATTTAACCGTACAAACCAGGCTAATTCGTAGCGCGTTCTATGGAAACCGTCTACCGCGTTGTATGGAAACCGCGCTATAAGAAACGCAGAATTAGTACAAATCACATTATTCGTACCGCGTTATATGGAGACCAATAAGGACAAGATAAATTATAAATTATTTTTATTGAATTGAAGAGTTTATATAAAGAAATGATACCAAAACTAAACTGAAAAACTGTTTTCCAACAAAAACAAGAAAGACTTTTGTAAAATTTAATCTTTCAACACTCATCCTCGCTGTCAGATAATATGAGTCGCCTAACTCGTCTTCTTTTAATAGGCAAAATGTCTTCCTCACTTGGCTCATCTTCACATTGGTTTTCGATTGTAGCTTCCGACTGCCTGGACCTACATGAAACTGGCGCCATCTTTTCCCTTATAATTCAAATAGGCCCTAACGAACTAAACATAGGCTAAACATTCTTAGGCTACGCGGAAGGAACTTATGGGATGCTGTTGACGGAAATCGCGCTGTAAGAGTATCGTGTTATAGGAGGGCTTCGAATTTTCAGCTTCGCGTTATATGGAAACTGCGTTCTGAGAGTACCGCGTTATAGGAGGGCTGTCGCATTTTCAGCTCCGCGTTATATGGAAACCGCGTTCTGAGAGTACCGCGTTATAGGAGGGTTGACTGTATATATATATATGTATCGGATTCATATTTTTGCTTAAATATGATATAGATAAAATACGTAGATATAACATACTAAATACGAAACAATTTTGAATATAAAATTGAATTCAAAATACTCCGAGAAATCTCAGAAATCCTTTGTTCCTCGAAGAGTTTCACTTTTATGACTCACCCTTTTTTTGTGAGGCCCGATTTCACTTCGTGACCCTTCCTTTGTTCCTCGAAGAGTTTCACTTTTATGACTCACCCTTTTTTTTTGCCTGCATCTTGATTTCCCTTTTGACTCATCCTATCTACCGCGAGTAGCTTAGCTTTTTCTGACGCTTCCTCTGTTCGTGTTTAATGTTTATTTAAATGCACCGTCTTCGTTGAGACACCCCCTCACCCCCTTTAACCGCGTATCCGTCGCGAATAACTTTGATCGCAGGTATCCCCAGGAAGAACCACGCGGTTCATTTGACCCGAAATTCGCGATCGTGTCCCGCGAAAATTTTCGAGCTCTGCATTCCCTTTCTCGCAGCCGGAATTCGCCGGGACGTAACACCGGTCTGTCAGGTCTGGTCTGTCTGGTCTGTTCTGGTCTGTCTGGTCTGTCTGGTCTGGTTAGTCAAGTCTGGTATATTCTGCTTAGTCTGTTTGGTCTGTTCTGTCTGGTGTGGACTGTCTGATCTGATTTGGTTTGTCTGGTCTGGTCTGTCTGGTCTGGTCTGTCTGGGCTAATATGTCTGGTTTGGTTTGGACTGTCTGATCTGATTTGGTTTGTCTGGTCTGGTCTGTCTGGTCTGGTCTGTCTGGGCTAATATGTCTGGTTTGGTTTGGACTGTTTGGTCTGGTTTATTTTGTATGGTCTGTTCTGTTTTGTCTAGTATGTCTGGTCTGGTCTAGTTTGTATGGTTTGGTCTGGTCTGTGTGATCTGGTCTGGTTTGTGTGATCTGGTCTGTCTGGTCTAGTCCATCTGGTCCGATCTGTCTGGTCTAATATGTCTGCTCAGGTCTGTCTGAATTGGTTTGTATGGTCTAGTCTGTATGGTCCGGTCTGTGTAATATGGTCTGGTTTGTGTGATCTGGTCTGTCTGGTCTAGTCTATCTGGTCCGATCTGTTTGGTCTGGTATGTCTAAATTGGTTTGGCTGTCATCAGAGCTAGATCAGCACTAGACCACTAGCTCTGTATGGTCCGGTCTGGTCATGTGTGATCTGGTCTGGTCTGGTCTGTCTGGTCTGGACTGTCTGATCTGGTCCATCTGTTCCTATTTGTCTTGTCTGGTATGTCTAGTTTGGTCTGTCTTGATCGGTTTGTCTGGTCTGGATCTGTTTTAGGCCTGGTCTGCGTTTTTTTTTAATCTGGTCTGGGGCTGTTTTGGGATTGGTCTGGGTTTGTTTTGGGTCTGGTCTGCGTCTGGTCTGGGTATGTTTTGGACCTGAACTGGGTCTTGTCTTAGTTTGTAATGGGCATGATATTGGTCTGGTCTTGGTCCGTTTTAGGCCTGGTTTGTGTGTTTTTTAGGCTTGGTCTGTATCTGATTTGGATCTGTTGTAGGCCTGAACTAAGTCTGGTTTGGGTCTGTTTTAGGCCTGGTCTGGGTCTGTTTTGGGCCTGTTTTGGGGCTGGTCTGGGTCTGGTATGGTTTTGTTTTGGGTATGGTCTGGGTCTGCTTGGATCTGTTTTAGGCCTGGTCTGGGTCTGTTTTGGTCTGATATGGGTCTGTTTTAGGTCTGGGTTTGTTTTGGTCATGGTCTGAGTCTGGTCTGGGTCTGGTTTTGGTCTGTTTTTAGTCTGGTCTGGGTCCATTTTGGGCCTGATCTGTGTCTGGTCTGGGTGTGTTTTGGGCCTGGTCTGGTGTTACGTCTCACCGACGCTTTTTTGCTTTCTATACTTCAGTTAGTGGGGAAAAAATTACTCTCTACTTTTATAAGGCAACCTGCTTTCACCGGCTATACCCCAGGGACTCCGCGAGCTAGGACTAACTTAATGTATCTAGGGTAATGATATAGCGCGGAACTAGTTGGTTACTAGGAAATTTCACTAAGTATTTTAGGGGATATGAACGCAACTAGATATATGTAATACAAAGGTTAATCAGGTTTAAGAAATAAAATTCTTAATATTATAATAAAAGAAAGATATCGATTATGTATTTAAATATCTAATATATTTGTCTATATTCAAACGATTTTCTGTTAATTGATATTTTAATTGGGTGTTTAGATCACGAGGAGGAATTGTTAAATTATGTTGATAACTTTCCTTAAAATTTGTTATATTTTGATATAATGTTACGTCCCGGCGAATTCCGGCTGCGAGAAAGGGAATGCAGAGCTCGAAAATTTTCGCGGGACACGATCGCGAATTTCGGATCAAATGAATCTCGTGGTTCTTCCCGGGGATACCTGCGATCAAGGTTATTCGCGACGGATACGCGGTTAAAGGGGGAGGGGGTGTCTCAACGAAGACGGTGCATTTAAATAAATATTAAACACGAATATAGGAAGCGTCAGAAAAAGCTAAGCTACTCGCGGTAGATAGGATAAGTCAAAAGGGAAATCAAGATGCAGGCAAAAAAAAAAGGGTGAGTCATAAAAGTGAAACTCTTCGAGGAAAACAGGATTTCTGAGATATCTCGGAGTATTTTGAATTTAATTTTATATTCAAAAATGTTTCGTATTTAGTATGTTATATCTACGTATTTTATCTATATCATATTTAAGCAAAAATATGAATCCGATACATATATATATATATATATATATAAAGGAGGCTACCCAGAGGAACTTCATACGTCGAGTCAACGGAATAAATACAGTAACTGTGGAATTATTTCTGGGTCGAATGCTATGTTCCTTCCTTAGACCGAATATAAAGCGGAGCATAAATTCGGCGATAATAGCGGGCGCATAAGTATAATTTCCTACCTTGTGATACTCGGCTTTTTCTCGATGTTTTAAAGATGTTGCATGCAGGATGTTGCACGGTTGCTTGATCGGAGGCGCGGGAGAGACTTGTTGCTCGGTCGGAAACGCGGAAGAGACTTGTTGCTCGATCGGAGGCGCGGGAGAGATTTGTTGCTCGGTCGGAAACGCGGAAGAAACTGGCTGAGTTGGAACGCGCACTGAGCTCCTTTGTTTCGGCGGCTCGGCCGCTGCCGAGAGTAGGGATGTGTAGTGGTGGGACGCGCAGTAGTGGGAAGAGCTAACGAAGCGCCACGCTTCGGCGTTCGAGGAAATCAGGTGTCATGGCGTATCTTTGGCGCGCTATTCAAATTGCGCTTGCTGGACTTTGATTATTTATAAAAGAAAAAAAAAGAAAATAAAATTAGAATTTTTGACAGGACGTGACAAAAGTCTTTTCTTCAATATCAATACTTGAATATATTATGACTCAAAATTTCTGATAAAAAGAGAAGATTTAGAGAAGAGGTCGAATGTCGCCATGGGCACCGTAATCAACGCTCAGCAATTAAGTCCAAAGATTGTGTTGTGTTCAAAAAATTAGATAATAAACTTAAAATTTAATTTAATCTCCTGTCGTCATTTCTTGTGGGTAGTTTTTAAATCGGTAGAAAAAGTCGTCAGGGCACCTTGATCAACTTTCAACAACTATGTTTATGGAATATATCAAGAATTCAGAAGGAAAGAAGGGGGTTACCAGAAGTACCATAATCGCCATAATAAAAGCAGTAACGGATTTTCAGGGAAAATAACAAAATGTTGTAAGAATAAGTCAGGTTTAAATGACAGCTTGTAGTGTATATTTTGCATGGATAATTTATAAATCTTAGTATTGATATTATAAAGGTATTTCAAATAATAGTAGGATAGATAAAAGTTAACTGACCAGAATCTGTCAGCAACTTGCTAATGCTTGACAGAGGATTTCATATTATTTAGTGAAAGAAAAGGTAATTAAATGATATTAAGGGTTTTCATTTAATTGAAATAATGTTTTTAATATTTATGGAAAGACGGGGGTTCATAGTAATAAACTTACCGTGATGTAGCAAAAATCCTTCTTTCCTCTCAAGTCCTGATCGATTTTATATACCCTTCTCTCGTCCTTTAAGACCACAATCATAAATGAGGTAGGCTGGATAAAAATACACAGACAAATGCATAAAGTCTTTTATTATTTCCTTAATTTTTATACAACTTAAACATTGAATCGACAGTAATAATTAATATGTTAATTGAAATTGTATAGCGAATTGTATCCAAAATACGCGCACAATGACCAAATGCAGAGAGGATGAATGATTCGAGAATGAGTTCGTGAGTGAATGTATTTTAATAATGAACGAAAATACGGGGCGAATACATGTACCAATAAATAATGAAATAGTATTTAATAGTAATAACAAGCGAACAGCTTGTTTATGCGTCGTTTTCAGTGCTTTGCGTACAAGTTTCTTTCGGTGTGTTTTGTAAATTTACATCTGGTTGTGGTCTGTTAGCGGGGTATAATAATAAATGTGTGAATGAGCTCCAGATCGCTCCTAATAAATGTAGGCTGCAACCGTATGCTGTGTGTAACTCATATCCGTAAATTAATGTATCGAATACAATTTTTATTATTCTAATAATAATAAATATGCCAAATACTCCGACTATAGCGGTGCCGAAGGTGATGAATCCATCCCAGATTTTTGTCAAGGTGTAGTAACACTATAGATATTATTTAATAAATTTTTGTCTTATAGAACTTGAAGAGAAACTGTGTCTGATTGAAAGGCTTGATCCGTGAACGATGATATGCAACACTGCAATCTTTTCTGCAAGAAACATTATGTCGTCCTTAAGCTATCTAAATCTTGTTGCGTATATATTTCACTTGTGGCTAAGGCTTTTGGAGCTAGATACTTCCATGATAATTTGGTCATTGGTATAATTTCATGGGGAGAATTTATCATGGAAGGAGTAGGATTAAATTGGAGCCAAGTACCATCTATATTGTACAGGATAGGTAATAAAGGGTTTGCAATCTTTGTGTGTTCTGTGTCTGATTACTATGTGAGATTTTGGTGTCATGTATAATGAGGTGTTGCAAAATGTAATCGGCAATTCGCTGTAACATGTGTTGTTTTTTCTTAATGATACCTCTAGGAATACATTTAACAATGTCTTCCCTCTCCAGACATGACGGCCATATAGCCGGGCGATTACATGATCTGATAATCAAATTCGTCCGGTAATAATGCTGCGAGTGACAAAGTATTTTGAATTACTTGTTTTTCCAGTTCACATTTTTGCATTATTATGTCCTTATTATATAAGGATGTGATCTAGTTTCCAATATATCTCTCCACGTACACAAGCTTAGAGTTTACATAAATGATGAAAAGATCCAAATTTGTCACTGCTGTTTTGGTTTTTTTTTTTAAATATTTCCTTTTTGGATCTCAAAGATAAACAGCTTTGGGTGTTTGATGCTGTACAATATGTATCCGCAGATGGTATGTCGATGTGTAGGTGTGTGAGAGAGGAAGTAGTATCTTGGGATTCTAAGGTAAAAACGGTGGTATTTTGGGAATTTAGGAAGCCTTGGAATTTTGTCGCTGTACCTTCGTACAATACGTCGTAGTTATTAAATTCGCAAGCAGTATTTGGTATGCTATTACGAAAGTATAACCATCATCCGAGTCTACACAAGTCTCATCAACAAGGTTACAAACTGCCCCTCATTTTAATATTATTTTCCCTGTATTTAAATTTATTGGTACATAAGATTTCAAAGATATTTTTGTTGTTGCTTGTACGATGACATGTCCCATGTACCATAGTGATCTCAGTACTGTATGCCCTTACACGTACCATCTACATTTATTTTTCCTGCTAGAGTAAGGCTTCTATAGTATGTATGATTTGATTGTAGTCCGTCTATTATTTCAGACTCTTCAATTTTTAATAATCCTTTTTTATGAATTTGCAAGCATTTAAGTTGTGATGTTTCTTGCAAATAGCTTGCATATCCGTTTTGTACTGTTGATACGTGTGAGTGCATATTGACCGCAATTACTAACTGTTCTCATAATTTCTATCTTACATTGAATTACTTCAGTATGTATATGCATACTGAACGTATACGTCGACAATTGTAATAATTGAATGTAAGTATAAGTGGCGATTGGTGTTTCAATGTTTAAATCGCATTTTCCGGAGCGCAAAAGTGAAACCGTTGTTACGTTGAGATAAGCGCCTCCACAATCGTATGCAATGATCGCTGTCGTGCCAGAGAGTAATCTAGTGAATATCAATATATGATAAACCTAGTAACATAAAAATACATAATTATATGGTACATGTTATATGGTATATAAATATATATAAAATATGTGTATATATAAACTTATATATTAACTATAATAAATAACATAATTCTAGTTTACTGGATCCAGGGGTCCAGGCTATGGTTACAAGGCAAATGTGGTTCCACTTTCCTTCATCCTGGATCCATTCGTAGTGGTGTTCTTACATGCTTTAACTTACTCGCATGCACGACTCTAGATTTTCCTTTAAAATTCTATTTGACGTTATTCATGGGTAAAGTTTCAATTATTGCAAGGATTTAAGAATATTGGTCTCCAAATTTTCCTTTTAATGGTTCTTTTTGTAAAAAGACTATCTCCTACTTCAAATCTATAAATATTTAATTTTTTGTCATAGTATTTTTTCGATTTTTCTTTTGCTTTCATTAAATTTTGTCTAGCTAAACCTTGAGTGGTTTTAAATATGTCAAAGAGTTTTGTCAAATAGTCCTGGTTATTCAGTAGTTTCTTCAATTATAGGGATTGAGGATGAAATTCGAGGAAGATGTCCGAAGACAAGGGAATAAGGAGTGGAGAACCGGTACCCTCTTGAACCGAAGTGTTTTACGCGAACATAACTGACTTAATGTGTTCGTCCCATTCGCTAGTATTAATGATATACATTTTTAAATATTCTGTTAGAACATGGTGCTAACGTTCAATAGAGCCGTTACATTGGAGTTAATAAGCGGTAGTTTTATATTGTCTGATTTTAAAATATGAAGCGATAGTTTTCATTAATGAGGTAAAGAAAGTTGGAGCTTGATATAGTTAATATAGCTCTTGGAGCGCCATAAATGCATATAAATTCTTTAGTGAAAGCTTCAGCAATAGAGAATGAGTCCGCGACTTGTATTATAAATCGTCGCCCATATAAATAATGTCTAAACTGGGTTATTCCATATATAATAGTGTGACGTCCCCGCACATTTTTCAATTCCTATAAATAATGTCAAATAAATGTAATATATGTAGCGGACATTTTCTAAATTCATATATATAAAATTTTAAAGTATTATTCAATAATTAATTTTTGAACACCCGGTGTATAGACTTAACGTATATGCTCCCGCTTATATGACCAAATAAATAAGGCACTGAAGTTTATTCATCTAAGAATAGTATTAAGACAGTATATAGTTAATTTTAAGACACCTAGTATATAAGCAAGTATATTTAATAAGTACAATAATTAATTCGTAATATATAACCGCTATAGAATGGAACATACATACATATACGTTTATACATATACACACACCAATAGGAAATAGGATTAAGAGCTTAAATTAATAATTATAACATTTATTATATTCAACGTTATATAATACATTTATAATAGTACACCCTATGTATTATAAAAGTCAAGCAAGCGCGCCGATCAATACTTTTGTCCGCCTGTTGATAAGACCCAGCCCGGAGACAAAAGCATAGCCAGTACATTAGCACTCAGAGGCTGATGCAACGTAAAAGAAGGCCCGTGCAATATCCCCACAAAAGAGAGTCCCCACCTAGCACATCAACCACGTCACCTACTCCCGGCAGAACCGAGGGAGTCAGATGCAGCAGTCGCGGAGCTCATTACTATTCTTCACCTCGATTAGTACGGTCATACTAACTAGTAGAGTCTCCGGCCCGAGCGGTCTTATTAATTCGAACATAGTAATCCGGCATCCGCGTCGTCAAGTTTCTTTTTTATGTCCAAATGGACTTAGAATTTTCTATTGTTCTGCGTCACGACCAGTACGATCTTATAATTATTCCATTATAATTTACCAAGACTTCGACTTTATTACAAGACACGCGCAAGGTGTCTATTAACTGTACAAGTTATATTAAATAGTAATAAATATTTTATTCATTTATTAAATGTATTACCAACTTGTTAATATCCATCTGGATTCCACATCCCGCACGAGAACCTTGAAACTAAGGAGCTAAGGAGGAAGGACTAAATATTAAATAAAATTAAAATTTACGTAAGTTGATATATTTGTTCTTGAAAATCTTGTGATCCGACTGCTTGAGAATCCTTCTGAATCCCAGGGTAAACTCGGTGAAGGCAGAGTGACCCAAAATAAATATAATAATAGTTATTTTAAAAGAAATAATTTTTTTTATTATGTATTAACGTTGGAGACGTGATAGCGTATGGTCATCGATTATCGCGCCTTGAACGAGAAAACGATAGGAGATGCATATCCACTCCCTAATATCACTGAAATTCTAGACCAGTTAGGCAGCGCGAAATATTTTAGCGTCTTCGACCTCGCGTCGGGTTTTCACCAGATACCGATGCATGAGTCTCATGCTGGCAAAACGGCCTTTTCCACCCCCCATGGGCATTATGAATTCACCCGGATGCCGTTCGGTCTCAAGAACGCACCCGCCACGTTCCAGAGACTCATGGATCAGGTGCTATCGGGCCTTCAGAGGAACGAATTATTCGTATATCTCGACGATATCGTATTATACGCGAGTTCGCTGAAGGAGCATGAAGTCAAATTCAATAAGTTAGCCGAAAGACTTAGGAGGGCAAATCTAAAGCTCCAACCGGACAAATGTGAGTTCCTACGGAAAGAGGTCGGGTACCTGGGGCACATTATTAGCGATCAGGGAGTAAAACCCGACCCCGCTAAGGTACAAGCAGTTAAAGAATTCCCTACACCGCGAAACGCGAAGAACAAAACAGTTCCTTGGCCTGGCGGGATACTACCGGCGATTCATCCCTAATTTTTCAAAGATCGCACGTCCCTTAACTAACCTCCTAAAAAAAGAAGAACCATTCGCTTGGAAAGAAGAGCAAGAAGTAGCATTCGGGCAGCTCCGCGAAGCCCTGTGCACAGAATCGATCTTACAATACCCAGATTTTACAAAATCCTTCGTCGTCACGACGGACGCTTCGGGGCACGCGATCGGCGGCATCCTGAGTCAAGGAAAGGATGCCCCATAGGAAAGGACCTACCCATCGCATATACTTCTCGCCTCTTAAACGCGGCCGAAAGGAATTATTCGACCATTGAGAAAGAACTGCTCGCGATAGTTTATTGCGTAAATTACTTTCGACCCTACCTATATGGACGAAAATTCGACCTGGTCACCGATCATAAACCCCTAGTATGGTTGCATTCGGTTAAAGATCCCACGTTTAGGTTAGTCCGTTGGCGACTCAAGCTAGCCAAATACGAATACGAAATTAAGTATAAAGCAGGGAAAATAAACGTGAACGTGGACGCATTATCTCGCAATCCGGTTCACATCCTTCCGACAACGGAAGGGACGTACAAGGGAGAAAACGCTCGAGTATTTCCAATAGAGCGCAAAATAGTGTCTGACTCAGAGGAATCTCTGTTTAATTGCACTCTAAGGTCTGTAAGGACCAACCGCGAAAGCCACTTATCAAACAGCGGCGATGAGGTGCCTCAGACGCCGAGCGACGAATCAGGCTATACAGAAACGGATAGCAGCTCTTCCGATTCGGATTCTTGCATATTCGATAACCCCAATAAAAATGCCGCCGCGAAAAACGTGATGGGACCCAGAATTATAGAAATTCCAGATAATTTCGCGACGCGCCGGGACAACCTCGTTGTGTTCATCACTCAGCAAGGCGCACCGATCGACACGGGAGCCCGAATGCTCCAAGAAACACAGTCATTACCTTTAATCAGGGACGCCGCCTTAGCAAGGGCAAAGGTTAATAAGAACGGTAGCAAGCATATTATCTCCTTAGTGGTAAAAGAACGATCGTCAGAAATAACGGAGAAAATTATTGTAAAAGAAGCCCTTTGCTCTCTATTAGATGTAGTAACAGAATTGGGATTACAATCTATCTCAATCGCTAAGGGAAACGTAGATAACGTTCCCTGGGAAACCATCTACTCATCACTTTTACGCATATTAGACAAACCTAATCTTAAGATATTCGTATGTACAAATAAAATAACCTCCCCTTGTAACGAGGATAGATTAAGAATATTAGAAGAAAATCACTGTTCAGCAATAGGCGGACACAAGGGTATAACTAAGACCTTCAATCGCATTAAAAAACGGTATAACTGGGCCGGAATGAAGGCCGATGTAGTCTTTCGTACAAAATTGTCGTTCCTGCCAGTTGAAAAAACTGGTACACGTAAAAACTAAACAACCAATGGTGCTTACCGATACCCCTGACTTCGCCTTTGATAAAGTGTCCATGGACATAATGGGCCCTCTGCCCACTACACGTTCTGGTAATAGCTATATATTAACAATTCAAGACTTACTGACTAAGTACTCTCTCGCTCTACCTCTCAAACACGCGGGCGCAATAGACGTAGCGGATGCATTCACGAACGAATTTATATGTACATTCGGAGCTCCGAGAGCTATACTAACCGATCAAGGTTCCCATTTCCTCAATAGTTTAATGCGCAACGTAGCCCATAAGTTTAGAATTAAACACTTTAAAACAACAGCATATAGACCACAGTCTAATGGGTCAGTAGAGATCGCATCAGGTACTTTGGAAGTACCTGAAACACTATGTCGATAAATCTAACGAATGGGATACACATCTTAAACTCGCGTCATTTTCCTACAATACAAGCGTTCATGAAGGAATGCAATTCACTCCCCATGAGCTAGTGTTCGGAAAAACTGCCAAGGTACCTTCCAGCGAGACCGACACAACCCAGGAGCTAAACGAGAGTTATGCGAAATACCTGGTAGAATTGTTCAATAAAATAAAAGACGCGCAAACAATCGCACGCGAAAATTTGATTAAAGCAAAAAAACGATCTAAATTGTACTATGACCGTACACGTCTTGTCAAAATTCGAATTTTATTTTCTTTTTTTTTCTCTTATAAATAATCAAAGTCCAGCAAGCGCAATTTGAATAGCGCGCCAAAGACACGCCATGACACCTGATTTCCTCGAGCGCCGAAGCGTGGCGCATCGTTAGCTCTTCCCACCACTGCGCGTCCCACCACTACACATCCCTACTCTCGGCAGCGGCCGAGCCGCCGAAACGAAGGAGCTCAGTGCGCGCTCCAACTCAGGCAGTCTCTCCCGCGCCGCAGACCGAGCAACATGGCTCTCCCGCGCCTCCGATCGAGCAACAAGTCTCTCCCGCGCCTCCGATAGAGCAACAGTCTCTCCCGCGCCTCCGACCGAACAACAAGTCTCTTCCGCGTCTCCGATGGAGCAACCGAGCTCCCTCGCGAACTCAATCAACCTTCGACTTTAAATTCAAATCCAACTCTATTTCTAAATCCAACTTCTAATTCTAGTTTTAATATTTAGTTTAATTCTAAATAATCTTATATTACATCTAATTATAATACATATTCTAAATCAATTTAATACTACAGTGTATAAGTATAAAATATAATTGTGTTATAAGTGAATCAATTTTTTATTTTTATTATTTATCCTATCTCTGGATCCAACGTGTTCTTGTATTAATTCTCGTGATTCTGTGAGTAAGTGATACACATCCTAAATTCATTTCTCTACTCTCAATCGTCTGGTTAATCGTTTTTATTAATATTCATCTGTATCTGGCTCTATTCAACCACACACACACGCACACACTTACGCTGATATACGATACCAGCAGTGCGGACCGCCGCACGCTGCTATTGCAAATCAGAATAAAACACAAGATACTGCTGTGCGGACCGCCGCACGCCGTGTCCTCTGGTATTACCCGCTATCTTGAATAAAGCCAGTAATTATTTTAACAACTTATTAAATGCCTAAGACCAGACCAGGTGGAGTGAAGAATCGCGCGAGCAAACTTCTCCACGAATTAAAGCTACAACCGAGCGAGTTTTAATGACGTTGCATGGAGGAAACGGGGTTTCTGCCCTGGCTTACGGATGTCTGGCCTTCCTTGGGTCCTTGTCGTTAATTTCGCGGAGTGGAACTGCTGGACGCTCTATAGTTATCGGGATTAACTTGGCTGGCCACTCGATAATAGTTATGCACTTGGTGACGCGTTGCGCGATCGCGAGAGTCGCGGTATGGTGATTTATAAACAACTTTTCGTATTCTGGATCACAATAAGATTCTACTCCGAAGTATTATGAATTATTAGAATCCGCGGGTTGTAGCGTTAATTCGCGGAGAAGTTTGCGCGCGCGATTCTTTACTCCACCTCGTCTGGTTTTAGGCATTTGATAAGTTGTTAAAATAATTACTGGCTTTAATCAAAATGGTGTGTAATACCAGAGGACACGGCGTGCGGCGGTCCGCACAGCAGTATCTTGTGTTTTTATTCTGATTTGCAATAGCAGCGTGCGGCGGTCCGCACTGCTGGTATTGTATATCAGCGTAAATGTGTGCGTGTGTGTGTGATTGAATAGAGCCAGATAGAGATGTATATTAATAAAAACGATTAACCAGACGATTGAGAGTAGAGAAATGAATTTAGGATGTGTATCACTTACTCACAGAATCACGAGAATAAACATGAGAATACGTTGGATCCAGAGACAGGATAAGTAATAAAAAATGAAAAATGATTCACTTATAACACAATTATATTTTATACTTATACACTGTAGTATTAAATCGATTTAGAATATGTATTATAATTAGATATGATTTAAGATTATATAAGATTAAACTAAATATTAAAGCTAGAATTAGAAGTTGGATTTAGAATTAGAGTTGAATTTGAATTTGAACTTAAAGTCGAATGTCGATTGAGTTCGCGAGAGAGCTTGGTTGCTCGATCGGAGACGCGGGAAAGACTTGTTGCTCGATCGGAGACGCGGGAGAGACTTGTTGCTCGATCGGAGACGCGGGAGAGACTGAATTGGAGCGCGCACTGAGCTCCTTTGTTTCGGCGGCTCGGCCGCTGCCGAGAGTAGGAATGTGTAGTGGTGGGACGCGCAGTAGTGGGAAGAGCTAACGAAGCGCCACGCTTCGGCGCTCGAGGAAATCAGGTGTCATGGCGTATCTTTGGCGCGCTATTCAAATTGCGCTTGCTGGACTTTGATTATTTATAAGAGAAAAAAAAAGAAAATAAAATTAGAATTTTTGACAGGACGTGACACATGATAAATTCTCCCCATTAAATTATACCAATGACCAAATTATCATAGAAGTATCTAGCTCCAAAAGTCTTAGCCACAAGTGAAATATAAACGCAACAAGATTTAGATAGCTTAAGGACCACATAATGTTTCCTGCAGAAAAGATTGCAGTGTTGCATACCATCGCCCGAGGCTTCACGGGTCAAGCCTTTCAATCAGACACAGTTTCTCTTCAAGTTCTATTAGACGAAAATTCATTAAATATTATCTATAGTAACACCTTGACAAAAATCTGGGATGGATTCACCACCTTCGGCACCGATATAGTCGGAATGTTTGGCATATTTATTATTATTAGAATAATAAAAATTGTATTCAATACACTAATTTACGGATATGCGTTACACGCAACATACGGCTGCAGCCTACATTTATGAGGAGCGATCTGGAGCTCATTCACACTTTTATTATTATATACCTCGCGAACAGACCACAACCAGATATAAATTTACAAAACACACCGAAAGAGTCTTGTACCCAAAGCACTGAAACCGACGCACAAACAAGTGAACAATAGTACATACCAATCGTTTACACATTCCGAGATCTGCGTGCCAGACTATATGAATAAATTTCTTCATTACATTATCTAATTAATTTCACTCCGAAATTTAATTTAAGGGGGGTGGTGTGACGTCCCCGCACATTTTTAATTTTAATAAATAATTTTTAAACGTATATAAAGAATAATAGCGTATATAATAAATGCCTTTCAAAATTCAAATAAAAATTTAAAGTAAAATTTAATTAAGTATTTTACTGACACACAGTATATAGATTTAACGTATAAACTCCCGCTTATATGACTATATGTTAAGACACTAAAATTTATTCATTTAGGAAGTGAATAGTATTAAGATAGTACACATATATATATATATATATATATATATATACATATATATATATATATATATATATCGGATTCATATTTTTGCTTAGATATGATATAGATAAAATACGTAGATAACACACTAAATATGAAACATTTTCGAATATAAAATTGAATACAAAATACTCCAAGATATCTCAGAAATCCTGTTTCCAAGAGTTTCATTTTTACGACTTATCCTTTTTTTTGTAAGGCCCGATTTCACTTCGTGACCCATCCTTTGTTTCCCAAAGAGTTTCACTTTTACGACGTACCCTCCGATTTCACTTCTGTGACTCACTCCTTGCTTAACTCCGAGTCCCTTTTAAAAAAAAGGGGGTTCACCAAAAGGTGAACCTTTGAGTTTCTCTTTTCTGACGCATCCCAAGTTTCATTTTTATGACTCACCCTTTTTTTTGCCTGCATCTTGATTTCCCTTTTGACTCATCCTACCTACCACGAGCAGCTTAGCTTTTCCTGACGCTTCCTCTGTTCGTGTTTAATATTTATTTAAATGCACCGTTTTCGTTGAGACACCCCCACCCCCTTTTAACCTTGTATCCGTCGCGAATAACCTTGATCGCAGGTATAGCCGGGAAGAACCACGCGGTTCATTTGACCCGAAATTCGCGATCGTGTCCCGCAAAAATTTTCGAGCTCTGCATTCCCTTTTTTGCAGCCGGAATTCGCCGAGACGTAACAAAGCATGAGCTTATATAACTATATACTAAGGAGCTTATATGACTATATGACTATATGCTTATATGTTAAATCTATATCCGTAAAATACTTATCAACTTTTACTTTGAATTTTTATTTGAATTTTGAAAGACATTTATTATATATTCTATTATTTTTTATATATGTTTGAAAAATTTATTTATTAGAATGTAAAATGTGCGGGGACATTACAGAAGCAAAAATAGTTAGCAAATTACGCATCGAGTACAAAAGGCAGGAAGTCGAAATATGGCGCGGCGTTCCGCGAAAGCCCGATGCTGACCTTTCGACATGTTATTACTACCGCATGAGTCGCAAACTATTTTACCTTATAACATAAAATAATTCTTTAAATAAAATTTTGGTAAAGAAGAAAATGTCTTAAAATTACGTCAGGAATGTGTTTCTTATAATAATATCATCTTAGCAAATGTTGCGCCGCTCTGCGACTGCCTGCCTTTTGTATTCAACGCATGAATAAAAAATTACGCTTCAATTCTAATTTTGATAAAGGAAAAATCGTCTTGTAAATGTATCACGAATACGTCATTTTACGGACGGAAGGTTATTCGGAAACTTCCAGAATATTTGCCTGTATGATTAAATATTAAAATCTTAAAAGTTTATTAGTATCGATATTATCAAATGTGAAGCTAGTTTGCAAACCAGTTCTTAAAGTAATCAGCAGGTTAGTTCTAGAATAAAGTTTTTGATATTTAAGGAAAGACGGGGAATTATAGTAATTGAAAATACAGATATGTGACAGAAAATCCTTACTTCTATTTAAATCGTAATCGAACTCTGTTAGGCCCTGCCTGTCTTTTAAGATCTCGGTCGTGGATGAGGTAGATCAGACAAAAGTACACAGACAAAGTCATTTATTATTTCTTCAATTTTTATACAACTTAAATACTGAATCGACATTAATAACAACTAATAAGCTAATTGAAATTGTATCACGAGTAGTAACGAATAAGCAAACAATAACAAGGTACAGAGCGGATAAATGATTCAAAAATGAATTAATAAAAGAATGAATTTAATAATGAACGAAAAGACCATAATGACAGAGTAGATAAACTAGACAGACCAGACAGACCAGACAGACCAGTCAAACCTGACAGCCCGAACAAAACAGAACAGACCGGACCAGACAGATCAGATAGAAAAGTCAGATAAACCAAACACAGACAGACACTCAACAGACTCAGAACAGGCCCAAAACAAACTCAGACCAGACCAGACCTAGACCTGGCCCAAAACAAACCCAGAGCAGTACCAAAACAGACATAAACGAAAACCAAACCAGGCCCAAAACAGAACCAGACCAGACCCAGACGATACACAAGACAAAACCATACCAGACCCAGGCAAGGCCCAAAATAGACCCAGAACATACCCAGACCAAACAAAAAGAGACCCAGACCAAACCCAGGACGGGCCCAAAACAGACCCAGACCAGACCCAGACGAGGCCCAAAACAGATTCATTTCGGACCAACCCCAGTACCAAAACAGACCCAGAACAGACCCAGACCGAGCCCAAAGCAGACCAAGACCAAACCCAGACCAGACCCAGACCAGACCCAGACCAGACCCATACCTGTCCCAAAACAGACTCAGATAAGACCAAAACCAGGACCAAAACAAATTCAGACCAGACCTAGACCAGGCCTAAAACAGACGCAGATCATATCCAAACCAGGCCCAAAACACACCCAGACCATACCCAGACCAAACCAAAAACAGACCCAGACGAGACCCAGACCAGGCCCAAAACAAACCAAGACCAGACCCAAACAAGGCCCAAAACAGACCCAGATCGGACCAAGTCCAGGACCAAAACAGACCAAGACCAGACTTAGACCAGTACCAAAACAGACCCAAAACGGACCCAGACCAGACCATGACCAATTCCATTACAGACCCAGACCAGTCCCAGCCAGTCCCAAAACACCCATAAGACCCTGACCTTGCAATCGGAGACAAGTACCATCAACGTCTACAGAGCGAACAGGTGGTTCTTTCCCAGGGGATGGATATCTCCTGTGGAAGCATGCCAAAAGTAAAGATGGCAGGGGAGAAAAAATCGTTGGAATTTTTCGAGGAATCAAAGACTTCCGACGAAGATATCCCGAGTCATGAGGATTGGACGCCAAAGAAGGTGCCCAAGAGAGCGGCGAAGAGAGCAAAAGTAGCCCGTTAAAAATGTATATAAATGTAGATACAAATATATACTTATTATACATTTATTATCCACACATACATATATACTTAAATATAAGCGATATATATAATATATATATATATATATATATATATATATATATATTATATATATATATCTATATATATATATATATATATATATTTAGATATTTATATTCTTGGTCTTTTATTAAAAATAAAATAAAAAAAACAAAAATAAATTTTATATACCTTACTTATATTTATAACTCATATTGCTTTAGGTTTTAGAATGCTTAATTTTATATATTTAGATTGTTAGCACGTAGGAAACTGTATAAATAAAGTTTTTCAGTAGTTTTAGCTAGGTTTAAGTAACCAAGTAGTGTAAGCTTAGACTTAAGGAAACAAAGTAGGATGGGCAGGCGTCTAGTCAGATCTAGTAGTTTGATCACGCGGAGGATCAAACGTCGAGCCGCCGAGCGGCGTCCCGGAGTGGGAACGACCGCTGATTGGCGGAAGAGCGCGGCAGCGTATCGCGAGCGTCGATTGGCGGAAACGTTCGGGGTAGGATGCGGCGATATAAAAGCGAGATCCGTGAGGATGTGGGGTCCTTTCTCCTGGAAGCCTTTTGCGATTGATTGGTTAGCGAGAGCCGTGAGCTACGCGATTCGGAAAGTGCGCAATGAAAAGTTCGCGAATGTTCGAACTGCGTATTTCGAATAAAGACGTTTTATCGACGATTAGTGTCGACTGTGCGATCGAGTATCGTTTAATTGAGGGCTAGTTATTAGCCTGGACTATTTCCCGAAGGTGATAAACCACGCGAAACGCGAAAACGGGAATTATTATCGCGGAAAAAGCGAAGTGCGCAATAATAAAAATATATTGACGTATATTGTAACGTCCTGCCAATTTTAAAAACTATATTTCAGCTAGTAATTAAGTACCGCTTTTATCCCTGCAAAATACTTATGGAATCCATTTGCTTTTATTTTAATTGTTAATTAATTTCATTAATCGCTTATTATTTAAATTCCATATGGTTATTTAGCCTAAAACCTGAATATACTTTAATCCTTTTAGTAATAATAATCGATGGCGCAAGGAATTGAGAATTCCTTACATCGACGAATCAGGAAGCATTATTTGGAACTAGCTAACTGTACAGCAGTGACTTTTTAGAACTAACCTGCTGATTACTTTAAGAACGAACTTGCGAGCGACTATCACATTCGATTATATCGATACTAATATCTAACTTTTAAGATTTTAATATTTAATCATACAGACAAATATATATATAATAATTACTCACTCTTAAATTGAGGAGTAAATGCGCCGTACTTTATGGAATCATAAAACGTATATAATAATAATTTGTTGACAATATTTATAATTATTTTATCCAAAACAACACATATTAAACTTTCAATACTATATCCAATACAATTATACTTTATAAATAATTAAAATCATATTAATTAAAACAGGTTATTATATAATGCGCGAATGCTTCCATAAAGAAATGATTTTAATAAAATTAATACGCTTTATTGTAGTAGTTTATTGTAGTATCGATCAAGCGACCATAAGTATAAATTTAAAAGGCTTATATTCTATGGAATCATAAATTATATACATTACATATAATACATATGTTATCTAAAAGATTTATTTTTTAAACTATAGAATGCCATAACTTTATATAAATTGCCAACTTATTATCAGAACTGAAATAAATAGAACAAATGATTCCATAAATTAATAAGCATAAATATTAACCATATTATTAAGGATTTTATGTTATAAAATATTAATTAAGCTTCAGAAGAGAACGCACATAAGAGGCCTCATATCAGTGAAACCTGATATTGCGAGCGATAAGTCGAACGGACATGCGATGGCTACGACCACGCGCCGAAACTCAATAGTCAGATAAACATATCGATCGACAATTCTCAGAAGAGTTGTTGTTAAAAATCTTTCTTCTCAGAAGTCCTCCACTGAATCATTCTAAGAACATCCCAAAGCGCGACGCGTGTGCTGCGCACGGCCCGAAGACCCTTTGTTTTGACAGTATATAAGCCGGCGATTTCGAACCTTCGGGGCAGTAAAATCGGAGCAGTCAGTTCGGGCAGTCAATTCAGTCATTCAATTAAGAGATCTTCAAGCATTCGAATCATTTATTCTTAGCTAACATTATTCATTACTAATTCATTACTATTTCGTACAAGTATTCGCTCCGTATACGTTCATTGTTCGCGTACTATTTACTATTCCATTTCGATTAATATAATTGTCGATTCAGTGTTAAGTTGTGTAAAACTAAGGAAATAATAAAAAACTTTGTGCATACGTCTGTATACTTTTATCCGGCCTACTTCATCCACGACCGAGGTCTTAAAGAACGAGAGAAGGGCTTAACAGAGTACGACCAGAACTTGAACAGAAGGAAGAATTTTTCTGCCACATCACGGTAAGTACTTACAATTACTGTAAATCTCCATCTTTCCATAAATATTATAAACTTTATTTAAATTGACTGACAACCCCTAATATCATTTAATTATCTTTTCATCCTCTAAATAATAAGAAATCCTCTGTCAAGCATTAACAAGTGGCTGACAGTTCCCAGTTAGTCAACTTTAATCTATTATTCTATTATTATTTAAAACGCAACCATAATCAATACCTTTTTATTATAATATTAAAATTCTATTCTTTAAACCTGATTAACCATCGAATTACAGTTGCGTCCATCCATAAAATACCTAGTGAAACTTCCTAGTAACCAACAAGTTCCGCGCCTACATCATTCCCCTAGATCCACTAGATTAGTCCTAGCTCTCGGCGTCCATGGGGTATAGCCGGTGAAAGCAGGTTGCCCTATAAAAGTAGAGAGCAATCTTTTTCTCACTAACTGAGGTATAGAGAGAGAAAGAGCGTCGCTGAGACGTAACATTTAAATTTTGGTGGCAGCGGTGGGATTGCCAAAAGGACTAACAAGGATCTTCCCGAGGGAAAAAGGTCTCGAAATTAATCCTTTTCTTCTAAAAAAAGAAAAAATAATTTATATACAAATATATATATTTTTTAACTTAAAGATCAATATTTATATAACTTGAAATTCACCTAAGGTTCGTCGCTGTACAGCGAGGCATAGTATTGTCGCTGACGAAGAGTGTGGCAACAAATACTATTGCTGCTGAAAGCGTGGCAACAAAACAATTGTCGCTGACGAAGAGTGTGGCAACAGTTGTAATTGTCGCTGCCGAAAGGGTGTGGCGTGGTATTGTCGCTGACGAAGAGTGTGGCAACAAGTACTATTGCTGCCGAAAAAGTGTGGCAACGAACAATTGTCGCTGACGAGGAGTGTAGCGACAGTTGTAATCGTTGCTGCCGGATAACGCGGCAACGAACTGTGTTGAATTTCTGACATATTTCAATCTTTGTATAGATGCCCAAAAAGGGTGGACGTCAAATTAAAAGGATTAAATTCCAGATTAAAAGAAGCACTTCTTTCTTCCCAAGACCCTCTTCCTCATCTTACGAAATTGCAAAATCTATAAAATTTATGAATTATTTGGTCCAAAATAAATAAATTTAACAACGTAAGAAAAAATCTAAACCTTGAATCATATTCTTTGAACCAAAACATATACACACATCCATTATAGTAATCTAAATAATTAATCATGCCTAATACACGATCCCAATGTTCTAACACTCCTTCTGATACTAACGAAATTTTAACACAATCAGATTTAGAAATCCTCAATCAAAAATTAAACGAAAAAAAAAGATGCTTAAAGAACATGCCAAAATGTTACAAATAAAACAGGATGAATTGAAAAACTTACAACGCGAAATCGAACAAAGTAGAAATGCTAATTCCGATAACAATCAACACGAATCAATAATAAAAAATCTGAATGAACAAATCTTTGCTTTAGTTTCATTGCCTGAACAAATGGAACAATTAAATCAACGTATTAACGACATTCAATTTTCTAATCCACCTCACAATCAACAAACAAATTATAATTCCGATTACTATTCCGCTCAAAATTTTCCTCGCAGGTCTAGCCCTGCAGATACAACTTCCCCGATTCGCCTTAAAGATGTAGTTGATTCTATTCCTAAATATGATGGACACAAAATTCCTGTTTTTTATTTCAGTAAAACTGTTGTGTGAACGAGCCTCGAATTAATTCCGGGTTATCATGAATATCACTTAATACAATTAATAATTAACAAATTACAGGGACATGCTTATGCTGCTATAGAAGGTACGGAATATCATACTGTTTTCGAACTAACAAGAAAATTAAAAAGAATTTTTGGCCCTAACAAATCCGTAGACCAATATCGCGGAGAATTAGCAAACATTTATATGAAACCTAATGAAAATATATTTGATTATATAGAAAGAGTAAAAGAATTACGCGCAGCTATAATTGATGGGGAAACTAATGCCGGTGGATATATCGACGAAATTACAAAAGATAGTATTGAGCGTAGCGTAACTACAAGTTTTATTAACGGTCTCCCTTCCGATCTTTTAATCAGAGTTAAATTAGAAGGATCTTATACATTCGACGGAGCTCTAGAATCGGCAATACAACTTTCAAAAACTTTAGAAGCAGAAAACGCGCGTAAACGGACCGTACCGCTTTCTAAACCTAACTTTTCCCCTCGCGCTGATTTCTTAAATAAATCGGGCCCTCCTCAAGTAAGTAATTTACCACAATATAATGAAACACAACATCTTCCAATAACCATAATAATAATCCGGGAAACGCACAGAGCATTCCGGTAATAAACGGCGTCCGCCGGAACGACATTCAGACGGGGCCCTTCCCTTCCACAACAAGCGCCTGTGACTATGGCATTACCTCAAAACCAAACTCTGATTCCGTCACCCGTATTCGACGAATAGAAGATAAAACAAAATCTAGTAGTTTACCCTCTGTTTTTCTTTCGTCTCCAGATTTAAATATTAAATGTTCTTTCATGATTGACTCAGGCTCTGAAATTAATCTCATAAAACAACGCTTTATTAATGAAAATATAATCTTGGATGAAAATGAAACCTTAATTCTTCAAAACGTATCTTCTGAACCGATCTCTATTGTAGGTTCCGTCACCATACATTTGTTTAATCTACCCACCTATTTCCATGTAGTTCCCGACACAGTTGGTTTTCCTCAAGATGGTATTTTAGGAAACATGTTTTTAAAAGAACGAATGGCTAGTATAGATTATAAAAATAAATGTTTACATTACGATAACTCTAGTATTCCTTTTTCGGAAACAATTTATATTCATATTGGTAAACGATCTGTATCTCCATTTTATATCAATATTACTAATCCTGAAAAACAATATGGATATATACCACGTTATACACTAGCCGAAAATGTTTATTTCGGAGAAGCAATCGTCACGAACATTAAAGGCAACGCTTATTTACCTATTTTTAATACCACTGAATGTGAATACGATATAAAAATTCCCTCTATCGAGTTACTAGATTTTGATCTCGCGGATACGCTTGAAGGATTCACTAGAGACGGTGTCGTTGAAGCCCGAGGGAATGAAACGACCAACGATCCTCTTATCAAAAACTCAACTCCCGATATTAATAAAGAAAATAATTCTAAATACATCACTGCAACCTTAGGGCATCCAGTGATCAATACAAATTCACTTAATCCTGAAAATAATTATATCGCCACAGCCTTAGGGACGTTAGCGATCTATAATAATCTTAACTCTTCTATTGATAACACTTTATATTATGAAAGAAATAATAATAATATTGCCCCCGTTAATTTTCTCGACAAGGAAGGCCCCTTGTCGCGCATCTACTGTCATGCAGCTTTTACGATTGGAACATTTGAACTCCGAGGAGTCAGACAATGTTAAATCGTTAATTATTAATCATTCCGATAGATTTCATCTTCCAGACGACAGTCTTGGAGCCACTAATGCTACGCAACATTCTATACCCACAACTGACGAAATTCCTATCCATACGAAACAATACCGATTTCCTCCTGTCCACAAAGACGAAATTAATAAACAAGTTAACGAATTATTATTCAATGACTTAATCGAATATTCTACTTCTCCCTATAATTCTCCTGTGTGGATAGTGCCAAAGAAACCTGATTCTCAAGGTAATAAGCGATGGCGAATGGTCATCGATTATCGCAGCCTTAACGAAAAAACTATAGGAGACGCTTATCCTCTTCCAAATATAACTGATATTCTCGACCAATTAGGATCTGCCAAATATTTTTCTGTCCTCGATTTAGCTTCTGGTTTCCATCAAATTCCTATGGCATCTAAAGACGCTCCAAAAACCGCATTTTCAACTCCATATGGTCATTATCAATTTAAAAGAATGCCATTTGGTCTAAAAAACGCTCCTGCAACCTTTCAACGATTAATGGATAATGTCCTTTCCGGGCTGCAAGGTAACGAATTATTCGTTTATATGGATGATATAGTCATCTATGCTAGATCTTTAAAGGAACATGAAGTTAAATTTAATAAATTAATGGAAAGATTAAGAAAAGCAAATTTAAAACTACAGCCGGATAAATGCGAATTTCTTCGCCATGAAGTAGCCTATCTCGGTCATATAATCGGAGCTGACGGAGTTAAACCTGATCCTAATAAAATAAAATCAATATCCGAATTTCCTATACCTAAAAATGAGAAAAACATTAAACAATTTTTGGGATTAGCAGGTTATTACAGACGATTTATTCCACAATTTTCAAAAACTGCTAAGCCATTAACCGATTTGTTGAAGAAAAACAATACATTTAATTGGCACAACGTTCAACAGAAGCATTTAATATTTTAAGAAACGCATTATGTTCTGAACCGGTACTTCAATATCCTGATTTTACTAAACCCTTTGTTTTAACGACCGATGCATCCGGATATGCTATTGGAGGAGTACTCAGTCAGGGACAAATCGGAAAAGAATTACCTATCGCTTATACATCTCGCGTGTTAAATACCGCAGAACAAAATTATTTCACTATTGAGAAAGAATGTTTAGCAATAATTTATTGTATTAATCACTTTCGACCCTATCTACAGGGTGTCCGATAATTCGCGGATTACCTTTAAGGAAAGGTAGAAGGTGTTATTCTGAATAGAAAGTCCTGTACCATTTTGTGATTTTCTCAATATTTAAGAAAATATTAATTTTAAAGATCAGCTAACGAAGTGCCGCGAAAGCTCGTGGCGCGAAAATGCCTCCACTGTCAATTGATACTTGGTCGCGGCGAAGCAATGGGAGGAGCAGTTTGCGAGCATGCTTCGCTATGGCAACCAAAGAAATACACACATAATGCGCGCTCCGTTTAATGTATGTGATCTTTTCATTATGTGTGTATTTTTTCGGTTGCCATAACGAAGCATACTCGCAAACTGCTCCTCCCATTGCTTCGCCGCGAACTGAGTATCAATTGACAGTGGGAGGCATTTTCGCGCCACGAGCTTTCGCGGCACTTCGTTGGCTGATCTTATAAAATTAATATTTTCTTAAATATTGAGAAAATCACAAAATGGTACAGGACTTTTCTATTCAGAATAACACCTCTACCTTCCCTTAAAGAATAATCCGCGAATTATCGGACACCCTGTATATGATAAAAATTCACAATTGTAACTGATCATAAACCTTTAGTTTGGCTCCATTCAATTAAAGACCCCTCTTCAAGATTATGGAAATGGAGAACAAAATTAGCAGAATACGAATATGAAATACAATATAAAAAGGGAAGTTTGAATAATAATGCAGACGCCTTATCCCGAAACCCACCTATAAACTGCATCCTACCCTTATTTACCGCTAATCCAGTAGATGAATCATCAAACGAATCAACATTTTCTTTTGAACGTAGACCTAGAAGGCCTATCTCAGACAGAGAAATGTCCTCTTCACCAATTGATTTTTCCCCGTATAATCAACAATTAGAAGATAATCAATCCGCATCTGAACAACCTAATATAACAATAGAAGAATATTTTAGCGATGACGACGAAATGGATAGATTAATTGCAAATTCAGATGAAGATAGTAATCAATATGAAGAGATAATTGACCTTAACGATGAACCTCAAAACACAGACCGAATTATCATAACCGAAAACCGCGATAGCTTATTGAAACAATCAGATAACCATGTAATTTTTATTTATTTAAATGGAACTCCTTTTGATAATGGCGCTAAAGAATATCAAGAAGCAAATACCTAATTATCAAGATCTTATGTATGAAAGGGCTAATGTAAAATCTTTGAATCACGGTAAATTAATATCACTTCCAATAAAACATAATAATCGGACAAATATAGAAATTCAAACTTTAAAAAACTGCATACGTTCTCTTTTAGATGTAATAATGGAATTACAATTAACTTCTTTCAGTATTAGTAAAACTGATAATTTCGATTTACCCTGGCATTATATAATAGGCCAGATTCAAGGATATTTAAGAGACTTACCAGTCCACATTACTGTTTGCAAAAACCTTGTCCGAACTCCACCTTTCGAACAACGAGAAGCTCTTATAAATGAAAATCATTCTTCAGCTCACGGTGGTCATAAAGGCATTACTAAAACATATAATCGATTAAGACCTCACTATTACTGGAAAAACATGAAAAAACACATTCAAAATTTCATTCAAAGATGTCGTCAATGTCAATTAAAGAAATTAACAAGAATAAAAACAAAACAACCCATGGTGATTACAGACACACCTGGTTCTGCATTTGATAAAGTTTCTCTTGATATAGTAGGCCCTCTTCCAATCACAAATACCGGTAACCAATATATTTTGACTATGCAAGATTTATTAACTAAATATTCAGTAGCCGTACCATTAAGAGAAGCAACTTCTTTAGCCATAGCCGATGCTCTTACTAAAAATTTTATTTGTATTTATGGCACTCCCAAAGCTATTCTTACTGACCAAGGAACTAATTTTTTCTCCGCCTTAATGCGTAACTTAACAAAAAAGTTTAATATCCAACATTTTAAAACTACTGCTTATCATCCACAATCCAACGGTTCAATTGAGAGATCACATCACGTACTAACTGAATATCTAAAAATCCAAGTCGAAAAAGAAAAGGAATGGGATAATTATATTAATATGGCAATGTTCTCATATAATACCAGCGTTCACGAAGGTACTAAATTTTCACCATTTGAATTAATTTTTGGTCGTATAGCACGATTACCCTCCGCTCACACACCAATAGACGAGAATCTAGAGATAACTTATCAACAATATTTAACGGATTTATTTAATAAAATTAACGATATACAGGAAGAAGCACGTAAAAATCTTATAGCAGCAAAAGAAAAAAGTAAATATTATTATGATCGAAAAATTAATCCGCAAAATTTTCGCGTAGGATCATATGTATTTTTATTAAAAGAACCCGCAAGAGGGAAATTCTCTGATCAGTATACGGGCCCTCGTGAAGTTATAGAAATCTTACCTCAATATAATGTTAAAATTTTAATAAAGAATAAATCCCGAATTGTACACATCAATAAACTAAAACTCGCTCACGTTGAGCCAGGATGAAACAATGTGAATATTATTTTTGGTTACAGATGCGTTGGCATCGCCAACGAATTATTTTATTATTATTTCAGGACAAAAGCATCATTCCTCTTTAACCGCACACCATCATCTGTGCTTTGCTTATTGTGCTAAAGTCCTGGGTTATCTTAAGATGGATAACAACTCTATTCTTTTTTGAACGGTTATTAATTACTTACTATAAATTATTTTATTTTCGCTTGTTTTATCATTTTATTTCAGCTGGATTACGTCATACAGTAGTTACTTATAAATTTTGTCAAAATTGCGAGAGTAAAATAGTTTATACGCGCTCAATTTTACGATGCGATAAATGCTTTACTTCATACGTTTGATTTATTATTATTTTTAGGAAACAATACCCTAATGGGATTGCGCTTGTAATTTTGATGTCAACTCCCAAGAAATCATTGACCTCTGTTAGAATCTTAGTAATACCCTAACGCACTATTCTAATCGCATATCATCTGCTTATCATTATTCAACAGCTTCTACTAATTATACTGAACTAATTACTTAATACTTTAACGGAATACTACCATACTATAATTACTAGTGCTAGTTACTAATAAATCTAAATAATAATCATTAACCACTAATCTTTACCACTACATTACCTACTAACATTTATTAGAATGATAAAGAAAGAAACATGGAAGATGTTATCTTACAACTATATAAGAAATATTATATTATAAAGATTATACCAATATAGTTACACTAATAATATTAATATGCTTTAAAATTTCAGTAGTATATATATTCCTTCTTATGTAATTATAAGAAAATATATAAAAAAAAAGAAAAAAAAACATATTTTTTATAGAGTAACATTTCTACCTTAAGGAAAATATTGAAATTATAGGAAATACATATAACTCGGTAATACCATATAGGAATCACATACAAAAAATATATAAAAAGGGTCTATATAATATATTCCTATATATTATGTACATATATTTTGTATTACCAATATTATATTAATTTTAAATTTTATAGAAAGATACATTATCTTATAAAAATTCTATTATAATAATACTGCTTTAAGATTCTAAGACATTTATATATACTTTTCCTTTCAATTGAAACATCGATAATATAATTATTAATATAATTACTCGTAATACATATATGTGTATATTAAAATGTACTCTTATATATCCGAACTCTCAAGAAATACATTATGTAGCTATTTACGAGTAATGACAAGAAAAAATAAAAAAGGGGAAATTTAATTTAGACATTAAGTAAGTAAAATAGGAAATCACATATATATATATACATATATATATATGTATATTTGTATAACTGCAGAGATGTTAAGACATCTTGCAATATTCATTTTTATAAGCCCACTCTGCGCACTTATCGGGTTCGATTGCGGCGGACAACACCTTAACATTATTTCAGTATCGCTGCTCGATGTTGGTGAATGCAACCTAAATTATCGAAAACCCAATACCAGCGAAACATACGTCCAACTTTTACAACTTTCCGATTACAACCATGCAGAGGTTATCCAATGCAAGGTTGAAATCTCAAGGACAATCTACCACTGCGGAATGCATTCGCACGTCTCGGCAGTCCACAATGGAAGAGCGAACTATATCCACGAGACTGGTTACTCCTTATGTCAAAGAATGTTTCAAGATGGAACCTTCTCATTAGGAGCCGGCAACATCATCCATGGTCTGAGAGCTAACCAGACTTCTTTTCACAGCCTTAATCTGGCTGGACGAATTAGCAACGATGGAAGCTGTAAAGGAATGCAATACTCCGATCCTTACGGCACATGGGATGACGTTATTGTTCAAGCTGTCCTTAAGATATCCTTGAGATCATCGCACGTCCCTGTACAGCTAAACTCAGGGAAAATAATATTGAAATCAGGAACCGTTTGCGCTCTCAGCGAAAGTTTCTGTATTGATTCAGACGACGGCTACACGTACTGGAAGCCTATACCAACATCATGTAATTTTCATCGGTATGATGTCCTCTATAAAGGCCCAGCCACCAGAATTGTAGATGACGCTATCAATTCTGTGTCTCCCATCATCTAGCTTAACAACGGAAGACATCACTTTTGCTCTCACCAAAACTAAGGAACAACTCTTGTGTGGATACACTCTACTCTGCACAGAACATCCAAAACTTTTTATCCTGGAAACCAAAAAGGGAAACCTTTGCCAGTTGTGGCATCATTTCCGTAGATAATCTGGATATTTTTGCATATATGAACTCTAAATTTGTATATGTAGAAAAACATATTCGTCATCAAATGACTTCATTATATCATAATGTCATGCAACAAAAATGCGAACTGGAAAGACAAATAATAACTAATGCCTTGTCTTTTGCTACTCTTCAACCAGATGAATTCGCATATCGACTTATGAAGGGACCAGGCCCAGTGACAGTCATCAATGGAGAAGTTACGCATATTGTCAAATGCATACCTGTAGATGTCACAGTAAGAAGGACAGGAAAATGTTACACAGAGTTACTAGTAACTGTACGTAATATTTCCTTATTTCTTACTCCTAAATCTCGAATAATTATCAAACTCGGAAATCAAAGAGAGTGCAGCTACGAATTAGCTACAATATATCGCATCGAAGATACTTGGGTTCAATTTACACCCGAACCGCAAGTAAGACAACTACCACCTCAACAATTACGACCATTAACAACTTTATCTTGGGACTACTTAACACCAGGATCTCTTGCTATCAGCGGAATATATTCTAAGAAGGATATAGAAAAGCTGAGGGACCACATTATGTTTCCTGCAGAGAAACCTGCTCTTGTTACGTCCCGGCGAAGTTCGGCTGCGAGAAAGGGAATGCAGAGCTCGAAAATTTTCGCGGGACACGATCGCGAATTTCGGGTCAAATGAACCGCGTGGTTCTTCCCGGGGATACCTGCGATCAAGGTTATTCGCGACGGATACGCGGAAAAAGGGGATGAGGGGGTGTCTCAACGAAGACGGTGCATTTAAATAAACATTAAACACGAACAGAGGAAGCGTCAGAAAAAAGCTAAGCTACTCCCGGTAGATAGGGTGAGTCAAAAGGGAAATCGAGATGCAGGCAAAAAAAAAAAGGGTGAGTCATAAAAGTGAAACTCTTCGAGGAACAAAGGATGGGTCACGAAGAGAAATCGGTCCTCACAAAAAAAAGGGTAAGTCGTAAAAGTGAAACTCTTCGAGGAAAACAGAATTCCTGAGATATCTCGGAGTATTTTGAATTCAATTCTATGTTTAAAAATGTTTCGTATTTAATATGTTGTATCTACGTATTTTAGCTTAAGCAAGAACCCGAATCCGATACATATATATATGTATATATATTTATATTAAGGAGGCTACCCAGAGAACTTCATACGTCGAGTCAACGGAATAAATACAGAAACTATAGAATTATTTCTGGGTCGAATTCTATGTTCCTTCCCTAAACCGAATATAAAGCGAAGTATAAATTCGGCGATAATAGCGGGCGCGTAAGTATAATTTCCTACCTTGTGATGCTCGGCTTTTCTTCGATGTTTTAATGATGTTGCATGGAGGAAGCGGGGCCTCTGCCCTGGCTTACGGATGTCCGGCCTTCCTTGGGTCCCTGTCGTTAATTTCGCGGAGTGGAACTGCTGAACGTTCTATAATTATCGGGGTTAACTTGGCTGGCGACTCGATAATAGTTATGCACTTGGTGACGCGTTGCGCGATCGCGAGAGTCGCGGTATGGTGACTCACAAACAACTTTTCGCATTCTGGGTCACAACAAGATTCCACTCCGAAATACTGTGAATTATTAGAATCCGCGAGTTGTAGCGTTAATTCGCGGAGAAGTTTGCGCGCGCGATTCTTTACTCCACCTCGTCTGGTTTTAGGCATTTGATAAGTTGTTAAAATAACTACTGGCTTTAATCATAGTAATACCAGAGGACACGGCGTGCGGCGGTCCGCACAGCAGTATCTTGTGTTTTATTCTGATTTGCAATAGCAGCGTGCGGTGGTCCGCACTGCTAGTATCGTATATCAGCGTAAGTGTGTGCGTGTGTGTGTGGTTGAATAGAGCCAGATACAGATGAATATTAATAAAAACGATTAACCAGACGATTGAGAGTAGAGAAATGAATTTAGGATGTGTATCACTTACTCACAGAATCACGAGAATTAATACAAGAACACGTTGGATCCAGAGATAGGATAAATAATAAAAATAAAGAATTGATTCACTTATAACACAATTATATTTTATATTTATACACTGTAGTATTAAATCGATTTAGAATATGTATTATAATTAGATATGATTTAAGATTATTTAAGATTAAACTAAATATTAAAGCTGGAATTAGAAGTTGGATTAAGAAATAGAGTTGGATTTGAATTTAAAGTCGAAGGTTGATTGAGTTCGCGAGGGAGCTCGGTTGCTCCATCGGAGACGCGGAAGAGACTTGTTGTTCGGTCGGAGGCGCGGGAGAGACTGTTGCTCTATCGGAGGCGCGGGAGAGCCATGTTGCTCGATCGGTGGCGCGGGAGAGACTGTTGCTCTATCGGAGGCGCGGGAGAGCCATGTTGCTCGGTCTGCGGCGCGGGAGAGACTGTTGCTCTATCGGAGGCGCGGGAGAGCCATGTTGCTCGATCGGTGGCGCGGGAGAGACTGTTGCTCTATCGGAGGCGCGGGAGAGCCATGTTGCTCGGTCTGCGGCGCGGGAGAGACTGGCTGAGTTGGAGCGCGCACTGAGCTCCTTCGTTTCGGCGGCTCGGCCGCTGCCGAGAGTAGGGATGTGTAGTGGTGGGACGCGCAGTGGTGGGAAGAGCTAACGATGCGCCACGCTTCGGCGCTCGAGGAAATCAGGTGTCATGGCGTGTCTTTGGCGCGCTATTCAAATTGCGCTTGCTGGACTTTGATTATTTATAAGAGAGAGGAAAAAAAAAGGAAAATAAAATTAGAATTTTTGACAAGACGTGACAATGTGTCTCGCGATTAGGTATTCTTGTTATTAATCGCCGAGTGTGAGTGTGTCTCGCGATTAGGTATTCCTGTTGTTAACCATCGAGAGTGAGGGCGTTTCGTGCGAATATTTCGGTTTATTATATTCTTTGTCGAATCGTATGCGTTAGAAGGGATGATTGAGGTAGTGATTTCGTGGAAAGTATGGAGTATCGTTCTGAGCGTTACGAGCTAGATTAGCGAGGTGCATGCTAAGGGTGCACTGGATACATGTGGTACTCGTACGGCATATCAGAACAGCGAGCGAAATATTATCGATCCACGAGGGGTCCGATAATCGACCTGGTATAATTGCGCTCGGGCCCAGGCTCGATCGACTTTGATTTAACGGCGTCTTATTTTCTGTGACGCTAAGCCGTTTCTAACACCCAGTCTCGCTTCCGCGAATTTATCGATACCAAGCCTACCACCGTTTATCTTTGTTTATCATTCGGACGCACCGTTTCTAAATTAATAAAGCTGTTATTTCTTTGTTACGCTTGACGAATTTAATTTCTTTTTCGCGTGTTTGTCGCTCTGTCTGTGTCGCCTCTTGCTTCTATATCGTGTGCGTTCAACATCCGCCCTGCCCCTTTACCGTTAAGTGAGCTAGCCCGCCCGTGACGAAATCGGATTCTTTCTTCGCGTCTTTTTCGCGCGTATTTGACGAAAATTGATACGTGCAAGACCGTATCTGGCGCCCAATTGCAATTCTCGCGAGTTTAAAGATTTCGTCACGGCACGCGCGGAACACCTTCCACCCCGTTCCCTCCCGGCGTGTAACCATTTCTAGATTCCCTGTGTTTTTGACGATTCCTTTTCCCGTATCTCCCGACCGCCGAATCGTACTCCCGTTCGCCGGTGCAACGGAACATCCGCGCGACGGAGAGATCGCGACGGCGGACGCGCTCCGAGCTCGCGAAAGGAAAAGTCGTCGCAATATATATATATATATATATATATATATATATATATATAAACAATGTACGAGTTTTATGCAGCGATGGTTATAGCGCGAAATATGAAAAAAAAATTTAAAGGAATAAATCTAATTTCTGAACTTTGTTCCCTCCAACATATCGAGCCTTCGTTGCAAGTAGATTTTCTTGCGAGCTGATATGACTTTTTTGCCCTCATATGGACTTCCAAGAATATCTCCGACTAAAACGTCCAGCATCATACCGCGAAATTTACTTTTCAATAATTTCAAATCCATCTTTGACACTACATATGTATATAACATGCAAACACCGAACTAAATCTGACTCGAAATATTTTATGGATGTCATCACATCACATTCGATGCGCATTGTGCATGTGTGAAAGAGAAAGTTCATCTATACACTGACTATGCCATGACTGATATTAGACGTTTTCACGCTAAAAAATAAATTAAAATATTACTAATGTATTAACAATATTAACAATATAAACATATAAATATTAACAATATATAAAAATTTTTTAATATAAAAATTACAATATTTAAATTCACAAAATATCGTGGTTCAAAAGACTATTAGAAAAAATAAATTATTACTATTAGAATTATTAGTATTATATTAGAAAAAGTAGTTAAATGAGGTTGTTTTCCTAGAATGGTTGGCTCTTATCATATGTCCTACATCCAGTAAAGCTTCATTATTTATATTACAATGTAATATATTATAAAGCTATAAAAATTTATTAATTCTTATCAATATAGAATAATAATCTTTCTCATTTTTATAATATATATTTAGTGATATATTCAATTTTTCAAAAACGTTTGTTTGTGTTTTTGTTTAAAATGTTGTTTATAATAAATTTTTGTTTATTAAAATAAATAGATATATGGATATTTCAAGAAAAATGTATATACTCAATAAATAAGAAAAATAAATTTTCAAAAATTAATGGCGATTATCCATTATCTCTCGATCCGCCATTTACAAGATAATATTATATATTCTTATACATCATTTATTCTCACAGACCAGCCATGGTTCTATATACACATCATTATAAATAATTTCAAGATCATATACTCTGAACAACAGAGTAATTTCAAGATCATATACTCTGAACAACAATTATGAACACAACAAAGACATGATTATACTTAGGTTATACGTTAGCGTATATCAATTTCTAATATTTTCTCCCATATTTTCGTATATCAGATTTACAAAAAGTACTTAGGAAAGATGTTTATAAAAAAGATAGATTTTATTAGATTTCATTAATAATTTATATCTGTAGAAATAGTTTTTCTTTTCGATCACTGAATAAAAAACTTTAAATTTTTTATTTTCTTATAAGATATAATATATATTGTGGAAAACGAATTTTATATATATTGTAAAAACAGAAGTCTCTTCTGATTTCGTCTGTAGCAATTATAGAGCTTATGCAAAAGCTACAAGCGAGAAGATTAAATATTTCCTAAGATAACAAAATACGTGTAAACAACAAAATATTTTTATAATATTAAAATGGAAGTGATACGTAACAGTTCTAAATAGAAAATTTTAACAAATCAGCATACATGCATGCGAGCTCTCATTTTCTTCTTCTAAAATAGTATTTTATCAGTAAAAATTAGCCAGAGATCTCTAAATATGCCTCTAAAAACATTATAAAACATTTCTTTTGATATATTTCAGTCTATCGGTTTTAAAAATATCGCCTAAGTAATATGATTTGCACGATTATATAATATCTTTAGTTTATTCTTAACAAAATTTCTTTAATGATAAAAAAAAGCTATAAAACATTTTTTTATGCGAAGAAGCGCTCTAACGTTTTTAAAATAAAAAATGTTTAAATCTCCGAAATTTATATATATTACAGGTTCTTTATAAATTCAACCTTTTCACACAAAACCTAGATTTTTTTTTATAAAATATGGGTCTACAAAAAAAATCAACGTTTTAAAAGACTAACGATAATCTTTTTTGCCGATTTTAAAAAAAGCTTATAACATAAACTTTACTTTAATTATACAATTATACTGGCAATTTTTTAGATTGATAGATGTTAAATTCGATTATCAAATAAATATCTAATTTTTCAGACGATTATCAAATATTCTTTGAACTTTTACAACGCTTTTAATTTTCATTGTCTTATATCTTAGTTCCTCGAGCTGAGATTGCAACCGAAAAGACAACATTAATATAAGAAGATAACAGAATATTTTTTCGGGAGATTTGAAAGTTTTACGATTAATCAAAGTCGAGCATTTTTTAATCAAACATGCAAGCTAGGATTTGTATAAGGCAGTTTCCAATCCGAGCGCATGTTCTTTGCCCTTGACTGGCATTTCTTTAATTCCTTTCTTCTGTTTTTTCGATTATCCTGTAGTTCTTTTTTGCCCGGTCTTAACATATTTCAGTCTTCATCGCGTTTATATGTGTGCGATCTTGGGTGTATTAGATAACCTGGACGGATGAACAGCTGTGGAACTCCGAAGTTGTAGATTTGTAATAAGATCCTCCATTGGCATTAAGAATAAATGAAATTAAAATATAATAAAATTTATATTCATTGAATTTTATTTATAGACGATTAGTTTAATTCTTTTAATCCGTTCCAAAAATGTTTTTGAGAAATAAATCAGTGTAAATAATTACCATCCGATTAAGTACACATACATATATACTTACGCTATCATTTTTTGAACTTTCGGGTTGTTCCAGTATCTTGGAGACGATATGCACGCATTCTTCGTTAGTCAGAATGCCGCTCGCCATAGGGCCACTTATGAATTCTCGATCGTTCATAAGAAGATATCGCACACTGAAGCAAATATCGTCCGAAAGCACGAGCCTTTTGT
Source organism: Cataglyphis hispanica (assembly GCF_021464435.1). Lineage (NCBI taxonomy): Eukaryota > Metazoa > Arthropoda > Insecta > Hymenoptera > Formicidae > Cataglyphis > Cataglyphis hispanica. The sequence goes on from NC_065957.1 coordinate 5,840,461, forward strand.
TGATTGGAAGAGGTTCGATACCTTGTCTTCTACATTCAGCCGCGGCCCACCTGTCTAACGCGGAGAATAAGATGCACTCGCTGCCAAGATTTAGAGTATCGCAATACGCTAGTTCGGCAACTTCCTGGATGCTGAGTTCCTCAAAACGTTCCTGGTTTAGCACTGTAGCCGGATTCGAGTCGATCACTGACAGGCACTTGAGCAAAAGATCAGTACACACAGCGGCTACACAGAACGTAAACAAAAAATATTAGTTAAAACAAAATATTTGAAAAATTAAACAAGGCAAAGAAAACAAATTTTTTTTAATTTTTGCCTTTTTTCAGACTTTACAGAAAATACATAATTTAAATTGTACATCAATTATGAATATAACTTTATTCGCGCGTTATAAGCGCAAATAATAATTGAATCAAATATTTATTTACAATTTTAATTGTAATCCGAAGAGAAAATTGTATATAATCGCAAGAAGAAAAGCCGCACATACATACCTATTGCACCGGCATCGTCTCGAGCGATAGTGGTATGGTTGGTGAATTTGACGATCTGTCCGAACTGAAACATTTTTCCCCTTCTCGTTCACATAGAATCCTAGACCCTGATAAATCTCAAGTACTATCGATGGTGTTAGATGATTCTGCAGGTATTCCACGGCGAGAGAGAGAGAGAGAGAGAGAGAGAGAGAGAGAGAGAGAGAGAGAGAGAGAGAGAGAGAGAGAGAGAGAGTTGCGCCAGTCCCGGACAAAGATACTGATGAGCCGCGTCGAGTGTAGCCCTAACTGTTGACACTGATATAAAATTGACGGGCTCGTCGTGAAGGTATCTGTGCAACAGATTGAACATATTATTAAAAACAAAAGCAAAGATAGAAATATATTATCATAATATTATTACAATAATATATTATCATAATATTATTACAATAATATATTATCATAATATTATTACAATAGTCAAATCACAAAATAAATTATTTTTGTGAAAATAATTTATTTTGTGATTTGACTATTGTAATAATATTATGATAATATTTTGCGTTTCAAACAAAAATCAATAAAGGCAAGATTCTCAAGATTAAGATTATATTGATTAACGGGATCCTAAACATTTACAAAAGCAATTGAAAAATAGCTTAGCTTAGCAATCTCAGATATTTATTATGAGTGTCATCGGGCACTTCTTCCACTTTAAATTATTAAATCAAGCGACAAATTTATATATATACGATGTCAATTATCTTAGGCGCTCCTTCGTTCGCGCGCCCAGGCTGCAAAAGCGAATAAAAAATAGTCTCAAAAATTCCTGCTTTTAGCTATCCAGAACCATGACGAGGACGTAACAAGATAATGGTTCCGTTTTTCTTATACTTTTTTTTTATATTTTTTTATATTTTTAAATTTTTATGTATATTTTTTATTTTTGTATTTCTATTAATATTATCGAGGATTAATATATTTTATCTTTTTTTTACTAATACGTTTTGTAGAAAGATAAGATAAAAGCAATTTAAAATTATGTTTTCTGGCTTTAGTCTTTACGAATATTTCTATAATATCCTTATAATCAAGATTCCTTTCTTTCGTCTACTTCCTTCTCTATTGATAGGATTACTAAATATATCTGATTAAATAACAAAATTTTATAAGCGAATAGCATTGAGCCGGATAAGGGTCATCGTAGAGCAAGCGGTCAATTTTCACATGTTTTTAGACAGTTAAAAAATTATTTGGCGCCTATTAGAATTTTGTGACCCTGCAAATATTGCATCCTACGTTGGAGCGTACATTGCGTACTGTCTAGTAATGGTTCCATGTATATCTGAGAAAATGATGAAACGTCCGCTTGTCAACGTGTTGCAACTGCAATAACGATGGTGAATCCGTCGATGGTGGTGCAAGTGGACCTGTGAGCATCGTCCGAAACCATTCTGATCTTCTGGCCAGTTGTTCTCGCTCGACACAATATGTCCATGAATCACCGGGAAATCCAGCCTGTATATCAAAATTTATTACAATCATTACAATATACATATCCCCTTCAGATCGTGCATAATAATAGCGTTGCTTTCGCGTAATTTAAAATTTATTTCGCTTTAGACATTTTATTGATTAATTGATTAGAAATTTGATTATATTCTACTCGACAAAATTTAACTACTTTTTTATGTTTTTATTATAAATAAATAATTTAAAGAAAAATTTCACGTTAATAAAAAAAAAATACATTTATTATGCATTAGATGCATACCTCAAGTATCACAATGTTACAACGATCCGCGGCTTGCAAATTGTTCTCAGGCGTTATAAGAGAAGCTCGAGACATATTTATCGGAAGATCCTCGTGAGGTCTTCATAATCAATGGTGAGATTTAGATCGTAGAATAAAATCTGTTTAGCAGTCCTGTTGGAGCTTTTTACGTCCCTTCTTAGACTGGATACGAGAACATCGAGAATTACCGTCTACGCAAAACAGTAAAATTTTATTGAGACATTCTCACTATATCGCGCATGCAAATACATAAAAAAAGTTCAGTTGTTTAAAAATTTTTATTAAATAAAAATATCTCACGCGCTGATATAAAATAATACAACTGTCTAAATAAATTATTTTATTATTCTTGTTGTTGTGTCTCGCGGGGAGGCACTGGAAATTTGGGATTTCGCCACCAAGGGCTTAGGAACCGAGGACCGGGTCGGGAGCCGGTGTATTGAAAGTTCTATGACTTTTCGTCCAAATAAATCAGTTTTATTCTTATATATTGAGTCACTTTCTTTTCGTTCCCCTTCACAGTTGTGCGTATCACGGTGTAGAGTTATGTCGGCACGAATCGGATATCGCGATCACGGTTGCAAGATCAGCTGTGGCTTCGTTCGCGTAATAGTTCGAGTCGCGACTAGACTTGAGTTGATCGCGGTAACTGTTCGATATTAATCGGTGATAAAACTACCCGATATGATTTGATAGTAATGACTGTCCGAAATAAATTGATAGTTACGACTGCCCTATATGAATTGATTGGAATGACTCCCCGCCGCGTATTCGCGGTGGTATCTTTTATTGCCTCCTGTTTGGCTGATTTTTTGGAGGGGATCACTTACACGACCATATGTGGTTGTGTCGCTCGAATCGTTAGGTCGAAAATGCAATTTGAGATCGTTCGAAATTCCTTGCATTTCCGGGTGATTCGATCCTTTTCGCAATCGCTTAGCCTCGGCGCGTGGCTTGCTTCGTCAGCGTTTCATACAGCGCTGGTAACCTTACACGCCTTTCGCAATATCTCGCTACCGTGTTAAGAAATATCTCTTTAAGTTATTTAATATTAATAATAATTCGGTTATAGCTATTTGAGCTATAACATCCCTCCCCCGTTGAAAAAAGAAAAACGAGGGTACAACGTTTTTCTTACAATTAGTTATACCCTTTCTTATTCTAATGATTACAATCATTTCCCGTTTATAATGTTTGATATAATCGTTTCTTATTATCTAAAATTGCTTAGACTACGCTTTAATATCGGTCTTGGAAATCCATAAGATATACGTGGTTCTTCCTCGCATATCCTTACCGATGGTTGCTTAAATTTTTTCTTTTTGTTTTTTATAATTATGTATGTTACAATCGCTATTATAATTATTGTTATTAGTCCGCTCGTTGCCATGGGATAAACAAATTGTTTTTGAGTAAAGAATTTTTGTTCGTTATATTGTACATTATTGTTTAATTTTTCTAATTCAGCTTTTAATTTTATAAATTCCGCTCGGTGTTCTGTCACGTCTTTTAAAGTATCGTTGTCATTTGTCCTTTTTTCCTCTTGTAGGAGTGTAATATTTGACTCTGGTAAGTAGGTTTCTATATTTACTTCGTATACGGTTTTTGTCAATTGAATCATCATGTCTAGCGTTGTCAATTTACATTTTCCTCATAATAAAATTTTTTCTGTATTTTTAATAATTCTTTTGCGTTCGGTTTGCTTATCGCAATTGTATATTTATTTGCTGGTCTGCGTTAGTTGCGTATAGCCAGGTATGTGGCTGTTGTAGTCTAGTTCAAATCGCGTTTATTGAGTTTATTGTTTTTGTATTGCAATTGTGTTGTTGTGACTGTGTGTACAGTTCTCGTACGACGTGTTCTGACTCGTGCGATAAACCGGTATTGCATTTTCGCATGTATACTTAGTGTTTTATTTTATACAATTTTCTAAGTCGTTTTCCGTTACTCTAAGATAGGTTAGTTTTTCCTTATCTACGGCAATTATATTATTATTTATTTGTGTTACAATGAATGTATTATTATTATGTAGGTACGGGAAGTGTAATTACTTTTATAATGTCGTAACTTGGTTGTGTAATTATCGGAAATTTTAGTATAGTATAAACATTTCCTTTATCGTAAAACGCTTATTGTGGTATGATCCTCTATTGCTAACCAACCTTCGGCGTGTATTTTAAAGGGGAAGTCCCTGTTGCAATTGTTGCGTCGCTTCTTTTAGACTTGTAATAATTGCTTCTATTGGCATTAATTTCGGGTGCATTATTCCTTTTCGTGTGTACGTTAGATATTCAATTATATTTTCCGCGTCGCGTATGAGTTCTGTAATAACTCCGGTAATTATTATGAAATGTTCATTTATTTCGACGCGTTCCGTGTATACTGTTACCCGTTGTTGCAGAAGTTTTTTGTTCCGATCTATTATATCTTCTGTCTTTTCAATGTGTGCTATAGTATTATTTAATATTTTTATTTGATTTTTGGCTACGTGTTGTATTATTTGTTGCCTATTTTCTAATAGATTTAATTGTTCATTGATACGATTTTCGTCATTCGCGTCCATTGTTCCGAATAATGATTTCGCTATCGAGCTTATTCCGTTTATCAGTCCTCTACGTCGATTAGTCGATGGTTTATAGATTGTTTGAATTTGTGTCATTATATTTTTAAGATATCTGGCTTCCCTTTTTGCTATTATATCGAGTGCACTACATGCATCCCGATGGTAGTAATTTTGTAATCTCATGGTCGCACATTTTTTCGGTTTCTTTTAAATAGTTAGATATTTGTTCATATCTTTTGTTTAATGTGATTAGGTCCAATTTAATGACTTCCATGTTTCCTTAATAAAATATTGTTCTCCGGTTTTTTCAAGGTATAAGCCCGGATTATGTTGAAATTCTTGGATTTCGCATGATGAATTTATTTCATCGGGCTCCGTGAGACCTTTGGATTGTTGGCTATTCCAGCTGACGAGTATCCTGCAATATTATATTTATATATTATTTTTCGCTATGGTGTCGCTATGCATAGTCGGATGCATCAGTGGTCACTGTCGGAATTACAAATTCTTGATTAAAATCTAGAAATCTTAGCACTGGCGCCGTCATTAGTTTTTCTTTTAATATTTCAAAGGCGTTTTGTTGCTCCGTTATCCATTCAAATTTTTCGGTTTTCTTCGTTAGTTTTGTCAACGGTTTTGCTATTTTGGAAAAGTCCAATAAATTTCCTGTAATATCCGACTAAGCCTAATGATTATACGTCCTTTATTTTTTTTTGGGAGTTGGAAATTCTTTTATCGCCGTTAGCTTTGACGGAGATATTTCGTTCTCCGAAATAATATGACCTAAATAAATTACTTCTTTGCGCAAAAATTCGCATTTATACAGTTGTAATTTCAAATTATTCTCTCGGAGTCTCTGCAATACTTCCTTGAGTCGTTTGTTGTGATCCTCTAGGCTTGACCCGTAAATCACGATGTCGTCTAAATAAACCAGACATTTAAGTCCTTGCATTCCTATTAGCACTGAATTCATCAGACGTTGGAATGTTGTTGGCGCATTTTTTAGCCCAAACGGCATTCTATTAAATTCATAATGTCCGTAGGGTGTTGAAAATGCGATTTTATTTTTATCTTTTTCGGTCATCGATATCTGGTGTTAACCTGATGCCAAATCTAGAGTAGTAAAATATTTAGCGTTTCCTAGCTGGTCCAATATATCCGTAAGGGGGCAGTGGAAATGAATCGCCTATAGTCAGGTCGTTCAGCTTCCGGAAGTCTATTACTACTCGGAGCTTAGGTTTTCCCGACGCATCTGCCTTTTTCGGTACCACTAATAATGGTGCATTCCATTGACTTGTGCTGGTCCGTATAATTTGATCCTGTAGCATTTGTTGTACTTGTTTGTTTACTTCCATTGTGCTTTTCCGGAAGGCGATACGGTCTCACGTTCACCGGCGAGGTATCGGCGCGCGTGTTTATCTCGTGCTCGATCGTCGCGGTGCAGGTCAGTGATTCTCCGTCCGCATGAAATATATCACAAAAATCTTCGCATACCCGTAAGAGTGCCTGTTTTTCTTCGATATTTAGGTGCTGGGTGCGCAATAATTGTCAGATATGTGTTTTTCGCAAGGTTTTAGGTTTTGAATTATTCCTTGTGTGTATCGTATACATTTCAGACGTCATGTCGCTCTTTATTTCTTCGAGTGCGATAAGAAGTGTTTGCATCTCGGCTTCTCTGTCTGTAGTGTTAATGACACTGATGGGGCACGTGTAGTCTGTGGTGTTTACTATACAGTTCCCGATATATACTCCGAGTGCTTTTTCTTCTACGCGGACGATTCCTATTCGGTTCTGATCCGTTCTTGCCTTTATTATCGTTTCACTGCGCGGCTTTAAAGTTATTTTATTAAATGGGTGGAAATTTAGCACGGCATTTCCTATTTTTAATTGGTTGTGTCTATAGTCACAGGTTACGGAATGTTGACGAAGGAAATCGATTCCTAAAATCCCTTCATATTCGATTGAAATATCATCTTTTACCACGTAAAATGCATGTTTTATCTTTTGATTATTAATTTTGATTATTCCGTACATCTTTCCGATGGTGTATATTTTGTGTCCGGTGTGCGAGAAAGTTATAGTGAGCGTGCGAGCGAGCGTGCTCCCAAAAAAAAGGACAAGCGCAAAATGAGACGGCCGACGGACAAACGCACCCGCGAGTATCGCAACGCGATTAAGTCTCGGACGATGCACACTATATACGTGCACGACAGATTACGCGTGTCACACGCCTGTAATCGTAATTCGCACGCGGCGGATAAACAGCGATAAATCGTCTGTCTCAGAATAATTCCGGTAGTCACACAACGGCACTGAAATATGTCTATTTCTGTAAACGAGACCGAATCTTTATTTTCACTTGAACAGCGTACACGCGTCGAAGTACTCTGAGCGGAACGCGCCGCGCTCGGTTGTCGGCTCACTTTTATACGGTCGTCGCCTTCTCGAAGGATCCAGAAGGTTCCAGAAATTTACTCACTTCCGCCGACAGTTTTTAGATGACTTGTTTGTCACAATTTTATCTTGGATCCTTCGAAAAGGGCGACGATGTTTGTTGTTGCTGCGCGTTTTCGCTCGGTCGCAGAAACGCTGCCTCGCATCGCGCGCGCGGCGATGACGCGGTCGTGCGGCGACAACATGCGAGTTCGAGATTGCTGCAATCTCGAACATCCGGTTACTCCGGTGAGCGCAATTTTTTCCTCTTGGACGGGCGTGTCGTCTTTCAAATGTTTTAATTTTATTAATGATATAGTAGAGCCTAAATCATATAACATTTGTATTTCCTTATTTTTTATTTGTCGCGGGAATGGTTACTAACAATAATTTCCTCATTTTTTATTTGTCGTGGAAATGGTTACTAACAATAATTCGTTTTTTGTTCGATTACGCGGTGCTTCTTTTATGTGTGCAACCCGATATTCTGCTGCGGGTCGCTTTTGCTTCTTAGAGTTATCCTTTTCTTCTCCGCTGCTGCTACCATCGGATTCTGAATTTCGTTTAACTTGACGTGGTAGTCTTTTCGACTCGGAAATTTTTTGGTTTGATTTTTTATTTGATTTATCCGCGTGTGTTCTCAGTCGTCCGTTTAAGCTCCAACATTCTTCACGATTGTGCCCGGATTTTTTGCAGTATTTACAATATTTATTTATTGTGTTTATTCGTGGGGATCTCTCCGGTTTTGGGAGCGCGTATCGGCTTCGACAATCGCGTCTGTAATGGCCGTTTTTTCCGCATTTAAAGCATTGGGGGATCAAACTTCGATTTTGTCGCGAATTAGCTGATTCGAACTTATTCTTATTATACAAGTAATTTGATTTTGTCGGTCCAAGTAATTTTTCTTCGGCGCTTGCACTCGTTATCTCTTGGAGCGTTGTATATCTTTGGGCGCGTACGTGCACCTTGAGTTTGTCGTGAAGTCCGATTTGAAAATTTATTAATGCTTGTTTCTTAATTGTTTCGTGAATCGTGCGCTTTGAGTGTGCGGAGTGTTCTTCCCCTTCGATCATAGAATCGTATAATTTTATTGCTAGTAAATCAACTCATCCAAACGCGTGCGCGGTTTCATTTAATTTTTGCTTTAATGAATTAAATTCGATTTGTAGATATGTGGTACTTTGTTTAGTCTGGTAACAAGTCTCGAGTTGATGCTTTAATTCTTCGAACGTTTGTATATCTCGCGTTTCGAAATCCTGCATGGTTTTTCCTTTTAGTTTGGTATATAAGATTGCTTGCATTAGCGATTCTTCGTCTGCGGGATTTATGTTTCAGACGGCGTACGTGCAGGCATTTAAAAATTCTTGTAATTTATGTCGCGACGTCCCGTCAAATTTGGGGATCATCGTCCTTGCTTCTTTTAACGGTACGTAATGTGGTGCGATGCTTCTTCTGTTTCGAATGTCGCGATTAGTCCGTCCATATGCTTCACCAAACGTATCGTTATGTCGTTCTCTATCGCGATAATCTTGGGGCATTTCTCTCGATGTGTTTTCCATCGCAGTCATTCGCCGGTTTAGAGAGTTCACATTTGCGCGTAGGTCATTTAAAACATCAAGTAACTGCGCGTATTCTATTCTTTCTTCGTGATTTACGGGCGGGGTATTATCCGCCTCCGCTATAGTTTGGTCCATCTGTCGGAAGGATCGACGCATCTTTTTGATCTCGACGTCTACTGCGCCTTGCGGTACGTTCGCGGGAGTGTGATCTTGCGCGAATCGTGATTCGGCCATATTATTTGCCTGAGCACTATAAATTTCTTCCGGATCAAATTGATCGCTTTCGTATGAGGTTAACGAAAATTCGCGTCGTAAGGATAGGAGGACTCTACTCGGAGTCCTGCTAGGATACGGTCTCGTGCGTCTGGTGTCGCGTTGAGTGTTGTCAGTGGGGTCAGTCGTGTTATTCGGGAATAGACTTTCGTCGAAACTATTAAACGGAAATTCGCGTTCGGTGACGACGTTTTCCGCTAGTTCGGATTCGCTTTCGCTCGAGTATTGTGTTTCTAAATTTCTTCGCGCGCTATCTAAATTGTCTCGCGGGGATAAACATGAGCTAATTGCTCGTCGAACGGGTTCGCTATGTAACCACGATCGGTTCGCAATTGGTCGCTTCGGTACGTTAGAGCCTTCCGACATTCACGCAATTATAATTGTTTTACGGATTTACAGTAATAAGATGGCTCGCATGGTCGCTCGCAGATACTGCTATACTTCGCTCGGCGGTTGGTACGACTGACGGCTCGGGGCTCGTTGTACGGGATCGTTGCTCGAGAACGATGCGTTGTCTGTTGAGGTGTCGTGGATCTGCGCTGGTCCTTGGACGCTGGAGATCCTATTCAGGTTTCAACTGCTTGGCTCTCGTCTGACTGCTTATCGTCCGTCTATGTTGCTTCCGCTGTTGTCCGTCAGTTTTATTTTATTGTTTACTGACATGCCTTGTTGTAACCCTTTTACTTTGGATTTTTTCAGATCTTCTCGGCTGTTCCTTACGGTCCTGTGGCGATCCCACCGCTGCCACCAATTTGTTGTGCCTCGCGGGGAGGCACTGGAAATTTGGGATTTCGCCACCAAGGGATTAGGAGCCGAGGACCGGGTCGGGAGCCGGTGTATTGAAAGTTCTATGACTTTTCGTACAAATAAATCAGTTTTATTCTTATATATTGAATCACTTTCTTTTCGTTCCCCTTCACAGTTGTGCGGTGTAGGGTTACGTCGGTGCGAATCGGATATCGCGGTCACGGTTGCAAGATCAGCTGTGGCTTCGTTCGCGTAATAGTTCGAGTCGCGACTAGACTTGAGTTGATCGCGGTAACTGTTCGATATTAATCGGTGATAAAACTGCCCAATATGATTTGATAGTAATGATTGTCCGAAATGAATTGATAGTTACGACTGCCCTATATGAATTGATTGGAATGACTCCCCGCCGCGTATTCGCGGTGGTATCTTTTATTGCCTCCTGTTTGGCTGATTTTTTGGAGGGGATCACTTACACGACCATATGTGGTTGTGTCGCTCGAATCGTTAGGTCGAAAATGCAATTTGAGATCGTCCGAAATTCCTTGCATTTCCGGGTGATTCGATTCTTTTCGCAATCGCTTAGCCTCGGCGCGTGGCTTGCTTCGTCAGCGTTTCATACAGCGCTGGTAATCTTACACGCCTTTCGCAATATCTTGTTACTCGTGTTAAGAAATATCTCTTTAAGCTATTTAATATTAATAATAATTCGGTTATAGCTATTTGGGCTATAACATCGTCTTGCAAATGCAGCGTGTTGCATCGTTGCGCGCTTGCACCACATTACATCTTCGGAAACACATTCATCGATAACGTTATATTTTATTTCTTTTTTTCTGTAAGGACATTCTTTCTTGCGATAGAACTGTTTATGATTCATAGAATCACTATCTCACAATGAGCTCGATTTTTGCGCGTTTTATCGATCATCATCGTTTACTTTGCATCGACTGCTGTGCCAATGTTACAAGACATACAATATCTAATTCACACATGGGTTTGGCAGTGTATTTGCAGAAGATAGGACTTGTGTTGTAATTACTTATTGATTTTTTTAATGATACAAATAGATATCGTAATATGTAAGTGTTTTCCAGTAATATTATATAGAAGTAAACAAATATTATTACAAGATATATTGAATAGAGAGAACGAGAGAGAGATTCATACAATCTTGCAGAAGAAATACTTGTGAGTGATTCTACGCAGATAAAAGTACATTAAATGTAATATGTGATATTCTTGTGCAATTCTTGCAACAAATAAGCTTATCATTTATGCAAAAAAGAAATTCCTGGTATAAACTCTTTAGATGACTAAATTGACAAAGATATTCTATTATTAAAGACATAAAAAATTTATTTTGATTTGAAAATATAATAAAATAAAATAAAAATAAATTATAAAAGTGAGATCATTTATCTCTTTAAACGATAGATATATTTTGGTTATAAATGACAAAAAAAATAAAAATAATATCATTATTCAAATAGATCAATAGAAGAAAAATAGTGTTATATTGACTATATTTTGGATTGGAATAGATTCAAAATTATACATAATGATCTTCTTGATATATACTTTGTTGATATATATTATTACATTCATATCTTGTATCTGCTAGACTCGTAAAGTTATCAAACCCAAACATTGATTTCAAAAGCAAACGCAGTTACTAACTTTTTATTCCGCGGTATGGGAGATGCACTGTATTACATCAATGAAATTGATACTAACACTAACACTAGACATTAACACGAGTGAGATGCCGCTCTATTGACAAAACAGTGAGGAATATTTGATAGCAACCGTGCAGCCGGTCGTAATTCTCTTTTATAATTCTAAACTTTTATACACTAATAAATTCTGTACACAAAGTACGTCTCTATGTTTTGAATTATTCGAATTAGATTCGCAAATCTTTATTTTGCAAGTCTCACCATCGATAATGTTCAATTTCTTTTTTCTTTTTCTCAAAAACCGGTTTTTTATGTTTCCCTAATTAATTTTTTTTTATTTTCCCATTTATTATTCCGTGCAATATACAAAACGAAACAAAGAATGCAGTTAAAAAAGAAATAAATTGTATCTACTAATTATTTATTATGCACCATTGAATATGATTTATTTTGACATTTAATCTTTTCACACACACGACTAACTATCTTAAAACAAACTGTATTTAAAAAACTTATATTCCCTCGAAAATAATACTCACTATTTCCTTTACACATAAAACTTTTCTTTATATGTAATTATATCATGAAATCGAGATAGAAATCGAAACGCCTTTGTCGCACTCGCTAGGAAATACTTTGTTCATTCATCGACATCGTTGATGAATAAGATACATCGATTCAACGAGAAAGACGTGCCTTTCGGAAGGACAGCCCTTTCGGAACGAAATACCGCTCGACTGACAGACCTGTGTTGTACCCCCATCATAAAAAAGTGACTCAGACCCTCTCAGAGGGATCGGTTAATATAAATGCGCGTATTTGGATTTCATCGACCGCAATAATAATAGTTTATAAACATATCATCGACTGCGTGCGTGAGATACCGTTTAAAAGGCATCGAGGAATCGTGTCCGGCAAGAGGGACCTTATCGATATCGCGAAGCTGCAATCTATAGGAGCCAAGGGACGGAAACAGAGTCTGTTTATTGTGTTCCAAACCCGAGACGAGTGTCGAAGAATGCGTTATCGTTCGCGCGACAACGAACGGTCGTTCAAACCTTCTTGCCGATAAAGCTAACACAATGGAATCGACAAAAATGTAATTTTTCTCAGAATTATTTGTACAATTGTTTGCTTCTTGCTCAAAAATTTTTTTTTAATAAAAATATTTAACATACAAATTTTTCATTAAAATTATTTGGATAATAGCGCAAATTTTCGAGTCGGAGATGAAAAAAAATAATATTTTTAATAATATTTTTATTTGGATAATAGCGCAAATTTTCGAGTCGGAGATGAAAAAAAATAATATTTTTTTTTATAACAAAGCTGATATGTGAATATTATTGTCTGCAACGATATAAGAAAAGAACAAGCATGCTCTTTTATATTCTGTGTGCGCTTAAGGAGATTTCCGGTAGATAGAACAATTCCGTCATTGCGAGGAACGCGGATACGCGCTGATCATACGGGAATATCGGAAGATGCTAATCATTGAATAGCTGAAACGTCGTGGTTCGAATGGATAATTGTCGCGTGCGCTAAACGATCGTAATCGACTGGTCTCTTTGATAACGTAAGAATCTTTGATGAAGAAAGACACTAATGATATTCAGGACGACCGTGAATCCGTTTGAAAAATCAAGATCTCAAGTTCGTTACAGCTTATGCGGTGTAAAAATACAAAACATTGTCATCCATATACGTTCGTTCGTGAAATAACAACGGCTCCGTGATACTCCGTGATGTAAGTTCTTTTCCATACGCACGGAAAATTTGTCGAACAGAGTAATTAAATAAATATCGCTCATATAATGGAATATTAAAAAGAAATAATTATATTGCAAATTCAAAAGAAAAAAAGATCAGTGGGAGCATTTTCGATATCGAGAAATATGCAAACGATTGTATGAATCAATACGCACTATTAAACCGTGTTATTGTAAATATCTTGAAGCAAGTCAATAAAAATTCATATTTTGTAGATCTACATTCGTGCATCACGCGTGTCACATATCACTTCGTATTAACGTGGCAATAAATTATGACAAAGCGGGAGCATCAGTGTGCCCCATTATTAATCATCGCACCGCTATAAGAATTTCAATGTACGCGCGTGTTATGAGTTGAGGAGTGGCTCATTGAAACAGGCATCACGGATACATATATACTCGTAAACATTATTGATTATATATATAACTGTGTTAAATGTTGCAAAGAAAAATCGTATGTAAGTTACATGTTCGATATCAAGTGACAAAGATAAAAATAAAATTATTAAAACATTGACAGCGACGTAATAGTTGATATGTATGATAGTTTGTTTTTTTCAATATATTATTCTGTTATATCTTTTATTTTAAATCATAATGTATAACATAATGTATAACATTGTATAACATGTTAAAATTAATTTAGAATATTACTTTAGCATACACGTAATCTTAAAGCTAATGTATGTTATTTTTTCTAATATAAAATTTATTGAATTATTTATTCAAATATTGCAAGTTTTTTTGCTATTGTATATTTATTTGTATATTAATAAATTAAAAAATTAAATTACATTCAAATACATCGTTTATAATTTTTAAGTAAGATATTATTAGACTTATTTACATTATAAAAATATAGTTGATTTTTTCAGCACGAAATATTATCATGGAACATGATTTTAGCGCGACCGGATCCCCCGCCTTATAGTATAAAACAGCGAAATCCGCGGATTTCTGTTTAGTGAATCACAGTTTTGCTAAAATTAGAATCACGAAATTCCATACACGAGTGCTGAATGTCGAGGAGAGAAAATCGATGAGATGAAACAGAGTATAATGAAAGAAAAAGATTTTTATCAAAAGAAATGACTAAGAATTTCATAGAAAAACAATGAATAAAACGTAATTATATATTTGTGTATGATGCATGTGGGCCCCTATTCTCTACAAGCTATAGTTGACGAAGTTTGTCCCACAATAGAGATGGAGCGGCTGCGAAGGGGAATTTAATAGAATTTAGCGCAACTACAATGGTTGCAAACTGACAGCTACGCAAGTAATTAAGTAAAAATAAAAAAAAACAATAACGAATATCCGCTCGACCTTAAGCGCGGAACACACACTTTTGCATAAGCGCGTAGTCATAAGCATAAAGAAATTGATTGGTCCACAAACATATGCCTAACGAAATGAACCAATCAATTTCCTTATATGGCTATGCGCTTATGCAAAAGTGTGTGTCCTTCGCTTTAATCCAATTAATACCTTCATTCTATGCGCCCGTATTTCAGCAAAAGATGCAATATCGAAACAATAAAGAAAAGAAAGAAAGACCAAAAATTCCGAACGTTATTTTTGAGACACTCGACACTACCGACTATATTTTCGCACAATATTTTCCGATTTGCATCTGCTGAAATTTTTAATCACGAAATAATACTGAATGTTAAAAACTAGAAGGGAAAAAATTGCATTGTTATTATCTAAAAATCGATTTTCTATTATAATTAAAACAATGATAATTTTCGATATTAATTAGTCTCCCTCTTATTTTTTATGAATTTCGGAAAATCAAGTGTCAAAACTATAATATAATATATATATATATAATATAAATGTAATATTATTGGGATAAACGGGCTAATTGAGAGTTTGGCGCGGAAATCAGTGCGCGAATGTAATTTTGTTTGATATATTTATTGATTGGCAATCAATAAACATATCAAACAAAATTAATATTACATATATACAAGAGCTTTACATCACCAAAATAATATAAATATTTACTATTACTTGCAATTTTGTATCATGATAATAGATTATTATAGCAATCCTAAAATATGAAACGGACCGTAAGTAGCCAAAGAAAATAAATAATTATATATTAACAATAATATAGGCCATTTATCACAATTATCTATAAATGTGATCATCGGGGTGCGTTAATTGATTCAGTCAAGCAGATGTCGAAGATCCCTTTACTCAATAGCCCGCATATATCATGTAATTGTTTTTTTTTTCGGACGAATGTAAAATTAAACGTGATTGTTATTACTATCATCTTCAAAAATACTTATTATTACTTAATATTAATCTATGTTAATTAAAACTTATACAATACTTTTTATTTAGTTTAACAAATACTATTTAAAATCTCAAGAATTCCTTCTTTTAACTCTCTGTATATTAATATTGCATGTACTCTAATTCTTTAATTTGACTCTTGTTTGTCCTTATTTATTTATTCAAGCTCTAATAGTTTGGATAGTAAACGTATAATAGAAAAGAGACGAGGAACGAGATATTAAATGGACGCACATATAAAATTACGTAAATGTCTTAAATGTTTGATCCGACTTTTTGTCTTCTTTCCTTCGTCAAGCACTAATAATTTCAACAGTAAATGTAATCCAGCGTGTGGAAATGAAAGACGAGAAACAAAGAAACGAGCAGACAAGCAAAAAAACGGCGAAATGAAACGGCAAATTGATTGAACATATCCGTGACGAAGCCTTGAAATCCGATTTCTTCGTTCAATCGATTTTGTCAAAAATCGGAATCCTTACCGCAATGCGTCTCGCACTTTTTTTGATATCCAGTGTTTCGAAATTAATAGGAAATTCTAAATTTAAAGGAATTCGAAATTTATTCTTTCTTTGTGAGAATTCCATTTCTTGTCTAAGTAAGGGTATTTAAATTAGTCATTAAATGAGTCATTAAGTTTTTATGGAAACTATTATAAAGTATACTTTTTTAATTTTACTTTCTGTAATGAAAATAATTGCAATCTTAGATCCTTAGTCAAAGATTTGCAACTCATATCTCGAATGATCTGCAAATGAAATCACATACATAAACAAAATTTATGCTTTCTACAATCAGTTGCACGAGAAATCACTGACCACTTTCGGGAGTCTTGATGTTAACATCATAAAGGGTTGTACATCACAAAGTACTATTACGTGCTTTAGGAGATCTGGGATTTTTTATCTAATTGATCCAGCTCTTATTTCTTCTAAAAAAATTGAGCTAGAATTAATTTTTTATCATATATTTTATATTTTTTATCATATATTTGCAACGATGGATGAATCGCCTAATTGATACAATGGATGTATGTAAAATTCTCATACAACACCGTATCCGCGACAAACAATCGAGCTGAAACCTTGAAGGTTCTCCACAATTAAGCATGCAAGAAGAGAACGCTGTAAAGGCGACATTTACGAGTATATATTCAGTACACGCGTATACGCAAACGTCTATTAATAATTCGATCTCACGTCAACGATGTGCGATTGTTGCGATGATCGATTGTTGCATCGCGAGAATGACGAGAGGACAGAAACGGATGACGGGAACAATGTAGAAACGTGCGAATTGAATCGCCACACGTGGCACAGCTGCAGCCCTCACAATGTGCGAATGTGCGAAAAAATGTGTGTCGCGCGCGCGTTTCGCGGAAACCTTGACGCAATCGTCGGTGCTGTAAATGTGGCGAACGATGTTGCTGAATTGAACAAGAAACATATCACGTCTGATATTCGCATGAATAATCGTGCGTACGTCGAAGCTTTTAGCGACCGCAAGGTCTCCGCGATTGAGACAGGATTCCGCTAAGCGGATGAAAAATTAAATGTCAATAGAGAGACGTACTCGTGAAGAGTTAGATAAAAGGTACATCTTGCGAATAACATTCGAGAGCTGGTCACACTCGATGCTAGAAGCTCAACGAATTTTGAATGACAAAACGCAAAAATAGCTACGGATTTTAATTTCTTTACGTAAAAAAAATTCTAGTTCCAGAATTCAAAATTGTGCAATTATTGATTTATATTAAATTTGATAAATATCTTGTTTTATTATATTTCAAAAGATATAAAAGATTGGTGCACATATATAATTTTTAGAAATTTTTTGTATTAATATCAAGTTTATATTATAAATATTAGGAAACATAAATAAATATTAATTTTTTTATATACAATTTTTAAAGAATTTATTTTTGTCGCATTGATAAGATTTCTAACAAGTGAAAAAGAAAAAAATGTTTATAAGATCGGAGATCGAGAATGTCTCTAATTAATCTTCTTTAATTGTCTTTTCTAGATGATGGATTAATTTTTTTCAGTTTCTCGCTATCATAATGAAAACATTAATTATTTATAATTCTTCGCGCGCATATCACATATAAAGAGATAGCCGAATTTAATTGAATAAAAGTGATAGATTCGCCTCACCTGATGCACAATTCACCCCGTTTTCTGCCCTATTCATCAACAAAGATGTTGCATCGCGATCATTTCGCATCGTGTATTTCTTGAAAAGGATGAACTTGTTTAACTTCTTCATCGTTTACATCGTTTATATATAATTGATTGACTCTCGCCCGAACCAAATCGATCGTTCTGATCGATCACACTATGATCCGCGTGTTATTGTGCGCAACTGTGCGAACTTCGTTTCTCGACGAGATATCTTAAGAAAGACGAAATCGACGAAACCATGCCGGTCGAACAATGATCGACAAATGAACTGATCGCGGATTAAACATCGCGTTACACGTTACACGTCTTTGCCCTCCCAAAATCACCATATCCGCACTACTTGGATCCTGAACTTTTTACACAGTGTTTGATTGGTCAACCAACACAAAAAAAACCTTTCCCCTTCAATCCTAATTGATCAACCGAACGACTTGAAGCGGAGTACGTTTCCAGTGTATGTACGAGATAAAATGAAACCGCGTGAATCATTATCTTACCGGTATACTGTAACTTCTCTCCCTCCTACCTCGCGAGGAGAAAACCTGCGCGTTTGACCTAGAAAAACATGCAGACGAATATGTAATTCTTGAATAATCACTTATCGACTGTTCTCTTTTTTCCTTATCGTCTGGACAGGAAGTGTGACAAGAGATGCAGTGAACAGCGAGAAGAAGAGGGATAGAGAATAAAAAAGCATGAGAGAGTGAAATGGGAATGCCAGAAATGGAAGAAAACCGAAGTGAGCGGATATGCTTCCGTGATAATCTTCCGCGAAAATCGTTGCGCAAATTTTTCCATTTGTAGCGATTAATTCGATTTAAAAACATGTATTACGCATCAACGACGTTTTAATTATTTTAATGGCTATAGCGATTTGTATTACAGCGGCGTAGAATTTAAGCACTTATATCTTAATGCAATCAAAACGTAAGTTCTTTGTAAAAAATTATAAAAAATTTATATTATAAAGCAAAATTATTCAATTTTATGTAATTAAAGTAACAATAAGACAGTAAATGTTAATGAAAAGATTAAAGTTTCAATTTAAAAACTCAGCGCATTTTAATTGACTATGCGACAATTTCATTAATTTCGCATAATTTTATTCAATTATTCTCTATAATGGAATTAAGTTTCATCTTTTATTTTAATCATTCATATTTCAAAGATTTCCACTCATAATAACTTAGTTGTTAATCTTCAGCTGAACAAAATTGAGATCAAAATTAGTATTGCTACAGAGAGCAATTCATTAATTCATTCGAATATTAATCGAGCTTGACTTTCGCGGCTTGCACAAATTGTTTTACTTTTTGACTATTTATATTATTGAGAAACATTTGAATATTTAAGAACCGAATACGTTGCAATTATGAGAACAAAATAAAATAAGAGCACAGGCAACATTATAAATTTTAATTTACGAAAGAGAAATAAGATTCTCTCTCTCTCTCTCTCTCTCTCTCTCTCTGTCTTGTTTTACGCAATAGTTAGTAGTACCAATGCTCACGTTCGTTAGCTGATGAAAATTATCGCAGCTTTATCAGCAATGATAATTACGCGAGGCCACGAATAATTACCAGATGCATCGAGAAACGGCACATCCGCTCTATTAATCGTTATTATAACTGTAAAATAAATATTTAAGAAAATAATATAAAATAGTATTTTAATATGAAATAATAGCATTTTAATATGAAATAATAGCAAATTTTAAATCTTTGATACACATTATTATTTATCGTTTATTTTACTTCATAACATTTTTCTTTTAACATCAATTCTTCAATAATTAATAATGAGATGTGACATGTCAATATGCAGGTATCTCAGCAATCTTTTATTAGGCATTAAATATTTTAATAAAGTAGAAATATCCTAAACAATTCCAATAATTGATATCAAATTTGATTCGATAAATAAGTAGTAAGTAAAAAAAAATCATTAAGAAATTATCTTTTTCATAATTTTTAAATTATATTCATCATTTTTTCAATCGTAATACAAAATACGTCTTGTCTAAATAGCAATTGCTAATACACAATATTTTAAGCAAAGATCAAAACAAGGTTGACATTACAATGTCAAAATATAATACAGAAATCTATACTATTTGCGTTAAGAGTTTCGCAACGCGAGAGCGCCATACCAATGTTTACATTTGTCGAATGCATTAGATGAAAGTGTTTTTATACTGAATCATAAAGTAATCGAGATTTTGTTGTATGTCATAGATGGATGAATCAAGTTGCCAAAGCGGCTCGTATGTCCCGCTCGGGCACGCAACGCCCGGTGCATAAACTTATTACTCACGCGCATGCACGTGTCCGCGGAATACATTATCGAGCATTTGTTATAATACATACTCGCGAATTTAAATCGACATATATCAGACACGGCCGAACTGATAGCCGCGTTATTCTTACTCAATATTGAGAAATCATGGATAATAGCGAATACTGTTATCGCTTCTCGCGAAAAAAAGGAAATATGCGAATATATCATGGATATTTATATAAATTACAGAATCTCATCTTTCTATCGAAAATATTTACTCGCGCATTAAATTCATTTGTGAAAGATTAGAGGATGAAAGAGATTTTGCAAGATACACACTTATTCTCGCTACGAAACATGTGTGTAACGATACGATCGCGCATTACTGATAGCGGAGCGTGTTTAAATGTGTTATCGATGCGATGAGACAGAGATTCGCGAGATGCATAATAGATCGTTTCGAAGAAAGATTTACGTTCATCATCGTTCGAGATTCATTCATCTGTACGAGAGTATGATCGCTATGCCACGAGGAGACAGCTATACACTGTCTGCGTCGAACCGTGTATAATTGCACGATAATATATACCGCCGAGTCTGACACACTCATGACTCCGTTTCTGTCCGAGTTGATTTATCTCAAACATGTCGTTAGCGTTTTTCAACACTCCTTAAACGCTCTGCGCTCGATACATTTTCATAATCTGACTCACACCTTTAGCGGGAGATCGTGCGTGACAATCTGAGAAAATACTATACACCGTACACGATCTACACGCGTGTCGGGTTACTCGAGTCTGTTTTCTAGGACTTGAGCGATTTCCGCGCTTGATATACCGTCGACGAGCGAGATAGATATATTCGGAAAAAATGTGAAACACAGATTGCTGTAATCAAAAACTAATTTCTTAAGATCCTCTTTATAAAAAGATATGAGTTCGATGAAATTAGACAAAAAATACGGAATAAGTAAAGTTTTTGGTTCATAGTAAATGAGATGTGTGGGGATGCAAAAATCTTATAAAAATGACAATTTTCATTTTTCATTTTTTGAAAAATAAATGACAAAAGTTATATAATATTATTAATGTGAACAATTTTTCTATATGTGAATCTACAAGTAGATGAATATGTTTAAAAATTTATATAAAAGTTTATTTAAAAAATTAACAATTTAAATTAGAAAAAGATATTTCTCATTTTTATTTTTATTTCAATTTAGTTATTTGACAAGTGGATTCGTAAGACATGCGTTACTTTTTGAGTTTATCATCATTATCCTAGCAAAGAGACGCGTCTTCGTGGCCTCGGAAAATTTTCACGTACTATTCGACGTGTCAGGAGAAAAGTGCGCGTCAATTTTACGAATGATTTCCTCTTTCCTCTAAAGATGGCCGCTCCAGAACGTCGCGCCGACGACGTGATCAATACTCGCAACTCGTGTACAATTTGGGGCCAGGTATGTACATTCTCTGCTACTCGCCCTCACTCGGAGGAGGGAAAGAGGGTTTGTGCACCGGGATCAGGCAAATCTATCCCGTGATATTATCGGAAAGCTTGCTAATGATTTTATCACTACTACGCAAGCATCACGCGGGTTTTCGACTAGCTTCATCGTATTATTCGCGAAACAATCGTTCGCATTATATTTATATGACAGTCCCTCACGAAATGTCTCATTATCGCCATTTCGAGATCTCCGTAGAATATTATTGAATAAAATATTCGACGCAAGAATCCGTAATTTGCAAATTTCATATTTTATATTTAAAACATAACTTATATTAAGTATGAATTCATTTCAGTTTTAACTCTTTAATGCTATGTGCCGATTCTATTTAAAAGAAAAAAAATATATATAAATTTGAATACATTTGAGTACATACAGAGCTACAAGTTTAAAAAAAAATCTGTTATAAAAAATTGTGTTCGTAGAAAAATTTTTTTGTGAAAAAGAATTAAAATAAAATTAAAATTTATGAAATGTCAAGCGGTTTTACAGAATTCGAAAAGCGCTATTGATTGCACTTTGATTTCTGAGAATGCGAAATAATCGATATTTCACGTCTCTCTGACAACGGAAATTATCGCATAAATTGTGATGCGATTTTCTGCGTAACATCAACATTGAAATCAATAGTATTGGTAAACTCGAGGGAAAAAAGGAATGTCGTCAATCAAAAAAAAATTTTTAAGACCACGTGCGTCTTTATACATGTATACGATTAATAATCGACGAATCATTAAAAGGTTCTCATATTTTTTACTTAACGTTATTTTTAAATATAAATTTAAAATTATTATTTACATAGTTTACTTATAAAAAAAATTTTCTACATTTATATTGTTCAATTATTTATTTATTTTTTAATTATTTTTATCGATATGTATGATCTATCATTTTTTAACTTCTTCGTTTAATAAAAAGCTTAATTTTTAAATTTTTCACGGAAAATTATTTATTCCTTACTTTTTTCCTTTTTCTTTTAATTGTTTATTGTTAAAATTAGTTTTCTTGACTATTTTTCTAATTTACTTGACGTTGACATTGTCGGTACAACAATGAAAATACGGCAAACAATTAACATAGGCCTTAAGGATAATTATCTACGATTAAACAATCTGTGTTTTCTCGGTCGCCAGTCCGTGAAGATAATCGGCGCGAAAAACAAATGTTTATTCGCACCATCACTGTAAACAGGCTCTCGCTGCTGCCGTTTCATGTATGCCGAAATTTATAATTTTTCTGCGTGCAAACAATCACGCGACATTTTTAACTCGATAAATGTAGCTTTCAATAGCATCATGCGGCGAATCTCTACAAGTCAAAATCGTGACCAACGAAGAACTCATGAAAATTGTTAAAAATGATAATGCTTTGTATATTCAAGTCCGAGCACACATATCTCAATCTACAAGCATAGCATTTAGTTAAAAAATAAAGTGCGTTTAGCTAGGTAAAAATTCTACTTTTGTTTTACTAAGAAAGTGAAACAGTTGGTTATATAATCGTATTAATAATTAATAATTAATAATTAATATAAAATTTTTGACATTTTCAGTTTTAAAGCGCCGAACAGCGCTTAATTTTAATGATAGATAAATTCTAAGTCAATTTTAGCATGTGATCATTTTTCATACATAAAATTGTTATTTTTAATATTTAATTTAAATTATTTTAGTAACACACTTTTTAAAAATCTACATTGCAATCAACCGTATATTGAAGAGATCTTTTATATAATTTGTAGATTTGAGATTACCTTTTATTATTTGCACTGTTGTAAAACTATTGCCGATCCCAAGCACAATCCTTTCTCAAACTTGTTAATCGCGTTCATTGAAAAATACTTCTAAATTTATTTGACAACCGATAAACAGCTGATGAGGAAACTGCACTTTTTCATTAAACATTCACATTCAAATTTCACTCACGACGAATTCTTGCAAAAGTTTCCTACATTCTTCTTCATTATAAAGACGTTTCGCTTCCGATTTATCTCAAGTAACCGGATTGTGTAATCTTCAAAAGAAAAACGCGCCAATAAAAGCGTACACTACTGACGTGAGAGAATTACAAATTTCTTCTGGCGAATCGAATGTTCGTCTTCGATTGCGCGCTCGCATCGATTTTCGAGAATGAGACGTTTTTTTAATGATGTTCCCGCACCCGAGAAAGCGGCTCGATGCGCTTTGGCCGATGACCGACCCTGCAATGAACATACAATTCGCACGAAGGAACCGATGCCCCAGGCGTATCACTGTCTATACATAGCGCGCCTCGCGCGATGCGCAGACGCCTGGTATGTCCCGACGCTTTTACACACTATGGCGGGATAAAAAAAATATTAAATGTTTTCTCCTTTTTCTTTCTCTCTCTCTCTCTCATTCTTTGTCTTTCTCTAAATAATATATAAACGAGAAATGTTTAAAAAATCACGTCTTAAAAAGTCGTTGCTCGACATTTTTCTCTCGTTTCATTCGAAGCTTCAATGACTCAAGTTAAAATCCCGTACACGAGAAGAAAGAACAGGCTCTTCTATCCAAATGCTCGTGAACTAGATAAATAAGACTCACAAAAATAGTTAAGGTGGGCTTTCCAAAATAAAGTACGACTGACTCTGACCTGCCTAATAAGCACTATACCTTCATAAAGTTAGTTTTATCGATATAGTTTCTAAATCGCAATAATAATTATAAATCTCTATTTCTGTTCCCTTGTATAATCAGATAATTATAATATTTTGCAGAAAATATAATATATATAATATTTAAAATAATTAAAATGTATATATATTTTGGAATAAAAAATTATCGTAAAATATAAATGTATTATAAAAAGATTAAATTTAAATATATATATATATATATATATATATATATAGAAATTTTATATTGTCTTGTTTCGCTTTCTAATTGTTGGAAGGTACATTGACCCGAATTATAATATCGGTGCGGGGTTGAAGGCCAATCAATTCAACGCAAATTCGCGTACCATTTTCGGTTGAACAATTGATTCATGATATCACGAACGGATCTAATAATTTGCAACACTAGCACTTTAGATCACGACAGATAACAGTATGATGTATATAAGAAGTGTTCGATAATAACGTTTGCTATTTTTCGTTGATAGTTATTAAAATTATTTTGCGAATTAAAAAATAAACAAACTTCTTTTTAAACTTTTCAGGATTTATAATTGAATTGACTCATTCGTCGCGACATTTTAAGATCCTAAGCTGATTTTAATAAAACGGATGTCGTTACATAATCACACTCGGCTTCTCAAAATGAACTTGTACGGTATTCAGAGGCACATCCGCTGCATGATAGATAAGGAAATATACGATCCAATCCGAGAAGCAATAAGAGGAGGTCAAGGGACACATAGCTTTCTAAGAAGAAACTGATAAAGTAAGGCATTATCTTCCTAACAACTTGTCGTGATTCATTCTATAAGGTATGCATATATGCTGATTACATATTTTAATGAATAGCAAAGAAAAATATCAATAACAAAGTTTAATATCTCATAAATAATATTAATATTCTATTTAATTTATTTATAATAATTTATAAACGTGATCAATGTATATAACACGTAAACTTAAATATAATAGATTAATAAAAAGAATAAGAAATAAAAAAAAGGATGATTAATCTTATTATACAAAATTCATATATTTTTAATTCAATATTTTAAAAATTATATTAATAAAAAAAACATAATTAGAAACTTCTTTTCCATCCAATCTACAAAAATATATTGTCGAATCTGCTGTCGCCTACCAACCGGGATAATATCGATTCGACAACACGCAAGCGTACAGCCCTAACAAAATTAGGTCAAGCTACGTTATCCGGTTATAGATATGGAGTCGATAATAGCCGAAAATATGAATCGCGAAAGTAGGTTGCTGGTAAAACTTCAAGCTTTGTAGGATCCAGGAATGTCTAAGAATTGCAATTTAAGGATTCATATATTGATATCGATTTAATCAAGCATTCCTCGAGAGATATAAATGTGAAACGCTAAAAATATGTATTATTGAAATATATACTTATCAAAATATTACAGCTATAATCAATCGTTGCCCAAAAACTGTACATCGCGAATGAATCCGGGCAAGTACCAAGCGAATCAAAGCGGCAAGTAGTAAGCGCCCGGCTTAATCAGACACGGCGAAAGATTTCGTCTCACCGCGATCGTTGACTCCTTATCTTACTTCTTGCGCGCGTACGCATCGATTCGTATTACATCAACAAGGTTGCTTGTACGTGACCTGATCCCTCTCGTTCATCAACCAATGGATCATGTTTCATATTAAATCCTGTTAGCAAAATCGTTATAAATATAACCAGAACTGTAACGAAACGAATGCACATGTAGACACATTGATCCGTGAGTTATCAAAGTGCAAACGCATGATTTAGAAAGGTTTAAGCACGTTAAGATGGACGATAAATAAGACAGAATATGTTCTGATTCTTTGCTAACACAAACTCTCTTTTTATCTATTGATTTATCGCAGAAGAAAGAAAAGAACTTTTGATTTATTGTACAAACACAAAAGGTATTTATTTATTTGTTTATTTTATTTATTTAGTGAGAAAGAGAGAGAAGCACATTACAATTATAATTATATATCAAACTCGAGTTTTGCTCTTTAGCTGAATGATATAATGTCGAAAGCAAAAACAATACACATATTTTTATATGGGGCTACTGTTCGCGGGGTATGCGAAATGATTCGAGACTAAACTTAATGATACGTTAGAATCTCTCGCATGTAATTGAGATGAATCGTGCTTGGTTCGACGTAATTGAATACAGCAAACGTTTAAATAATCTAGATTTTAATTATTAAATCTAAAATTATTAAGACTAAAATTACTTCTACTAAATTATTTTGACTGCTTATCATATTTTTTTATCTCTATTAAATAATATGTAATCCAAAGCACTCAAAATTCGATTATTGCATTAGAATAAACAATCTAATTGCCCGAAACAATCTAACAGACAACGCATGTTTTTTCTTAATAGAAACAAAAGCATGTAATGTAATGCATCTTATTATTTAATAATAATTAATTAATTGTATTATATTTTCTACATTTAATCTAACGATTGTTATAAAAAATGATTTTTAACAAATGCGATAATTATTTATCTAGAATATTATTAAAGAATATTATTAAATCTTAAAAAAAATAATAAGTTGCAATGTTGAAAATTATTTCACATCATACTCATTTTAATGTAAATATTATTTTTCTGAAACTTTTATTCAATCTCTCATATCGATCACTATTGCCAATCATCACTGTACACGATATTAAGTATATTGTAATTTCTAAATACTTTTCTAATAAATAGCTGCACGAAATTAGAGTCTTCTCATCATTCGAGTTTTTCGTGAACTACACGCGTATTCTTTAGCTTCGGCAGAAAACACACGCGCGTCCGCTGATAAATCAGCCAAGAAAGAAACAAATTCCTTACCTGATCAGGGACGGCCTTTCACCTTATGCAGTTACCTTATATCGCGTTTGTCTCTAATTCGTAGACGGATGATTAATGTTGATAAAAAATTACTATAATGAAGAATACAGTGTAAGATATTCCTTCTTGTTTTGCGCTTTCCCTGTAAAAAAAAAAAATAAATTAGAAGAGGAAGTTGTTTCATAATATTATACAATTCTTATAGACATATATACATATATACATATGTACATATATCTTTCAATTCTTAAAAGTATTCCACGATTTCATAAAAGTAAAATGAAAACTTTTTGAAATGAGTTGTTTTTTTCGCTAGATAACGAGTAACGATGTGATAAAAAAAAATCGCACAACGTGGGGGGCGATCGAACCCACGACCCTGGGATTAAGAGTCCCTGCTCTACCGACTGAGCTAGCCGGACTTGACGAAATATTTCTCCAAGAAAGTCTTTTGAAATCCGTAGAAATTAGTTAGATATTAATTATGAATATTACTGTATAAAATTTTCGTATATTAAATAGATTTTAATCAATGATATTCGATAAAATTCAAGACAGTACCTTATTTACAATCTCATATATCGCATTTGCTAATATATATTTGTACATATTTCAGTATATTATTTTGTATATGTAAATATGTATATAGTTTTTATTTCTTAAAATATATTTTCTGTTTAATATAACACACAAAGTTGTAAATTGAATTCTGAGTCCTGAGTTGCGAATTAAAAATCATCTAATATCGATCTTAATATCAATGATCATATCTTAATTAATACGATTATGAAAATTTACAGAGAAATTATACAGAGAAAAATCATGCAACAATATGCCTCTTATTGACATCAATTTTATTTATATTATAATGTTGGAGTATTTTAATAACTCACCGATATATTCCAATAGAAAGAGAAAATTTGCTCAAATTCTCCCATCTTTGAGTATCTTTGAGTATGTCAGCTCTGTCGCTTTTAAACTTTCGAAATTCGTGTCGGCAATAAAACACGTGGTTTCTGATAACCTTTCTTCATCGGCGCCCGCTACGTGCATATCTTTCTTACTTTCTGCGAAAGAGATTATTTTATTAGCGCGATATATATAATTACAAGGATGCCGCGCTCTACCAAAGATTCGGACGATGATGCAGAGCATAAAACAGGTTTGTATGGTTCGTTTTTTCGCACGTGCATGAGACGCGCGAGACGGTTAATTGTAATGGTCGATTCAATATCATTTCGCGCCTATCATCATTGTCATCGATCGGGATATAAACGTGATACAACTCAATTTTCTCTCCTTATTCTTCTTTTTTTTCTCTTTTAACAATTTTCCTGAATTTCTCTGCAGTTTTCCCAGAATCGCTATCATTGCTTGCTAAAATATCTTGTCGCTTTTATTGATATCGATGGCTTGTATATTTTCCCCTTTGACCTGTAACAATCATTTTATTTAATATTTGTGTGCTATCTGTTTGGATAAGCATGTAGCTTCTATATTTTAGTCTTTTTACTGATTCATTAGTGTTTTTTTTTTACATTTACAATAGTTGAAGAATCCAAATCTGAGGAAAATTTACCATCTAGTAATAGTACAACTGAAATGTCCACACAGGACAGTTTTTCAAATCTTTCAAATTCTGAAGAAGAAAAACTGGAAATAAATAAAAATTTATCAGGAATAGAAATATCATTAAAACAATCACTCACAAGGAGTTAATGATTAAGGTTGAAAACTTGAATACTTCTGTTAAAGAGCAAAAAGAAAGTCCGAGTAATAAGGAAAATCAAACTCTGAATATTATTAATGACACATTAGAAAGCAACATACATTCTAGTATTAATGTGATATCATTAAGTACGAAATTTCCGACTCCAATATTTGCGAATAAATCATCAAATGAAAAGGAAACTAAATTTACGAAAAATAAGTCAAATTTAAACAAACGACGTCACTCAAAAGAATCCACAGAAGCTACAATGAAACAATGTATTCTATCCAAAGAAGTTATTGATGATATTGAGGAAAAGATGAATATTTCTATAGACTCAAGTTCAGATTTAACATGTAAGCAAAAGTGTTTAGATAATCTTTCGGTAAATGATACGACTAAAAGACAGAGCTTGGTACATGAAGCAGAATGTAAATCAATTTTATCACGAGAGGAAAATGTAGGATCAATTAATGAAATTATTGTTAAAGATAAAATACCTGTTAAACATACAAGTAAATCTACTGACAACATAATGGAAGAGATCACTAAATCAAATAAAACAGAGCATACTATTATGGATACTGATTCTGATGTCAACAAAGATTCTAATAAGATAGAATTGAATAAAATTTCGTGTTTATCTAAGAATCAAAATAAAACAAAACAGGAAAGTGATAACAAGAAAAGTTTGAGTTCTATTTCTATAATTGATGATAATAAAATGAAATTAATGTTAGAAGAACAAAGTCTGTATCAGAATGAAAATGAAGCTTCCTCAAACATGTCTCACTTTAATTCTGATTCAACAGATTTAATAGTTATGTCATCAGTTAAAATTCAATCTAATATAATGGAGAAACAGTCAGTTATAATTCAGGATAATATTATTGATAATATTGATTTTACAGAACAAGAACGAAGAAACTCTAAGCATGCAATAGAATCAGTTCTAGAATCCTCAAATGCTGCGCTAAAGACAAGTAATTCCAAATTCAATGAATCAAATGAAGATAATGCAATAATTCAAGTTACTCAATCTTCTAATGTAACAGAAACTTCTGGAAAATTCGTAATAAATATGCCATGCGAAAAAGCAGAAACAAAAAGTAATTACAAAAATACTGTAAAACAAGAATTAAAACGGAAAAGTACAGATAATATACATTTAGAGAAAAAAAAAGAGAATTTGAAATTTGAGAATCAGAACGACACAAATATAAATATCGATCGTGATGTTATTGTTGATATTAATGTATTTCATGATATTACAACTCAAATAAAAAAAACGTTGAGGAAGAACTTGATATTGAAACCAATTCGATATACTCTAATTTATTGAAAGAACCAGAAAATGAAAGCGAAGTTGAATGTGATCTTGTTTTGGTGGATAAGAAGGCATGGTTGGATACTGAAAACATGAAAACGGCAAAAGAAACAGAATCTTTCAAATATGATCCCGATGATACCATGTTATTAAAGAACCGATATTAGATGCGAAGACAACAGATCATGAACAAATAATTGCTAAAAAATTGTCCACGATAAATGAAAATCTATTAGAGAATCGCGTAGATGCAAAGGTGGGGAATCATAATAAAAAATTCTTGATAGAAGAAGAAGAAATAGATTGTGATAATAAAATAATTAATTCAATTTCAAGAATGAAGAAGATGATAAAAAACTATAAGGATTCACTTAGCTCTACGGAAGATGAAAACGATTTAATCGCGGCTGTAAATAAATCTATAAATGAGTTTAAAACAGTTTCAAATCAAAATAATGACCGACCTGTTCCCAGATTAAATAAATCAAGGCAAACTTTTGCGAAAGATGGGGAACGATCATTTAAAATACATGATGAATCAGATGAACCAATTCAATCAGATGATATAAATGAATTAAACAAAAGCTTACAAGTAAATAAGAAAAATAAATCTTTATCAAAATCGATGGAAAGAAGAAAATCATTAAATAAATCTTTAATAAAAGATATGTCTTCAAGATAAGAAACTAAAGCTACGAAAAATATTTCTATAAATAAATCTCGAGAGGACTACTCAGAAAAAGAATCAGATAACATAGATGCAAAAAAAAACACCAAAGAAAAAGCATTCTTTGAATAAGTCACAAAATAAAGCTGCAAATACAAGCGAATCTGAAGAAAAGAACTTGTCAAACCTCAATGCCAAAACATATTTAAATGATGAAAGCGATAATGATGATAATAGCGAAATAGTTATACCAGCTATGGATTTTGAATATAGAAGTTATTCTATAATAGCATGTATGGCATCAGATCCTAACAAGGAATCGAGTGATGATGAAAATAAAAATAGCATTGGAATTCCAAGTTTTCTGTTTGCAGCAAACAGTGATAGTAATACTGATAGTAGTACTGATGTCAATACATCAATACACTCTGATATCAAGAGGGAATATAATCTAGATGGAAAAGAACAAAAATTTTCTGATGATAATGTACTCGGTGATGAGTGCCGAGCTTCAGAATCAGAAGTATCAGATCCTGATGACGACGATTCAGATCTCGAAGATTTTATAGTTAATGATGATGAAATAGAAGAAGTTAATGATGATGAAATAGAAGAAGAAGATAATAAAGATGATGATTATGACGAAGAAAAAGATGAAAGGAATAGCAAAGAAGAAAATGAGCAAAATATGGAAGAAGCTGAAGATGCAAAAGAAGAGGAAGTAGACAATGAAAGCGAAATTAAGCAAAGCGTAAGGGAAGAAAATAAAGTTGCGAAAAAGAAAGAAGTAAAAGATAAAAGTTATACACCTAACTCGTCAATTAAGAAGAAAAGGAAATCGAATGTACAATTTTCTCCGAAAGATGTAATAGAACAATTAAATAAGTCTGAAATAACATCTACAAGAAAGTTATCAAAATCGCGTCTATCAATGGTATGTAGTACTCCAAAGCTTGATACTTATATATGGAAATATGAAAAATTTAATGAAACACTTACAACACCCGAAAGAATTTCGGAAATTCAGGATATCAAGATACATAATACAAAAACAGCACAAGATACTTCGCTTAAGAAAAAGAAAAAGAAAGATTCTATATTAAAAGAAGATATTAGTTTATGGGAGTTTAATCAAAGATATGATTACAATAGATAATGAAAAAAAAAACTATTAAATAGCAGTCTTCCATCCGATCTAGCAGAAGCTGTAAAGAAAGCAGGATTCTCAAAACCGAAATTTTCCAAGATGGGTGAATTACAGAAAACAATAAATATTACTCATATTGAATCACCTACAATAAGATATCTTATAAAAGATAAATTAAGTGAAAGTATGCCAGCATTAAAATTGAACACAGAAATCGATTCAGAAAAGAAAAAATTGTCACCCATTAAAAAGGCAAAAGATATTGCGCAAACTAAAATAGAGTTGGAAAATGATGAAAAGGAAATACCTAATCTGATAACTCCGTCTAGTGATGATACCATACAGAAGCGTAGAAAGAAACAGAAGAAACGTAAGGCGTAAACAGAAGATATTTCAAGCGAAAACACCGATAAAGTCCTCTCTCAAGACATGATGGAGTCAGATGCTCCTAAAAAGAAGAAACGTATTAAATTTGCACACCTATCAATTATAGAAAATGATACTTGTAAAGATAATCAAATTAATGAAAAAGAAACGAAACAGAAGAAGAAGCAACTTAGCGTAATTGAACAAGATAAAAATGTAAACGAAGAGAATGTACCGCAAAAGAATATTCGCAAAAACAAAACGGAGTTAGCGCAACGCAAGAAAAGAAATTATGAAATTGTAGATAGTTCAGAGTTTAATTTATCCGCGGACATAGCTGTCGAAAACAAATCTAAACGGCAAAAGATAGCAGAAAGTAAAGAAATTGTGTCGGAAAAATTAATAAAGAAAAAGAAGAGAGAAGAGAAAACTTCACCGTTACAAATTGGAATTTCGAAATTAAAATCCGATAAGAGTCTAGCATCTAATAAACTAACAAAATGTTGGATCAGACACAATTAAATCCAAAAATGCTTTTGCTAAAGCACGGGATGAAGCACTAGAAGCTATTCATGCTGCAGAGATGCGCATTAGGGCTAAGAAAGAATTAAAGATGAAAAAGCGAAAAAATGAAAATACGATTCAGGAACAAAAAATTTTAAAGATTCCTGACAGAAAACAAAGAAAAAAAGTTGTCGAAAAGAACGACTTTTTATCATCGTCTACAAGTAGACTGAAACGACTTTCGGACGACGTGGTCGAAAATCTTATGGATCTCCTAACGAAAGCAAAAAAAAGACAGAAACTTTTACGAAACCAGGAACAGATTATGCCATTGTCGCACGGTTCGAAATCGAAGGCGACGATTGCGAAGGCCGATGGCTTCCTTATATCTGGTAGCACCACACACAATTCACTGTTATAAACATGCGGAAGGCTAAGAAAGAATCGTTAAAAAGTGATTCCGCAGCAGTTTCGTTCAAGCAACGTATGCTTGATAGAAACAATCGGGAATCAGTTTCGGCTTATAAGATATATCTTGAAAAGCAGCGAGCCACATCGAAAAGCTGATTTTTTAATAATGCGTTTTGAATTGTATCATTTAAGTTTCATTTCAATATTTCATATATTCAATACACACTTTTGTAATAAATTAATATAAAAATAAATTACTATATTTATGTATACTATATTATGATTTTTATCACTATTTAACATGTTTTGGGCAGTCAGTGCTATCTAGAATAAAATAATATATATGTTATCAAGAAGTAACATTGAAAATGATGCTGTATCTTTCGTTTAATTATGTTAATATAATTTTGTAATGTTCAATGTATTTATATATATGCAATAAGTATGCTTATTGCATATATTTAAATACATTGAATATATTTCTGGTTCATTTTTTCTATTTTTAACAAAAAATTCATCTTCTATATATATATATATAAGGTATATTATATAAATAAATATATTCTGCAAATAATTTCATAATTTTTTTACCAAACATCAAAATACATAAGAATACAAAATACAAAAGAAATCAAGAATATACAATAGCTATCAACGATACTTATTTGTACAATTGTATCTAAATTGATACATAACGGATTTCTTTGCATTTTTGTATCCCATATTGATAAGATCAGTTTCTTTCTTGTTTGCACAGGTTATTCAATAGAGATATATCCAAAGCAACAAAATCGTTGAGTTTTCTAAGCTCGTATAACAAGATCTTCTGTCTTGATATTCAAGAAACAGGTGCCATTCGCATTATTCTGTCCTCCAAATATCACACATACAAGGCTGTTTATCGCATTATGTTGCCAAAGTTTATAGCTCCATTTATTTACAGCGTGCAACGTTTTAGCTATCTGCTCGTCTTTCAATTGTTCTTCCTTAATTCTCACGTGACATAACACGAAAGAATGTTCCATTGCAATTTCTGTAGTTCGATCAACGGCGTTTTTATCATTATCCACTATTACGAGACGTACCTGTAGTCATTGTAATATCAATGTTAAACATATAAATAATTGACTATATGATTCTTGGTTATTTCTATCTTTTTTTAATTTGTTTTATATTTGTTTGGTACGAATACATTTGTTCTAGATAGAAATATTTAATATCATATACTAACTTGATCATTCTTTGTGAAATTTTCATCATCCATAACATTAAGAGACGAATTCGTCAGATATTTGGAATAATTCGATATTATTTCATTGCTACCTATGATGGCGGCGGTATTTTTATTTTTTGTTATATGAGTAAATATCGACGTGGCGTATTTTTTCATTTCCGTTTTCTCCAATGTCCGTTGCGATTTCTCCTTATCCATTTCTTCTTCCATTCTTATATTGCGATCACCGAGCAATACCGCGTCCCCATAATCAACACTATTCGCTAATTTTAACTGGACCAATTTCATAGAAGCCTTTGAATCTTCTGCCGAGCAATGTCCAGCTTTACTATCTTGAATACTCTCTCCAAGAAACTCGCACGCCAAAATCTGTAATTTAGTTTTCCTATACCTGTATAAAAAAAAAAAAACGAAATCAAACAAATGCACAAGAGGATATAACATTAATATTTATGATAATCCACATAGAATACCTGTCTCCTGTGAGATTAAATATTACAGAAGTATCAATGATATAAGGATGCATCATTTTTAATGTGTGCAAATCAGAATTCAAGCTTTGTCCTACAAGAATCGCATCTGCAGGAAGTATCGTTCTTAATGTTTGCTGAACATTGTGCAATGTAATTGTGACATTGTTCAACATCTCTTGGGTAATACCGCTGTACCGGGTTAAATAATTCGTTATCACGTTCTCTGGTTTTACTAAACTGTCATAAATAATCTGTGGCAAAGATTCAAACGCAAATTTATTTAATTTATATGTTTCCTTTTAATGCGCAAACATGTAATGGTACTTACTTTCATACTTTCATCCACGATGGTAATTCTAGTGAGTTCCAGATTACCGCTTGTTGTCAGACACATTTCGCAATCTAAACCGAACATTGGCGAGGTTACTGTGGTTTCTTCATAAACATCTTTTGTCAATAGATATGAACCATATCTTAAATCAAATTGTAATTATATTACAATTTTGTACAATAAAACTGTGTGTTTAATGAAAAAATCTTATTTTTCTGCTAATGTTCCTTTCAAAGAAACAGGATAATTTTCTTCCATCATCTGTGATAATGACAAAAGCAGCTTTGTTCTACAAAATTTATCAGTAAATGGTAAATTTATATTGTGTTCAAGTGCGTTCTTGACATCGTTACTTGCTGAATGCATTGGAAAAACACTTCTCAACAATTTTATGACATTTCCATTTGTTTGCAAAGCAGTTTCTACAGAGCCATATCCTGAAAAATGAGAATTATCTATTTTATTCACAAAATAAATAATATACTTTATTATATCTTATAACTTATAACTATTGTATTCTAGAAATATTTAATTAAAATTTTGTACTTTGTAGATAAAATAAATTTAAAAAGTATATAATGCAATTATACATATACACACGTTTTATTAATTTATCACTTTGAGTTCCTGTCAAAGGAACAGCCACGAGTTCTTCTGTTATGGATAAACAGCAGGTGTTATTACTTCTAAACGGTGCTTCAAATTATTTATTATGTGTGGAAACATGCTTTCATAAGCCATGAAATGATATGAAGATAATCCTTCAATTACAAAAACTACAGTATAGGTTACCTTTAAGAAAAATTATTTTGAATTACTCAAATGTATACACAATTTAGATTATCTCTAAAATAAAATACTACTTTTGGAAATATAATACTGTGATTATTACTCTGTTATAATTCAATTTTTCAAATTGACATCATCTGGCTGGTAGGTAGGGAGAATGATGTCCAAGCAATGAATACAGCAGAAGATGTTGCACATCACTGAGAAATATTGGTATTCTCCTCTTCATATTTCCAATATCTAGAGTAACATTCTCACCAACTGCTTTAAGTATAATTCTTGGAATTGCTTGAAGCTTTTTTTTATAGTTCTATAGTATTTTCTAAGTTCTTCCTTTAGTTTTATATATTCATCGCAATTGCTTAATCTGTATAAAAAACAATAAATTATTCCCAATATATATAAATACTTTGTTCATAAATTAACTAAAATACCTAAGCTTTTTATTGTTAGCCTGTGACTCTGATTCACAACAATCTTTCTTTTCCTTATAAGTTTTTGAGGATGTAGCATCTAAATCTTTATAAGATCGTTTATGATTAGAATTTTCTACCATAACATTATTATTATTTAGATTGCTAATCCTATCAGTAATGGTTGATGTCTGAAAATTATTTCAAAATATTAGTTACAAATTTTTATTTTAAATTATTTTAGATTCAGATATAAACCTGTCTCAAAGCTTGTAATTTTGCTTCCTTGTCTTTATCATTGAGTTTTGCAATTTCCAAAAACACTGCCATCTTTGCTTTTTTCTTTTCCATTCTCTGTAATTGTTTTGTGATGAGTTCCTTCATAATCATTTAGTACTTGGTTATTGAGACAATGTATAATCTGCAACAAATATATAATTAAATTTTATATTTATTTAATGATATATATTTGATATACTATCTTTTCAGAGAGAGAGAGAGAGAGAGAGAGAAATAACAGAAATATTTATATTCATATAGTGATTTTCCAATACTATGTTTAATAAATAATTTTTAGATTTTGAACAATTTTCTCAATAGATCCAATGTACCTCTATATTGTGATTTAATTTTGAATAAACTTTAAATTTGAAATAATTCATGGTTTTGCTAAAGAAATTTCATGCAATGTTGATTTGTGAGAAAAGCAATAAAATTTGTAAATCATGACAGCTGTATTAAAAAATATTGCTTCATTATTCTTTTTACAATCACTTAATAATAATAGAAATAATTTATTATTCATTAAATATTACAACAATTGCTGTACAGATTGTCATGTAATTTATAATTCTAATAAACAATTTATAGACTCATACTTTGTAAAAAAAAAAATCTAAATTTATATATATAATTATATTATTGCTATTATAATAGTTTACTGTATTAATTAAAAATAAAACAGATTATTTATCGTGAAAGAATATTTTACAATAAATGAAGTATTATATATATTGTAAAACACATTGTAATAATATTATGATTACAGAATCTCTTACATATATTGATATATTGATTTCAGTACATTAACATCACCTGTTTGAGAAGAATTCAGCATTTTTTACTCCGATTTAATAATGTATTACGTTAATAACAATATTACTATATAAACATATCTCACACGTGTAAATGCACAAAAATGAGAAACGCGAGTAAATTTGAACTAGATGTTCAGGTTAAAAAACGGTAATGTCGCATAAATATTTTGTATCAACTGAATGATAAAAATGTACCAGATTAAATTTAAATCTATTCATTTTTTATACGTTTAGATTGAGGATGCGAACCCATGCAGCGGAATAGCATAACGCGGAATGAGAGCCGAACCAATCACGAGCGTTCCGCAATTTTTGCTACGTGGATTCTAAATCCTTACATCCCCATGAAGCTTAACGAGCGCATCGCGCGGACCAATTCGCAACCAATCACAAGTCATTATTTCAAAAGGGTTAAAACCGCGTTGAAACTTATTTAATTTATTTAACATTTTTAATCAATATTTCTAATAAGAACGCATTTATTTCAATATTTATGTACATGATGATAAAAAATTATTGATAAAATCAATATTTAAAAGTCATTTTAAAGATGTTCTGTTCGTTCTGCTTGCGCTCATTCCGCTCCATGGGGATGTAGGGATTTGAAATCCACGTAACAAATAGGACGGAACTGAGTATGTATATACACATATACTTCATTAAATTTATGGCAGCGTAGGCATAGACGCCGTAGACCAACGTGGTCAGTGTATAAAAGTTAATAAAGTTAATATTGCTCATGTTGTTCATGTTACTGATATTGCCACTCGAGGTTAGCTTTTATATACGGGTATGTATATAGATATAGATGTATATATAGAGATGTGTATATGACTTTACGCGATCTGCGAAGATCCTCCGCTAAGAAATACTGAAAACAGAACGAAACTGCGGAACGCTCGTGATTGGTTCCGCTCTCGTTCCGCGTTATGCTATTCCGCTGCATGGGTTCGCACCCTCAGGCTTCTCTCTGCTGACAGTAAATTTTGAAACATAGCCAATGGAGTGTAGCTATACCGCCATTATGATTTCTTGCAGGCGGCATTGAAAGCGTCTTAGCCAAATAGAGGTTATGGTTGATACGTAAAAGTCAAGAATAAATATTCATGTAGCCGTTAAATAGACATATACTCACTTTCCTTGAGTTATTTTTGTAAGGAAATCACGGGGTGAGTATTTGCTCATTTATTGATGATGTATTTAAGATAGAAGATTTGCTGTATTAGTACTAGTTGCTGTTACAATTATCGAATAATAGTATTTAATAATATCTAGAGAAGTCATATTATAAGTTAACGCTTATAAGTGTCATTCTTTTAAAGAAATCCTACAATCTTCAAGATGTCTGGAGGTATGCTTTATGGTGGAGATGAAATAGGAGCATTAGTCTTCGATTTGGGCCATCATTCCTTAAGAGTAGGTTATGCTCAGGAAGATACCCCAAAGGCAGAAATCCCAGCTGTTGTTGGTATTGGAGAAGATGCCAATGGTACAGTCACTAAGAACGAACCTATGGATATCGATGATAAGAAGCCTGATAGTAATATCACGCAAAGCGGGACCAAATATTACATTGATACCACAATTCTTCATGTTCCACGAAAAAATATGGAGATTGCTAGTTATATGAAAGATGGTATGATTGAAGATTGGGATCATTTTGAAAAGGTAGGAAATGAATAATACTTGATGAAAAATTTAAGTGTTGTATGCATTAAATTTTTCATATTGGAGATACTTAACTGTATATATTTATCTCATTTTTAGGTTTTAGATTATACATATTCCAAAATAATCCAATCTGATGCTGAATATCATCCTGTATTGTTTTCTGAATCACCGTGGAATATGCGCAGCAAGAGGGAGAAGCTAACCGAATTAATGTTTGAAAAATATAATGTACCAGCTTATTTTCTTGTGAAAAATGCAGTTTTAGCTGCATTTGCAAATGGTAGAGCAACTGGTATTGTTGTTGATAGTGGTGCTACACATACTTCTGCAGTACCTGTGCAAGATGGATTTGTATTGACACAAGCTATTGTTAAATCTCCCCTTGGAGGAGATTACATAAGTATGCAATGCAGACAGTACTTACAGGTACATGAATATATGTAAATATATATTTAAATATGTAAATATGAATGTATGTAAATTTCAAGTTTTATTCATTTTATTTACTCATTTTATCTGATTAAATGCAGGACAATGATATTGATTTATCTCCTCCTTATATGGTGGGTAGCAAAGAGGTAGTCAAGGACCATGATAAACCACGATGGGTTAAAAAGAAAGGTTTACCTGAAGTCACTAAGTCTTGGCATAATTATATGGTGAAGAAGATAATTCAAGATTTCCAAGCCACAGTTCTCCAAGTATCAGAAACGCCATATGATGAGAAAATTGTTTCTACAATTCCTGCAGTACAATATGAATTTCCTACTGGATATCATCAGGTATATATCTTAAGTAATGTTTCTCCAACTTTATTTAAAATTATTCCTGATTAATAAAACATGAGATGACCAAAATAAAAATTTTGAAGGACTTTGGAAGTGAAAGATTTCGAATACCAGAAGCGTTATTTGATCCTAGTATGGTACAAATGCGTGGAGGTATGGTTGGTAATACTATGTTGGGAGTGGGACACATCGTCACGACGAGTGTTGGCATGTGCGACGTTGATGTACGACCGGCGCTTTATGGGAGTGTTGTGGTAACTGGTGGCAATTCGTTTATTCAGGTACAATTTTATTTTAATAAATAGCATATTATAAAAGTTATAAGTAACTTTTTGTCTTTGTATATACCAATAGATTATTGTAGGGTTTTCCGGAGCGCTTGAATAGAGACTTGTCCATGAGAATACCTTCTAGCATGCGTCTCAAATTGATTAGCGCGAATGGATGCGCGGAAAGAAGATTCGGAGCTTGGATAGGAGGTTCAATTTTAGCGTCGATCGGTACTTTCCAACAAATGTGGATCTCCAATCAGGAATATGAAGAGAGTGGAAAAAGTCAAGTAGAAAGAAAATGCCCTTAAACCGTGATACTTTGTTGTACATTTTCATCGAGTCATATTAGAGTGTCAGGTTTGTACAGACAAAGCATAGCAAAGAGAGTGAATACAATTTTCGGGACATATAAACCTACATTTTATGATATTGTGTATGCATTATTTGATTATTCATAAAGAATATGAGATCATAAAACATTTTTTTACATAAAATCACTTTTTATAATGTTATAATAATAAATATACTTGTGATGTTATATCAAATTATAATATTTAGCATTTGCGCACACAATACATATAGGTAAGTACATTATAAATGATATTACATTCTTTGTTCCAAATTATGCTATAATGAAATGGAAGAATTATTATTTACTATTTATTATCGATATGAAAAAAACGATGAAATTTTGTAAATTCTATTAAGATTTTTTTATAAAACTTACCATAGCAAAGGCTTGTCTAAACTTGTTATCTATAGTTCCATCAATTTCACCATATTTGTACAATGTTCTGTTAGTCTCACTGCCAGTAATGTTATATATGTCACATTGAAATTGTAGACATTTGATCCTGCTATAACATTATTACAAGAAAGGAAGTAAAGAGCATATGTTCACCTGAAATGCGCAACTTCCCTTCTATAATATGTACTTGTATTTTACATGAAATGTTAAATAGGTATAAGATGGAAGTACAAAGGATAAGGAATTTGTCTCTTTTCACATCCCTTAATTAGTAATTGATCAAAGAAACAGCATTATTCACTAAACTGTATAAATAAAAAGACAGACTGAATGAAAGGTCTCAAAGTACAATTTGTCTTTGTGTGTCTACACTAATGACTGATGTTGATCTGGCAAATTAGCTATTATTAGGTTTGAAGTATTAATGAACATAGGGTAGTTATAAAGCCTACATTTCATGTCTTGCATCTCTGTGTAGATCTTTAATACAGTCACCTAATAATTGACTCAGTACTAATCACTAATGCTTGTTAATTGCTTCAATAGAATGAACAATCAATTAAGAAAGCTAAATAAAATATAGAATTGCAAACTGTGAAAGCTAAATAAAATATAGAACTGCAAATTGTGAAAGGCCGATAATACATTTTCAAACATCAAAAAATTTATAATGTTTATTTGTAGATCTCTCTAATATTGTTTTTATCTATATTAGTTAGCGTAGATCTTTGATATATAAAGTTCGTGAATATTAGTGTCTGCCAAAACTTTATTTCTGATTATATATCAAGTAAAATGGAAAGAAATATCAATAATTATATATTTATTAATAGAAAGGTTTTAAAGTTTGTTGGCCTTTATCCAACGAGTATTGTAAGATATATCATGTGTTGTGTGTGTATGTTTGCCATTGTTGTACCACAAGTAATGCAAATTTATCAAAATTGGAACGATTTGGCCATAGTATTGGAAACGAGGTATGATGTGTTCACGATTTTCTATTATTGACATAAACCAAATTCTACACACAAATCACTATATTGCGATTTGATTATGGTTTGAAGAGGAAGATTCAAATCATTTTATTTAATTCATGTACATTTTTACAGTTCAGTATTGCTCACTATCTTACTTACTATATTAAAATCGCTGGTTTGGGTAAGCAACAGAAGGAAAATGGATTTTTTTATAGAATATATGTTAACAGATTATTGGGAAATAATGACGGCACATGTTTCGAAACATGCAAATGTATATGCAATGTAAATAAAATTTTTTCCAAATTATATATATAACAGATGTATTTAAGTACAAAATATGTATTATTTATACATGCGCGCATACTAGTTATTCGTTATTATTTATTATTGATAGATATGTGAAAAAAGGATCTTTATATACTAAAGGATATTTATTCTTAATTTGTAATTCTTTAGTATTCTTCTTCAGTCTACCTATAATTGAAATATTTATTACTATGATCAAAAATACCAATGATAATAATAGTACAAAGCATTTTCCATTCATAGCTTTATATCCAGAAAATTATTATAATTTTCCAATATATGAGGTAAGAGTTTTACTTTTCCGTTTTTTATCGAACTATTCAAAATGTATGATAATATCTTGTGCACATATCTTGTTTACATAGATTATTTATCTTTCACAAATGGTAGCAACAAGCTTATGTGGCCTTGTTATTCTGGGAACTGATACTTTAATTGCAACAGCCATATTTCACACATGTGGACATTTTAAAATAATTCATGAAAAAATAGAAAATATAGACACTGAAATTGATCTTGTTAGTATCTATTTTAAAAACCTTTCACATCATTATATTATAAATAAACATGTTAGGAACAGTTATGAATTAATAGCTTTTTCTTTTATTTCCAGATGCAACATGTATATATAGAAAATAGTATTGTACAAAAAATTAAATTACAAATAATAGACTTGATTAAACATCATCACGTAGTCCTTTGGTATGATAATTTTAAACGAACCATAAATGTTTTCCTGATATGCAATATGATTAAAAAGTAAAATATCTTAATGCTATATCTAGGTTTTGTGATTATATGGAAACAATTTTTAGTCCAATGTTATTTCTACAAACACTAGCTAGCAGTCTCATAATTTGTTTAGTAGGTCTTCAAATTGCAACTGCAAATATAACTGCAAGTATAATTTCTAAATCGATTAAATATA
This sequence comes from Cataglyphis hispanica, assembly GCF_021464435.1. NCBI lineage: Eukaryota > Metazoa > Arthropoda > Insecta > Hymenoptera > Formicidae > Cataglyphis > Cataglyphis hispanica. The sequence continues at coordinate 5,883,697 of NC_065957.1, forward strand.
TCTCGTATTTAATCATGGCACTTTTTCAATTGCTGCTTTTTTGTATTCCTGGTGATGCTTTGATATATGAGGTATGGTGGTGAGTGAAATAAAATTAGTATTTTATAAAAATGATATATGTAGATATTTTTTTTTATTTACCACAGAGTTCGATGGTCAGTAGAACTATATATACAATAGCTTGGTATGAATTGCCGATTTCATTTATAACTGAAATATGTTTACTTATGTTGCGTAGTCAAAAATCTAGTAAGATTACTGCAGGAAAATTTTATGTGATGCATTTAGAAAATTTTAATGCGGTAAATAGAAATTACCACATTGTTATATTAAGAAATGTATGAGAATTGTGCGATTTCTATGTAATAAACTTCTATAAACAAAAAAATATTTTAATTCTTTCTCTGATTTATAGGTGTTGAGCACTGCTGTCTCATACTTTATGCTGCTTCGAAGTTTTAGTGCAGATGAAACTAATGTCAAATTATAATTGAATAAAATTGAATAAAATAGATTATTGATTAAGAATTAAAATATTTAGAAAGATAGCAATAATAATAATTTAAAATTGTATGTAAAAGTTCTGACAATGTAGCACGTGACTAGTACAATACTGTACATTATTATATTATTGTATATTATTCTATCCTATTTGTATAAAATGCTGTAAGTATTTTTGTCATTCTTGATATTCTATATTACTTGTTATAAGTATGCACCCCAGCCAATATACATTTGGCATAGATTATCTATATTTGTTGCTTCCAAAATCAAATGATTAGTTTGGCCTTCAACACTAAGGTGTAATGCAATATTTTCTGCCTTCCTTCCAGGATAACGAATCAAGCCTTTTAAGCGTTGTTCGATGTTTTTTATATGTTCTACAGCCTAAAACACAAAAATAATTGTATTGTTCTTATTCCTTACACGATTTGACATAAGAGAATAGTATTTTTATACTTTTTCATTTGTTTTTTCAGCCGCATCACCAGGTTGATTCTTATTCCAACTAACAAGAGGATCATAGACGAAAGGTGTAAGTACACTCAGTAATGTGCTCGATTCTTGCCGAAGTACTCGCATGGTAATTTGGCAAGCGCGTCTGAATGGTCCTTCAATTTTAAGGGGACCCATAGCGTTTACCATATTATGTGTCAAGCGAAATGGTACACGTTCAGGCCATTCGAAAAGTTCGCCCTAAGAATAATAATGTGTTACTTGATAGGACGAAATGCAAAGTCACATATTGATATATGTAATAATAGAAATATAATATATGAGAGACTTATAAGTTGAACATATCATGATTTGTTCTCCAAATTTCTATTAATTATGAGAACTATTTACCCTATTGAATAAGCAGTTGAAATCAACATGTACGCAATCTCCGCATTTAGAATCGAATAATATATTTTCTCCGTGACGATCTCCAAGTCCAAGTATGTAACCCACCATGGACATAACAGCGGTTGTCCTAATATAAGCAGTACGCGCTTCGTACCTTTTTTAAAAGTGATATAATTAATATTTACATATGTAAAAAATTACAAGAGCAAAATGTATTAGGTAGTAATAGAATATATTTTATTGATGTACCATCCATATGGATCAGGAAACATTATGCGAAACCAATCAGCAAACACAGGAGGATGCCGCAACAAAAGTTTGTCTAGAAATATTTGCTTTTTCTTCTCTAATGGATCTTTCAAAGCTAATAAAAAGGTTTAGATACGAGATAAGATATTGTTTTTGAAATTGAATTTTAAATGCTCTTAGTAATTAAAGGGATCCATCATATTACCACTTACAGCATAACATCGTTTTATATTCCTTATTTGTATATACAATGCCTCTTTCCCTATACAAATTCATAATAGTAGGTCGAAGACCAACTAAATTTGGCACCCATTCTATTAAACCACATTCTTCGTTTAATGGCACCACGCTCTGCAATTCGAGAATAATTAATGATTTATTGAAATCGAATATGTATCAGGGACAGGTCTTACATATGTTCGTATGTAGAGCCTCCTTTGTCGCGATTCTCGGTCATTTTGAAGATACTTATTTACGATATCATTGAATTCCATCAATCTGAAATCTTTGCGTAAATCGTCTTTTGGTTTGCACATAAACAGATATTCTTTACCATCCGATCCTTTCAACGTAATTCGTCGCGGCCGTTGAAGCGACGGCATTATTAGCACGTTTTCTTCTATTTTCGTGATATGTACCCATCTCCTATACATGATGATTATAAAAAAATGTAAAATATAGCGTATTATAAAATAAAAGTAATATTTTGATTGTGATATATACAATAGGAATGGATTATGATTTTCAATTGAAGTATTCTTAGATGGAAGATGTAGTTGCCTAAACTTTGTTGTTGGCATCATGATTGGACTGAAATCTTTACTTGCGAGTAACCTCGGCAAATTTTTTGATAAGTTATTCACCGTAGTATTTAACATTCCCTATTGTAAAATAATAAGAAGTATATTAGTAGATTATACATTATTAATTCATGACACATCCTATCGTATTTTACTACTTTCATTATGATTCTTGCACATATTACAATCGAATTAACGAAACTTACGTCTGGTATTGTTTTATTAGATAATTCGATCAATCTTTCCCAAAGTCTGTGAAAGTCTTTGATAAGTTTAGACATTGCCAGTGTTTTCAATTGTGCATGATTTAAGATTTCCTGACATCGTTTCTGTCGCGCTGGATACGAAGACTACAAAATTAGCAGAGCAGATTCTATATATTTCTATTTATCTTATAAAATAGTATTTATGTAATATTACTAATATTTATAAAATATACATTAAAAACTGATGCCATCATCCATAAGCAATGCTGAGGATATGCAGAAATTAATTTCACCAGAATTGTGCAAAGAGTATTTTGCACTTGCAAACATGGATGACAAATTCGTGATACAAGCTGGCTGAATGCTGTCAGCCACATGAACGTCGGTAATCTATGATGATAGACATCTGTAGAATAAAAACGAATTATTATCGTAAATCGATCTTTTATTATTAATCCTTAAATAGATACCCATAATCTGAGTCATCTTTATTAGACGATCTTGACGGAGTCTAACAATATCTGCTGGGTCGGAAGTAATCGTAGCACGAGAAGCATGATCCAACCAGATGGTCAACATCTTAGGCATTGAATGATGAATGTACTTGCAACCATATTGAAGCGATTTGCCATAAAAGTTCATCATGTGCACTTGCAGATCTCTGTTAATAATAAGTATAATTTCAATCATAATTCTAATTTTAATCATATTATTAGACAAAATGAAATTATATTGAAACAAACTTACTGTCTGTTTCTATCTTTGTCTTCTTCAGACATTCTTTCAACAATAGTGTCGTAATATTGAGCGCATGATACCCAACTTTTTTCCCATCCTCTCCATACTTCTATCGCTTCTTTGTAATTAATGATACAACCATCTGTATCAACATTGAGAGTTTCATCATTATATTTTGCAAAAAGAAGTTTTGCCTGTGAAACACACAAACATAAATATAAAATAATTATAAATACAAAAGCCAGTTCATAATGCACATTGTGATAATGTCGCGGACTGGTGCAATCTCAATGAAATTTTTGAACAGTTGTAGTGGAGAACATGAGAAATATGTGGTTTTATAAACTTCCATAGTATGTGTCATTGTGAGTTGATGAGTTACAATCATTACAACTGTCCAAAAATTTCGTTGAAATTGCGCCATCCGTGGCATTACCACAATATGCATTATTTATGAAGTGGCCCACATATTGGCACACTTCTTGATAATTAATAATTTTGTGTTTTAGCATTACAAACTTTTGCATATTGTTTTCTTTCTTCATTACAATCCCCTAAAGATAATTGCTTGTAATATTGTGCTGGTTTGAAATAATTTAAGAAACTACGATTTAAAGTAATGAAAGCATCCTCTTGACAACCCTTTTGCCAATATAATTGAGCTTGTTCTATATACAATGGCTGTGGTGGACATGTATCACTAGCTGATAAAATATGCATATATGCTTGTTGATGCAAGCCAGCCCTAATATAAAAAAATTTATTTAATATAAACATTATATTTAAAGCTGATAATAATACCTATACATATACATATATACATATATGCATATCTATATTTATATACGAGGGTTATTGGAAAAGTTTATGGCCTGGCCAGTAGAGATTAGTACTGTGCTTAAAATTTTTATCAAATAGTATTTGTCTTATGAACAACTGCAAAGTTTAAAGTTTTATTCTGTAGCCCATCCCGGAAATACGATCCTCATATCCATTACAGGGATCATCTCACGAACTTGTATGACCACATCTAAATTGTGCAGCATATTTTTTTACTATTGCGAATGAAGGAATAGTATCACCCAATACATTTTTCATCTCATTAAAAATTTCTGTTGTTATTAAGTCTTTTTTAACGAAAAACTTTATTAAGGCATGATATTCAATTTTATTCATTTTTAAAAATACAGTAAAATAATTTTATTTAAATAACTATTTACCAAAAGATTGTTTGACAGATTGTTTTAAAACTTTACAATTATTCATAAAAAAAATGTGACTTCATCATCTGACAAAAATTTTAAACGCATCACTTTTCTCTACTGATCAGGTCGCGAACATTTTAAATGACCCTCGTATAAAATATATATATATATATATATATATATATATATATATATATATATAAAATACATACTTTCTAGCAATTTTGGCACTTTTCAACCAAATTTTACCAATTTCTTGTTTAAGCATCGAATTTTCTGTATTGTGAATTTTTTGTTGTAACTGCACAGCTAAATCCAAAGTAGCTCTACGCATACTCAGGACAAACTCTAGACCACGAGATGCTCTCAATAATTGTCCACGTTTTTCCCACTCCTCCAGTATTGCTGGAAGACCTTCTGCATTATTTAGCATCATTGAAACTGCTTTGTCAAATTCATTTAGTATATGTAATCTGAAAATAGTAACACATATATTTTGGAAAATTATAACATATGCATGTGTATGTGTGTGTAAAAAAGAAATAATAATAACAATAATAAAAACAATAACAAAAACAATAACAAAAACAATAGCAAAAAACAAAACAATTATATATATATATATATATATATATATATATATATATATATATGACTTACTTCATGATATATGAGTAACTCTGTTGATAAACTCCAGGTCGGGAAGCATCTTCCAATAGCGACACTAAATTTTGTTTTAATGATAGCAAATCCGGTTTGATTCCTTTTATAAGATCATCTAGTAGTACATATTTTATATTTTTTTGTGAAGTTTCCTCAAATCGAGAAAAATGACCAAGCCTCCAAAAAAGTTCATGTTCAGTTATGAGAGGCTCAAGTTCTGGTCTATTATAACGTAATTTAAAAAATATTTGAGTTAATTTATTATTTAATTGTACATTTAGTTTTATTGTGGTAGTATTACCTGTTGCTCAATAGACCCTCAGATATATGTTTGGCAGTAAATGGATGATCTAAATCAAGATAACATTGAATCATACCTTGCAAGTATGTATGTTTTAAGTCTTTTTTCTGCGCGAGTCTTTCATAACATGTAGCTGCATCCTAAATAAATTGACATAGTATTTATGATGTAAGCTAATAGAGTAAAAATTAATGTAATTTTAACAAAATATAAAATTACTTAAATTTTTTAAAATTACCTGAAGTTGTCCATTGACTTCATGAGCTAGAACTAGTTGTTGCAATGTAGGAAATTGTTCTTGAGTCGCTAGAATACCAGATACTCCATCTGGATCATCAAGTTGTGCATAAATTTTCTGTAATAAAGCATATCTTGTTGAGAACAAAAGAATATGAAAAAAGAAATATATATATTAAATTACACAAAGAGTATTACTTACAGCAAGTAAACCACCTTCTGTTAATTCTGATAAACCTTTGTTAGAAAAATCCATATGTTGCTCTAGATACATTAATGCCCGATGATATTCCCGTGATTCATAACAACCTTTTGCTACAATTAGGCTATCCAATCCATCGCAAAACTCTAAAAATATTAATAAAACAATAATCATATTACAATTAACTTATATAGAAATTAAAATAATATGTAAAATAGACACTTTTAATTACGCACTTTTTATCGCTTTATATCTGTCATCTTGTAGTGATCTTCGTTCTCTAAGCCATCTTTGCAAATGATCTAATACACAAAAAACTACCTGTTCCAATCATATAACAACATTAAATGATAGTAAGTCAAGTTAATGTAGCTAAAGATGTAAAAAAAAAGAAAAAAAAATTTGCCAACCCGTGAGCAGCGTGTACGTCTAGTTTCTTCCGAGATTCTTTTATCATCGGCTTTTACACTCTGTCCATACCGGAGTGGTAAATGACGCATAAGTTCAGAATCTAGTATAGGTTTCTCTCCAACGTTAATCACGGCCATCATCTCTTGTTTAAGCTTAACATGTATCTCTTCTTCATTACTTGCAATTATATATGCTAATAAAAGAAAATGTAATATATACACATATAGTAAATACATATATTATCATTGCTTTTTAAATTTGTGCTTGAACCTACATATGACATATGGTAGACAAAATATCAATGTTTTTATATCTCGCTTGAATGCCAATTTGCATGTTTGTAATATATTCCTGAGCATTGTATCATGTACAGTATTCGATATACTGCAAAGCCAATTATAAGCCCAGCTTTCGACTGAAGAACCAGCTTCAGAACTATGAAAGTGTTTACAATCAATTACCATGTTGAAATAGTAGCACAAATATGAAAAAATTGAAAACATAAAATGCATCCACTCATACTAATCTCTTTTACAAAACATACCCATAAATAGGATGTGGTAATTCATTATCATCACTAACAGTTGCTATCTTGTAATGTGATGTCAAAAAAGGGATAATAATCTGTTGTGCTGTGAATGGCAAATTATTCCATAATTCATTATTTCGACCTTGTGGAGAAATATCGTATGCTCTTAATATTTCCTGGAGATATTGATTATATTTAAAAAAGATTTTTTTGTAAACTTATAAATGTATATGTGTGTAAAATGTATGCAGGGAATTACATACTTGTATAGCAAGCGAAAAACAATCCATACTTTGACTATTTTTTTGCATTTGAAAAGCCCGTACAAGTTCAACAAGTAATACACAGGCAAATTCTTCATTCATATCTGATATAAATTTACTGTCTTCTGTAATACAACAAAATTTTTTAATATGGATTTCAAAAAAGTTTGCTTAAGAATAAAAAAATAAGAACTATGCATTAAAAAAATTAAATACCTCTAGAAATAATTCTTCGTGGAATAAGACTCGGTTCAATAGCTCCCAATTCTCCAAGGCATTCTCCATAACATAAACGAATAGATTCATCTTTCTCTTGACATCCAATTAGCAAAGTATCTAACAGCTTTAAAATAAATACCAAATATTCTAATAAATAATTAATATACATGTAATATTTATATATAATAATAATAAACATACTTCAACTATTAATGGATGAATATCAGTTTCGCTTAATATCATTTTGTTAAGCTCGCTGCGATGCTTTTCTAAAAACGTTTGTAAATGTTTCAAAGCTCTAATTCGTACCTCATCAGTTTCGTGTGTAATTCGTTTTAACCATAATTCTAAATTAGCATTAAACCCTTCGGGTCTAGAATTAAGAATTTTTATAATTTTTATAAATTTTTATAAATTTTTATAAAATCTCGTTAAAAAAATAAATTATAAATTTAAATTGTTAAAATTACTTTGCTTGCAAAATATGTGCCTTGACTATATTAGATATGTGGGTGGGAACTTCCATGTCGTTTATAAAAAATAATTCTGCAATATGATTGTTATGTTCTTCACTATTTTGAACAATCAGAAACTCTAACATACTATTGACTTTTTCTGGAAATATTTTCTGCAACGACATTAATGATACGCATATTGTTGGAAATAGCGATCCTAAATCTTCGATAGCTATACTGAAAATTGTTTTTATGAAAATTATTAATTAAAAACATAATTATTATTTAAAATATTATACATTGTATTAATTTTTTCGATATTTTTTTAACGTACTTGTGAATAAACGCGTCCCATGCATCGCAAACTAAGCGTGGAAAACCAGGTCTTTTAAATCCAAGTGAAGTTCTTAATGTGGCTAAAATTTTGTATCTAAGTGGAGTTAGGTATGTAGCACCCATATACCGAATTAAAACAGCTAATGAAGCAAGTGCGGATTGCTGTGTATATTCATCTGACTTGGGACCCAGTTTTATATCAAAGTTCACCAGTATGCCATGTAATCGAAGATTCAAATAAGATGCCTGTGTGTATATGTATATATATATGCTATTTAGAATATATTTTTGACATTGTGCTTTGTGTTAAAAAAGTAATATACTTATTAAACAAATACTTACAACTTGTTCTTGTGTACCAAAATTTCCTTTTTGATTACTATCATATTCTGAAATAATTTCTAAAAAGCCTATTATTCCATTGGGGGATTCATGAAAATTTAACATAAGTTCCTCAAAAATTCCCTATAAAAGGATATATATATATATATATATATGCATATTTTTAATATTGTATAATAAAAATTAAATCTATTGAATAATAAAAGATTTTGGTCTTTACCATAAATGATTGTTTTGTAAGGAGTTCAAGATTAGTTTTTGTTATACTCATTACTAGTCTCAAACATTCTGCTATTCGTAGAGGTATATTTAAAAACACATAACTATAAATATACTAAAAAGAAGGAAAAAAAGATCGATTAAATTATACATTATATTATTTCGATTAAATTATATCATTTTACATACTGGAAAATATTCTTCAAGCATTTGCTTTATATCCATATTTATTAATTCAGCTATATCGTCTAAAAGTGCTCTTGCTTTTGGAACTTCAACAATAAGAGCAATCAGAAAGCAGATCGCATAGTGACCATCCTTGCGCAGCAATTGACGTGATCCTTCATAGCCAATACATTTAGCGAGGCGATGTACCGTAGTTGCCATATTATATGAGTAATATATATAATTATTTACTGCACTTTTCATTATAAGCTGCAAGAAGATAAAATGCAAAAATTTCAAAAAAAAAATAATGCTATTTATAAAAAGTAATTACCTCCAAAAAGTCCTTTCGATATCGAATATACAAAGTCTTTGGAGAAACATTTAGAAAATTAGCAACATCCTGATATGTGACTATAGCAGATGCTATAACTGTAGGTAACGAATTTGGATGTAATATTGTGATTAAGAACACATCCAGAATTCTTCTTTCTGTCAGATGTAATGGGACACTGAAATTTTTGTCATTATATTAATAGGAAGGTAGTATAACATTTATGCAAATTTTACTATCAAATGTGTATGTAAATGTAATAATCTTTCCCTCTCTCTCTCTCTCTCTCTCTCTCTCTCTATATATATATATATATATATATGTCAAATGTAATAATTTCTTTTCTCTCTCTCTCTCTCTCTCTCTCATATATATATATATATATATATATATATTACCATACAAAATTCCTCGCAGTATCGAGTAATGTATCATGTAAAGAATGATTGGAGGTATTCAATGCAGTCATAAGGGCATTGGTTATAACATTGATTACTAAATCAACATATTTCTCCAAATCATCTGGTACAGTATCCGGCAAACATTCATTGTTACGCTTCACTATAGAGATTTTATTACTCAATAATCGCCCGATTACTGATGCAATATTCGATCGGATTTCAACATTATCGTCATGTATATAAGAAAGCCACTTCTTTGTTATTTCATTTGAGTTAAATAATTCTATATGATTCGAAAAAGAAAGAATACTTTTAGAAATTTGCAAACGTATAAAAATGTTAGTTGACGAAAGTAGATCAAAGTATGTATTAAAAATATGATTATAGGTTCTTGGTAGATAGTTCATATTAGATTCGATATTTTCTTTCATATTCTCTGTGCAGCATTTACAATATATTGTCCATTTTCTGCTGTTCGATGATTCACTAAAAATAAATGTGGTAGTTTATTATTGCAATATTTCACAAATGTTATTATATTCAACCAAAATATCAATAAAATACCTGATAATTCTTCCCTTTCCTGATGAAACACAAACTACCAGGCCTAAAACATTTGCAAAAGCCTCTTGTATTTCTATTTTCGTCGAAGACAAAGCAGTATTTAGAACATGTTTGCAAATGTCTTCCAGTTTTATGTCTGCATCATTCAGTAATAATACACTGTTCCTAAATTGCAATATAATTTTTGTTGTTAATAAATAGATATATACAAAAATTTATGAAAAGTATGTAAAAATACTTACAACACTGCTGTAACAGCTATTTGTGTCTCACCATTTAATATACATACACGTAATAATTTTAATCTTTCTTTTCCAGTGCCATGTGTACATAAAGTTTCAAGACACTCTGACATTATTTTAATATCAAGAGATTTCGCTCTCTGTACCATTTTTTGACTAATGTCCATAGAACCTTTGAAAGTTTGAGTAAATGGCAATGCTAATATTGATTGTAATAAAACTTTATTTGATTCATTGTGAGCCATTAAATTTATTAAAATTTGAAAGCTAATTTGCTCATTTTGACATTTATCAGAATTTAAGTTCTGTATAAGAATTTTTAATATAATGTTCAAGTAATTTTCATATAATTTTATTTGAAATTTCTGTTCTTCCAGCCACAATTGTAATAAAGATGAAGCTTTGATAATGTATAGTACTTCTGTGAATTTCTCAGCTTGTACAAAACTTATCAACTCTTGTCTTAATAATTTCCATTTCTCACTTATTTCTGTTGCAAGAATAACTTCATTTGGTATAGCAGCTCGTTTAATATCGATAAAAACAAATCGCATAAAAATATCGATAATAGCCTAAAATAGACACAAATTATTTTAAAATATAGAAAATATATAAACATTATATAAATATATTAATTATATATGTTGATAATTATATAAACCGGGCAATGTACGAAGTAAGCCAATAACTTCTTAGCTTTTAAAATAGTACAGGGCTTTGGTTCTTTAATTAAATATTGTTTAATTTTACAACAGGCTGCTTCCATCAATTTTTTTATTGCCTTAGTTTTTGCGTTGTATGCTGAAAAACAGATGTAATAACAGTTTATAATAATCTATTTAAATATGTGTAAATATAAATTTAAATAAAATAGAAGAAAATACTCACTAACAAATTCAGAAGCTATAAAATCAATAATTTGAAAACACAATTCCATAACATTAAATGAAACAGGTAATAATTTTATCAAATGAACCCATGTTTCTACCAATTGAGACAAGTGTATTACTAATTGATTTGAATTAATCCAAGTTGGAAGACTTTTCACTATTTCTAAGCTATATGTAATTTTAGCCATAAGTTCCTATATATAAAAAATAAAAAGCCTCAATATAATATTTCAACATATAATACAAATTTTATTTTTAAATTTTATTTACTTGCCCAATCATGAACAGTACAATTCTTCATTATTTCTATGCATAGCCGTAAAATTTCCACCTGTAAATCTGGAGATTTAACAATCATTGATGTAGTTTTGTCCCACAGTTTTACTTGATCCCAAACTGATACACCAGTCTTCATAATTATCTATCAATACAAATATTGTTATTATTAAAAATTATCAAAAACAATTTCATCAGAGAAATGTTTAATTAGAAAAGTGAAGAATTAAAAAAATAAAACCTGCAATAAAGATATATATATTGATGGCACATTTGACAATTTAATTTTTGCAGGAAATGGTGTCAAGTCCAAATCTTGTATAATATCCTTTTCTGTATAAAACATTGAAAGAGTTATTTCTTCCGTTTCTCTGGTATAAAACTCTGATATCTCTATAAAAAAAGTATATTCATAATTATCAATAAATATTTATATTATGTCAATATAATTATATCTGCATCATATATTTAACTATCTCTTATTCTACTTTCACTATTACATACCATCAAATATATTTAAATATTCTGAACTAATAGTCTGAAACATTGTTCTGTGATGCCTTGATAATATTCTAAGCATACAAGCTTGTACTTCAATACTATTTGAAAGCACAACAGTGCTTGATGGCATACATGTCAAATAAAACATTGTACCGAACAACCATGTTGTAAATGCTAAAAATATATAATTAACATTATGGAATATAATTTTTTATGTATCATATATTGCTCAAATGCAAAAATATTACCTGCATATTTCTCTAGAATTTCATTTGTTGTATCATTGCTGAATGGTGGAATTAATACAGGTATTAAGGTAGAGGATCTTTTCAATAAAGATTCCAAAAGAGAACAAAGCATCTGCTCTGTTACAGGATTTTCCAGGTCAGAAAAAATTGCTATTATTGGACGATTGATAAATTGTCGCAACGATTCCACTGCTATCCTATAACAAAAAATATTAATCATCAAAAGCTATGTATTACATATTTAAGATATTATATATTTATATCATATAAAGAGAATGTACAAAATCCTTTAAATTCAAAATTAATAAATTATTTTGATATATAAAATATCTTATTGTTACAATAATGCTAGCATATTTATCTAAAAGCATAATATAATGATAGCATATTTATCTATAAGCATAATATATAAAATATTTATCTATAAGCATAATATATAAAATATTTATCGATAAGCATAATAAATCTTTTCTCATTATAGTACAAAATTATTTTTATTATTATTCAGAGATTGTTATGCTTTATATTTCAATCACACAATGTGCCAACAATATTGTTCATAATTTAACATGCAATAATCAATAAATTTAATTGAAATATTTACGCATTATCTGTGGAAGTCGCCAAATCATTATTCACTTCCATTATTGCGTATAAATTGTTGTAAATAAACAAAATGTAACTCTGTCATCCAATTTGCGGTTAAAAGCCCGCGTAGCAAAAATGGATAAATTTGTACTTTTGTACTTTAAGCTGGTACTTTGAAGCAGAACTAAAATGAAATAAAATGAAATAGATATATATTTTGACGTTAGAGAGAAAAAGAGAAAAAAAAGTGCAAGAAGTTCAACTAGAAAGAACAAATCTTATGTAAAAAAAAAAAAAGAATGCAAATAAAGGTGCGTTCAAAATTTCATTTGTAAGGTAGAGTAACTTTTAATCGATCAATCAAGATAAAAGGAGCAAAGATTTTTTTGTTCTGGTTGGTTAATTAAACGCTATTTTACCCTCCGGGTAAAATTTCCGAATGTCTTCGAAAGCAAGCAGTTCAGACGATTCGCGACGCTCATGCGCTAAAGCTATCAGCTGTTCTTGTCTAGTCACGAGCAGTTACGACTCTTTTTGCGTGTGGAGCGCGTATCTTGCTAAGTCCGTAATGTCGTTTTTTCACGTGAAAATTTGCATGTATATCTGTAAAGATCTGCATAAACGTAACGCATTTTCGATTCGTTAAACTTTTTCATTCGCGCCTTCGATAAGCGAATTGCAATTTCGTTGGGTGTCGGAAGTTTTCCGTTAATACACCACGTCAGTTTTTCGCGGTACCGGTGGTGGTAGTGATGATGGTAATAGTGGTGATTGGTAGCGATGGTGGTGTTGGTCGTCAATGGTGTTCAGGGCATCGGCGGTAATAAGTTTCGTGTTCGTTTCCGCGCGTTTAATAACAACGACGTGTGTGAAAAAAAAGTCACTCCTAATGCGGTGGATAATAACGTCGGTGTGCCATAAAAGAAGAGAATGAAGTCGCACATGTTGTACGTTTACTGGGCGCTGCTCCTAATATCGATGGTGTCCAGGTGAATATACATCTTTATGTTTAAACGTAACTAGAGTTTCGTAGATTGAATTTCGATTACATAGAATAATAAATTGCGAGTCACGATAAATTTTAGTTTATGATCTCGTTTATGATCGTGATCGGAATGTGAAAATAATTTTTTGCACATCTCTTTAATTCTTCTTTATATGTTACACAGTTTGCAGAGTTTTAAATTTCAAATTTCTTATAGACGTCCGCTAAATTAATCGTTAATATTTCGTAAGCGTTTTCTAAAATATTTTTCAATAAGAAATCATGATATTAACGCGATAATACAAAATTAATTATATAAATTTATATAGGATGTATTAAAGAATTTTTTTGATAATTTTGTTTTGATATTTTGACAAAATTAGAATTGAGTTTTATTTATCACAAATACATTGAGTATAGTCTTTTAAATAAATTAATATTAAATATATATGTTGACAATTTAATCAACTCTTGTGCGAATTAGATTTCTGTCGTAACTTAATTTTAATTAATTAATATCAATTTTGATTAAATTATAATAAAAATTTATAATTTATAATAGAATTAATTACCTTTACAAAATGAAATATTTTATAAAAGATAGTGATTTATATTGGAATTACATAAAATTAATATTTAAATAAAACAATTTTAATAATAAAGTAACTTCTTTTTGTTACAGTGGACTTTTGTTCTTGATAGTAGCTTCGGAAGGCGCACAAACCAAAGATTCTTCTTTTCATCCTGAAAAGAATGAGACTTACGAGACATACAGTAATATTACACTTAATTATGATAACCATGAAAGTTTTGAGTCATCTATATTGGATATCAAAACTCGAACTACAATGACATTCAAGACTAATCAGAATGATCAATATCATCAGGTAAGATAATTACATGATTTAATTTTAAAAAAAGGAAAATATCCATTATCAGACATATACAATAAATAATATATGTACTATTGTCAAATGATAATAATAAAATATACTACATAAAATGATAATAATAAAATATAATACATAAAATATATATACATGCAAAATCTACTTTATGTATTTTACATTATATTACAGGAAAAAGCTACTACAGTCTCTGCTAGCATTAAAAAAGTCACCAATGACAATGCGCAGATGGGAAAGGATGTGGACATTTTAGCAGAGATCCTTACGCAGCAACCTAATCTCTCCCAAGAGTGAGTTTACATATAAATCATTATTTTACTTTATCTTATTGTATAAATTATAATATAAATTCTAACACTTTCAAAAATAACAGATATGTAGGAATATGCACATGAATTATAGCAACTTATCAATGTTATGAGCTTATATTATTGTTATTTTTAGATAGAAAATTGATTTAAATTGCTACATACTACATACTACATACAATATAAATTATATGTTTATTATACTGTTTTATATATACGCATAATATCTTTTCTTTTCCATTGCTCCAAAGTATTTGTTTAACCGTAGATTTATTTTTGTGCACGATAAATATGATAGTTATTATTACAATATAATGACTTAAATATCTTTGAAAATATTAAGATATACTTAATAAAAGAAACTTCTTTATTTTATTATTATTGTATTAATATGAATTATTTTATTTATTATTGTATTAATATGGTAAAAAAAATTATTCTCTTGATAGTTAATATATATTTACTATAAAAAATTTAACAATAAGTCTCTTGAGATTGTAATAAAAGGGACGATTAAAAAATACATGTGATCTTATCTTATCTTGAAAAAAATTGACATCAATTTTACAGAAATTGAAAAACTGAGTTTTATATCAAATATATATACATTACGATATTAGAATGATATTGCAATTATTTGAAAAGCTCAGCAATCTTTTGATAAAAGCTTATTGATGTTTACATGATAATATAAATCATATAACTGCTATCTGTTATTGTGTCTTGCAAAATCTGGCAAGATACGATATAATATGAAACTTGTCAATTAATAGCAGACACGTGTAACTGCTTGAATATCTGACTTGGTGACGTTTTAGGACGCGATAACATGCGATGGATATGCGCCAAGCTGGCGACAAGAATGACGCAAAATGTTAATCATAGATTATCGCGACAAGTTTCTGACCTATATTATCTTTTCATTATGTATATACATTTGTTTTTTACTTGACATTGCTATAAGATTATCAAGATCGTTAAAAGAACAATGGTATAAACATATTATAATGAACATTAACAATAATGCCGCAAATTTTTTTATTAAACAAAATTATTTTTCAATAAAATGAAAGACCTAAT
This sequence comes from Cataglyphis hispanica, assembly GCF_021464435.1. Classification (NCBI taxonomy): domain Eukaryota; kingdom Metazoa; phylum Arthropoda; class Insecta; order Hymenoptera; family Formicidae; genus Cataglyphis; species Cataglyphis hispanica. The sequence continues at coordinate 5,899,909 of NC_065957.1, forward strand.
TAAACTGTATAATTAGAATTTTAATCTATAATTTTTTTATCTATAATTTAATTACCTTTTTTAATTATAAATTTTACAAATCTTTCTTACGAACACTTATTTATATATTGATCGTGATATTTCAGAGAAAATACTTACAATTCTGTTTTGACTTTTAATGAATCTCGCATTATATCGAGTAATAACAAACACTATGTGTTTGTTTTGATATGATATCACGCACACGGGGACTGATTCTATTGTGACTTCTATTGTGATTTTCGTTAACATTATCTATACATATGTATATATGTATAGATAATGTATATATGTATATATGTATAATACAACATGGTAAACTTTTTTATTCTAAGATTATATCATTATTATCGTCGAGAAATGCTATCATAATCATAAACGACTTCTACAAACGTTTGCATATTAACTGTCATTTTTCTATCATTTTTTGGTGTTACATCTTTTTATCATTTCCATCAATATCATTTTTTGTAGATTTTAACACAATTAAAATTTTAATTTGCGATTATTTTTCTGAAACGTTGGTATGATAATAATCTATTTTAATTTTAGATAATTATTCAGCTTTTTATACATGCAATTATATAATAAAAAGTAAATTTTGCACATATTTTCACACGAATACATACACATATATTTTTTCAAGTATTTCTAAAAATTTTATTTCTAATGACTGTGGGAAAAAGTAATTTATTTATCTCATCATGCTATATCTCGAATCAATATCTTATACATTGAGAAACTACTTTTTCAAAATATAATATGTCTCTTAATATTCACGAATAGTAATTATGTGAACGACAGACAATTAATTTTATATTGGGCAATTAAGTACATAATACGTGAAATTTTATATATATATATATATATATATATATATATATATATATATATTTCTTTCATTAAAATTGTTATGTCTGTATTCAATTTTATCATTTCTTTTGGTCATTGTGATTGTGTTTTGTATCTTGTTAGGTATGCTTTTGTACTAATGAGGCAATACGAGCTGCATTATATTGTAACCTGAGCTTTTAGCTGAAGGTTTATGTTTAGAATATTTTCCTCTTTGTTTCATGTTTGGATAATTTGCAAGAAGTCTTTTTACATAAAATTACGCACTAGTTTGCAAGAAGATTTTTTACATAAAGTCATTAATTAGTTTACAAGAAGACTTTTTAAATAAAGCTATGCATTATAATGAAAACCCATTGCATTATAATAATGAAAACGTCTATATGACGGATATACTTTGACACATTCTTTTATATTATTATACAAAGAAATATCACGAAATTTATATTTTATCACGAAAATACAAAGAATAAATAAATATTTTTGTATTGCCGTGCAATTTTATACAGTTTACATTTTATGTATCATAATTTGCTTAGATATATAAATTTCTACAAAATGTTCATATATGAGATATAAAATCTAATGAAATATATATAATACTGAAATAATGAAATATTCCTGGGATTATTTGGAATATTTTATATTATTTCGAGCTTTTAATTACTCGAATGCTCATATTTATTCTCTTAACTATTATCACTGGCGCCTGTGATACGGAAATCTCGTCACGACAACTTGATTCATTGTATGACAATTTGTCTGTTGATAAATTGCTTCATACCGATTACATTGCGAGCATTTACATCAAGACGATCCATATCAAATTATCATGACTATTGTTATTATAGTTCTATGTACATACGCATATACATTGCAGAAAGCGATTTTCTTTGACTTAATCATATAGACAATGCTCCATTATCGATGCATTTTGCCACACATCATTGTATTTATTTGACAATGGCTTTAACGAATCTTATGTGGAAAAATATATTAGTTATGTCGGGAATATTACAAAGAGAGTTTAAGAATTATTGTTATCTTCAAGGAACAACATCGCACAAAGATTTTACACATAAATTAAAATTTATTATTTTTTTAATGATGTTTTTATTATGGCCAATACGGTAATCACTTTTTTCGCATTAACAAAGCAGGCTATTTATATAATAGCATTGTAATAGATTCAACATTATATCATTTTTGTTGTCACATTTATGTAGTAACCTCAAAGATTAAATAAATTTTATTTATTATGAATTTTTGTATGCTTCTTTGCATGCAATATAAGGTTTATAATAATAAGTAGTGTAATTTTCCGATAATTACATTTTGCGAGTATAAAATTTTTGAAGTGCCATAAATGCATATATGCACTCAATTAAAACAATTTTATATTAGTTTACATTTTATGTATTATTTAAATACATAAATTTCTACAACATATATATATATATATATATATATATATATATATATATATATATGATATGCTCTGCGCTGATTAATTATGTTTATTATATCTACCAAATTCTATAGTGAAATTTATTAAACATAATGTGATATTTACTATACTGAAATTTAAATATAACTGTGATAATAACTTTATGAAGAATATAAAACTTTGCATAAATAATTTTATAAAATTATTTTCAAAAAAACATATTTACATTCTTTTCTTATACATCGAAATATTTGCATCTATCTGCCATATTCGCATGTGTGTAATAAAAGAATATTTTAGTAGATAATATTTATTGGCACTTTGTTTTACATTCAATTTGTGAAACTTATACTTTTTTAACATGTTACATAACTAATGCATTAAATAAAGAAAACCTATTAGATAAATCTAAATATATGTAAGATATATAACGTATAGGATTTATATAACGATTCTAAATATTTGTTTATTGCTATTTTAAGATAAGTTAATTCTACAATTGAAATAAAATCAATTATCTGTGTGATAAATTAATCGGTATAAGAATGACAGCAATATTTATAAAATAAAACTTTGGAAAAATAATCAAAGATTTCTGTTCGTTTAAGTTTAAATGCAAATTGCAAAGAACTATTTAAATGTGCGAAGATTAATAAGTGTCGTGATTTCATGCGTTGTCATGTACGTCATTTTGCACGCCCACTTTCGCATGTTTGAAAATTTAAAATTGTTGGGTGTAGTTCACGGAATACCTAAACACCTTTTATCAACTTATACTCTAATCGAGCACCTGGTATTCGTTCTGACATTTTCTCACATCTTACTTTTTATTCATTATCTGCGATCATTGCCTAACTGATTTGGAATATAAGCGATGTGATTTTAAGACACCCGGTACAAGTCATACTTATGTACACGGACATCGTATTAGAATGCGTGTATGTTTATATAAATAAAATGTTTGCTTTATGTATACATTGTATATACACACACATACATATTTCTGTATGTATGTATCTATATGTATCTATATGACGGTAGGGCTTCTCGACTTAGACATTAAAATATATATATATACAACTTTTTACTTAATCATCGTCAAAAGGCTTCCCGACGGTATTTTTATATATATGACAATATTTTAGCGAAACATAAAGCGTCCACGCATGCATATGGTATATAAGTGATTTAAGTACTTTTTAAGTACTTTAATAACAAATTCGATGGCTCATACATATTAAAAGTAGATTGATTTTAGAGATACCGGGATAAAAGATGCGCAGTCATAAAGCATTTATTTCGTTTTTTATCGAGGAAATCTATTGAGCACGAGGGATGGTGTTGCATGGGGGATACTTTTGGCGAACATCCAACTCGACCATGTAACTGATCTCGATCGGGTGGAGTTTCATGCAAATCCTCTTGCCATCGGGTTACTTCCTTGCCCACTTTGAGAAAAGCTCGTGCATTCATTACTCGCGTGTCACTGGAGTCACGAAAATGTCGTTTGCCGGAAGCAACTTGCGCGGGATCAGGAATCGTTCTATGTGTGTCTGTGTGCTACAATTGCAGTTGCATCGTGTCCTCTTTAATGATCGCATCCACATTCCTCTTCACGAATTGTCTTATCGATAAATATGCAGAAATGTATTTTGCAACTATAAAATAGTTTAATATGCGCTAAGATATTATGTGATAGATGCTGAGAATGTTATAATTAAACAAATTTAATGTATCGTAAAAGTCGAACATATTTTTTAACAAAAGCTTAAGTTTTTATAAAATTTAAATTATGTGTATGTATGTGTTTTATTTTATTTATGTTTTTTAGCTTTTGAATGGCAAATGAGGAGAGTTTCCTGTTTTATACGAAAACTAAATAATCATATGTTTATAAATGCCGTGTGATTGCGCGTACTACAGTTGCAGTTATTGCAACAGTATTTTTTGGCATTCTTTTTCCCGCATGAGTTACATTATTTGCATGTATACAAAAAAAAATAAATACATATGTTTAACACATGAAACATGATAAGATAGTTTAATTTTATACATATATTTTTCAATGCACTTGAATATACAATAGTAGTTATCATTAGCTTATCACACATTTCAATGTTTCTTAAAAGTCTTTATTTGTACGGGAATCAGAAAATATTTTATATATTTCATTTTGTGTATGTATATTGTTTTTGTATTCTATATTTGATATAATTTTTATCGTTTTTATATCATATCTAATTCTTAAGGGTTAGTTATATCGCAAAGTTTATTTCAGGAGTTTATTATTTTCTTAAAAAATATAATTGTGTGTTTTTAATCTTACGATACATTGATCGTGCGACTTTTTTTCGCGATACATCATAGCAGTCATTTATTTCTAGCAGAGAGAGATTTGAAAAAATGTTTTGTGCTAAAAAGATTAACAATAAGATTCTAATAATTTTCTTAAAATTTAAAAAAGTAGAGCTACCTATAGGTCAATCGATATCATAAATATTTTTTTTTTTTTTTTTAATATTACTGCGTGTATCAGAAAACGAATAAAACGTAAAATTTCCATTATCGGTATAGGCAAGTATTTTTGCAACAAAAAAGGCACGATAAACTTGAAAAATTATTATTGAAAGTACGTGAGAAGAGAGCTTTTCTGCCTTGGTCTCCATTTAAATTTCAAGATGTACAAGATCGATAAATCACTGCGCTTTCTAACTGCAACGACCAGCGAACGATCTTGAATTCTACGTATGGAGCATTGAAATTTATCTTCGATCGTCTTATGCATGCAATTTTTTTTATCCAAATAAATTTTAACATCTCGAGGACATGCATATGCTTTTAAAGTTACATATTCCAGGAATTTTAAATAATGTGAACATGAAACAAAATGCACAGATTATACTATATTTTGCTACAGAATTTTTAATCGATAATCGAATAATTTATACAGATAATATAAAAAGTAGGCTATTATAAAGATTATATGTGAAACTGTTGTGCACAATAAAAAAATTAAATGAAGTGTTATAGAAATGTATTAGTGAATAACTTATATTTTGAATAATTATGCCAATAATTTCTAATTTCGCAACTTTAATTACTGTCACTTAGTGTCACTATGCTGTTATGTGCACACAGAGTACTTTGTATTACTTGATTTTTTTGGATAGTTTTTTCTTCACTTATAGACACCGTAAAAGTTTAATATAGATCATTTTTTCTCTCTCATGTTTTTTATTTTATTACATATTGAATATCTTTACAACTAAATTTTGAAATAAACAAATTTTAAAGAATCAGAAAGAGAGATATCCTGATTAATGTTTCGAAAAGAGATTACTTATCACGAGGATTCTCTCATGCATCGCGATCTGGAAAATGCAAAACGTTAAAAATTTACGAATATTTTTTATTCGAAGCGCACGAGCCACTCTTTTACACGCGCGCGTGAATACTTTATAGGGCATAAAAAGTACCGCAGTGCACTTGGTTGCAAATCGTTGAAATCGTATGAGGTAAGTGGGTCCCCTTCCAGGCGGATGAGGCAAGAGGGGACTCCTGGAGAAAAAGGGCGGATTAGAAAGGATGCGAAGAAGAGGAAAGTCACGGTTCTCGAGCGACGTGACACTAGGGGAAACACGAAGGAAAGGAAGGGTGCTAAAGAGGAAGTGGGCGATGGTGCGGTGGGGGTCGGGGTGGTGGCGCGGAAGGGTCGCGCTGCGACGTCGCACGAGGGCGGATCATCAGTTCGCGTTCGAGCGGCCGCCGATATGGGTGTATGGATGGATGATCGGTCGATCGAACCGCATTATTTCATCATTCTCCGCGATTCCGCGGTCTCGCGATAGAAACCGTGTTGAAGAGACGCGTGTCGCGAAGTGATCGAAAGGAAGGGAGTGCGGTATGTGTGTGCGTGCGTGCGTGATATGACGTGCAAAGTTGCCGGTCGGCCAACAGGATGATCATTGATGCAATATACGCGAAATGTAGCTAAGAACTTGAACATCAATCAATATTTATTGCAATGCCGATCTTTTTCGTTATATATGTTATATTGACAGACTGTGATATCCATTGTGTAAAACTAATTTTATATTTAGCTCATATATAATTTCGAATGTGAAAGAAGATTAGTTAATAGTCTTTATATATAAATACAGCGGCTAAATTCACCGTCATATTATATTAATTAAAATTTATCGGTGAAAGTACAAATATGACAAGTAATAAATATTTTTCAAATATTCAATGATATTAAAAATTTTTATTAATATTATTGGGGGGAGAGAGCATGGTTAATAAATATTGATTATTTGAGGGTTTCTTAAAGGGTGAGTATGTGATAACTAATCTGTTAATGTGTATATTTATTTTGCGTTTGAATTGAAATATTGTGATAAGGAAGTTTTTAGAAATGTGCATAGTTTACTAAATATCGTGATTAATTCTTATTATGAAAGAAGTAAGAAAGTATTTTACAAATTTGTTTTCAATTTTATATAGCATGTATATAATGTTTAGAATGATTTCATGCATTTAAAGTTGTTCTTGTTAAGCTTACATGTTGGTATATGATATTCCGTGATCGTGGTTTCTTTGCAGTATTTTAACCTTGGTCTTTTAAATATATTCATGCTTCGATAATATATCTGATTGTGAAATTGTGAAAAATCAAATTGTATGCGAGTTATTTTTTCTTTTTTCTTATCTTTTATCTATTTGAAAATAAAGTTTTCTTTTGTGAAGTATACACTCACATACAGAACTCATTAGAATTTATGCAGAATAAAATGTAGAATAATTTTCCAAAAAATTTTAATGATAGAATTTAAATAAAAAAATAGTAAATTATTTTAATTTAAGTTAAATCATTTAAAAAGAGTACAAACTATCAGTCATTTATTACTGATAAATGCTTGAAAATTAACAGATTTTTGTCAATGATATTTAAAAAAAATATATACATGAATATATATTGTATATGATTTTTCATCTAAAATTACTGTATTTCAACAGAATTCTTATTTGTAATTCAGACAAATATTGATTTTTTTCTAACTTTTTCTCACGAAGAAAACAATTCCAAATTTATCAAAGAATTTATTCTTTAGCGATGATATTCTTTAGCTATTTTCAGTTAATTTCTTGAAATTATTACGGCTGAAGTATAAACGAAATCATGCTAATGATAGTAAGTAAATGATCTAAATTATAAACAGTTTAGATTAACTGAGAGAACATTATTTAGTAATTGTACTTTCTTTCAATATTAGTAGAGACAGAAAATTTAAACTAACAAGATCAACTAGAAATTACATTAATACTATTAAATGTAGCATTCATAGAAATAAACTTACTTAGTATATCGCATAACATTGCGATATTTACAGCATTTTCTACTAAAAAAAATTCATGTACGCAATGCTTGCACGTGCCAAGTTTGCCTTTGTTTCTAGATAATTATTTTGAAATTAATCGGACAATTATTATTCAATTCTTTTATTCAATTCATGATTCTTTCCGGTCAATTTGCTGATATTGAACTATTGTTGATATATTTTATTAGAAATTGAAGGTATAATTGCGTAAAATATATAAAAGCAAAATACTCATATATTTTTAATTTGATGCCTTGTAGTTTATAAACAATGATTTTGTTAAACTTTATTTTATTTCGCTGCCATATTACATGCGTAAAATGTTACTTACCCATATATTCGCAATGTCATGCTATTTAATTTTAGAATCTTCTTTGCAATTCTAAGCCATTCAATGAACTTTTATTCATTTTGATTTATTACATACAATTTAAATAATGAGGAGCTAAAAAAATTCAGCAGTTTAAACGAATAATTGCGATGGAAGTCGAGAAAAGAGCAATCGAGTAATAAAATAACAAAATTTATTTTATTGAAAATTTATTTGAACAGATATCCATAGCGAATATACATGTATTTGCATATATACAATATATTTGCAATAGCAGTATATTGAATAAATTGTAATACATGTATGGATACGATGTAACAAAATTACAAATATTAGTGTCCATGATATAAACGAATATATCGCGCTTTAATATAATATAGGATAATATAAATATATTCTAGACGGAATTTATGTGCTCAAATATTTTCACACATTAAATAAAAGAAAGAAAAACATTTATAAATTTAACGGATATATCTTAGCGGAATAAAATGTACTCGTGATTCATGAAATTCTTTCGAAATTATGCTATTTCGGTTATAATTTTAATGGGACGTTAATTGCCGTTATTTCGACGTGCAAAGTCAAAGTTAATTCTTTTGGTCTTTTCTGCTCTATTCATTGTTTTTGCAAACAGCTATTCGCTCTCCTTGACAAACCGACACGTTCGTCCCGATATAAAACACTCGTTGTTGACCCGAAAATGTACTATTTTAATTGCATTTTAATCTGCGCTACCCGTGTTGGACGTTCCGTACTTTTCGCAACTAATTACCAGCGCGGGCATAATAGTATGAATGCTAAGGCGCTCACCTAATTATAACAGTCGGTCATATGCACGTATATATGTATACATGAGGCAAGTACTTATCAAGAATGGATTAGAAAGAAACTTTTTTTCATTTATAAAATAGGTTATTTGAAATTATTTACTATAGAATTAATATACATTGATTGTGCACTCGTACTAAAGTTTGTTATTGATCAACTTATTTAATTTTTTTTTTATTTTACATAAAACACTGTTTTATCTCCTTAAATACTCAAATTAATGAAGATACCATTATGCATATATTTATATACTTCTCCATTTCCGATCATACTCAGATTTTTTCTACTGTCAGTTTTGGATTTACTGAATGATAAACATATCAAAATTGTTTTTCATTCTAGAAAAGATTATTATTTAAATTAAATAATGCCTCTTCCTCTCTCTTATTTGATTAAATTTTGTTTCAATAATTCATATAAAATTTCCAATATTTTGTTGTACTAAAATTTACATACAGAGAGAGAGAGAGAGAGAGAGAGAGAGAGAGAGAGAGTACATCGTTATTAAATGTAAATTAAAATTGTTCTGAAAATGACAAATCACTATTGTTTTTCGTTTTATTAATTATATTTAATAAAATTAAATCTCTGTTAATTAATTAATTTTAAAATTTTTATTAGTTTTTCTCTCTAGTATAAAATAATTTCATTTTTAGTTTATATTTAATTGAACATTTCATACATTCTCTATCATAATTTTATGAAGAGAATTAATATTTTTTTAGGTATGTTTTTGTACAATGATTTGTGCAGACTTGAATTCTTTTTGTGTTGCGAGACAAAAAATAGGAAATATTTTTATTAGTGCAATAAAATAGGAAATATTGTAATTTACATCTGATTATACTGTATAACAATTCCTCCTGATAAAAATATCAAATCAATGTCTCGAAGTGCGTTATCATATTAGGGTACGCGTGATTCATTGACGAGCGATGACGAGCGTCTAAACATCAAGATCTCAAACAATCTAGATCTCAAACAATAAACTCTTATATTTTAAAATAATGTAAAGTGAGTCCTCGCGCGAAGATAGCACAAGCAAATAATAAATTAGCAAAATATAAACATTATATAAATTATTTATCTTCCATGATTGCCATGCCTTATCACCTGATGCCTTCCCGGATATTCTTCTCTTCTTTTGATTGCTGTTTCTTTAGCTGGTGTGAAGTTAGCACCGCATATTCAAAAATCGAAGGTTTTATACAGAGTTCTATTTGCACCCCAAATAGTTCTATAGTTCTTGATAGGTTTTAGAAATAGTTCCGGCGAAAAACCTAAAAAAGTTGCATTTTGAAAATATGAGGTGCCAACTTCCCGTGGCACCGCAAAATGCGAAAAATGCCATTTAAGTCATCGTATCCTATAGTTCTCGAAGAGTTCTACAGTTCCTGATAGGTTTTAGTAATAGTTCGGGCCTCTAAATATTTTTAAACAATTTTTGAATCTCAGAGCTGGCACCTCATCTTTCGCTAAAAGTGGCCAGAACTTTTTCATCTTTGATTTTACAGCTTCGGACGTTGATAATAATCGATAGAACTCTTCGGGGTGCAAACGGAACTGTCATCAGAACTCCGAAATTTCGAAAAAAATTTTACCCCCTCAGGACTTAGAAATTTTCTAAGAGCGTATAACTAAAAGTGGCCAGAACTTTTTCATCTTTGGTTTTACAGCTTCGGACGTTAATAATAATCGATAGAAGCTGTAAAACCAAAGATGAAAAAGTTCTGGCCACTTTTAGTTATACGCTCTTAGAAAATTTCTAAGTCCTGAAGGGATAAAATTTTTTTCGAAATTTCGGCGTTCTGAAGAGAGTTCTGTTTGCACCCCGAAGAGTTTTATCGATTATTGTCAACGTCCGAAGCTGTAAAACCAAAGATGAAAAAGTTCTGGCCACTTTTAGCGGAAGATGAGGTGTCAGCTCTGAGATTCAAAAATTGTTTAAAAATATTTAGAGGCCGAAACTATTACTAAAACCTATCAGGAACTGTAGAACTCTTCGAGAACTATAGGATACGACGACTTAAATGGCATTTTTCGCATTTTGCGGTGCCACGGGAAGTTGGCACCTCATATTTTCAAAATGCAATTTTTTAAGGTTTTTCGCCGGAACTATTTCTAGAGCCTATCAGGAACTGTAGAACTATTTGGGGTGCAAATAGAATTCTGTATAAAACCTTCGATTTTTGAATATGCGGTGCTAACTTCACACCGGCGTTTCTTTACTCGCTTGCGAAAACACGATAATTGTTAATTTATTTGTTGGTTCTAAAATTTATTGTTGATGCCATAATGCTTTATTGAAACGAAGAGATGTCTACAAATACGAAAGCTCAGATGAAAGAAGATCTGTTTAATTCTTTGTATTTGAGTTTAATGAATATTGAAGAAGCTCACTTTTAAAGTGAATTATATCTATCTTTAAGAAATCTTCGTATTGCTAATATAGACAAGATAATAAAAGAAATAATTAGTGTACATGTGCATTTTTGAACTTCTTTCCACTCTGTTATGGAGAGTGGAATTTCTTTCATCAAACTTTTCTTTGTAGTCGGCGAATGAACTTTCGCGTTTTCCTCGCACTTTTGAGAACACTGAACGGAATTTGTTGAATTTGTTATACGCTTTCGCGCGCGCGGAGGAAATACGAAAAAGCCACGATGCTCGGAAGAAACTGCATTTTTCTGGGGGTCGTTTTTTAGGTTTCGACAAATAGACAGGAACCAAATGACGACTTTCTTGTGGAAATAAGGCAGATAGAAACTTTTTACTGTGATTCACTGTCAGACATAAGAAGCACGACTATGTAGATTTTTCTTGAAGATTTAGTTTTATGGAGCTTGGAAAGCGGTTTCATCTCCGGAAAAAGCTCTTTCGACAAAAAACTTTGTCGATTTGTGATTTTGCCTCATGTAAAAAGAGGAAATTTCTGATCTTTACATAAAGTAAAATTTTAAACATGTATATGAGTATGTATAAATGAACAAATCGGTTATTAATTATATTATAATATCGGTTATTAATTATATTATATTATAATATATTAACATATATATTATAATTTTTACAGATGTGATATTTTTGCTTCGCATATAAGATCAATAAATAAAATAATAGATGTAGATTTTTTTCATATAGGTATATAAAATAAGAAATAATCTTATATGATAGAGATATGTAAAGCTTAATTCTTTAATCATAAATTTTATTCCATGAAATACTTTTCTACAGATAACTTGTAAAGAAAAATTATTTAAATTTGAAAATATATGCTTTTTCTTTTTTTTTTGCCTATGTTAAAAAAATTACTATTTTTTCTTGCTTTTCTTTATGGTAGAACAATTGTTGACATCATTTTGATTATCAACCACAATTTGAATTTACAACACATTTTCGTGGAATCTAGCTAGAGAAATTTTTATGAAAAAATTTTATTTCTTTATACATACGTTGTTTAAAATTTTTTTATTTGAAATTATATTAGAAATTTATATTACTTTATAAACTATATATTAGTTTATAAACTTTAATATCATAAACTTAAAATATAAGAAGTACAACTGGGATAGCATTGTAATATATAATTATTTATTGTAAGCATTGTTCCATATAAAATAATATAAATACATATATAATTATAAATAATATATAATTATAATAATATACTTGATAAGGAGTAGTTACATTGTATAATTAGAATCATACAGTTATTCTAAAACAATTACATTTCTGAATATTTATACTTAATATTTTAACTCAACATTATATGTTTGGTATTTATTTCAATATGTTATTATATTTGTGATATAACAATAATATGTAAGTAAAGACATGCACGAAGCCAAGAACATTTTTCGCAAAAATTTATATAAAACATTTAAAAATTACTAATGAAGTAATATATTTTTGTGAAAATGGAATAGGAAACGATTGACTTTATTTCTCGCTTTTATAATACTCGTAATAATCCAAATTTTCCTGATGATCAATCATATTTATTAGTAAAGTACGTATCTATAGCGAATACTAGGGCAGCTAGAATTGCGAAAGAACCGGCCGCAACCATTTGATCGCTATATTCCTCCAGATACGCATGAATTAGATTAGTCGAGAAATTGTCCCAGTCGCGAATTAAAATGAGGCCGGCGGTGCAACACAGAATCGCCCCCATTGCCGTAAAAATAAGAGCCTGTAAAAGAATAGTATTTGCTATTTGTCAAAAAGAAGAAATAAATCCATTTTTCATAATTCGTTATGCATTGTTATAGCTACGTGCATATTGAAATTTATTAAATCGGATAAGAATACAATAAAATTAGTAGAAAGATAAGACGTTAGATTTTAAAATGGAATTATTTTTTTCAAGGGGATATGAAAGAGAATATAGTGAAATAAAGCTCAGATCTCTTCATATTTGATTTTTTTTGCATTCAAAGTTTAAAACAATGTAATTTTTAGACAGCATGATGTCAACTTAGATCGAATTTAAATAATTCAAATATATAGAAAGTAGACGAGAAATAGAAGCAGCGACGACAGAATTTTGTTTCGTGCATCTTAATATTTTGCTAAATTGAAGAAAAAACAAATAAATTCTTTGATTTTCGATACACATATAATTTAAAGTTTTTCATACAAAAACAAAACACGATTTATATCCAAAAAAATATGTTCTCAAAATGTCTTCTCTGTCTTCGTTTCTGAACAAAAACATCTTTTTTGTTAATAATTATCTATATTATAGATTGTATTTACCATCGAATGAACTGTTTTTATTTTTAAATGATAGTAGCAATATTTTGTATTTTAACTTACTGTTTTTTTCGGCAATCGTTCGCCTAATAAATGGCTCATGATAAGAATTGCGTTTATAAGAATATAACCGCATACTGCCACATGAAATATCGCTATATGGTGTATATCAGTCGGCCGTATTTGATTCTGTTGAAATGGTCCTGCCACCAATCCCGTTGCAATGACGCAGAAAATCTACAACATTTAATATGTGATTTTTCTTAAAAATTTTTGTTATATAAATTATTTGTAGAATCTCACAATTTAAAATTTTATAAAAGTATTTGTTAAAAATAATGATAATTCATATATATAATAAAATAATTACATAATTTATGGCTATTTTTTAGGAATTTTGAAGTTTACATTATTGCCAAAATATGAAGAAGGATATTTAAATATTAAAAGAAATTTTTAAATTCTATTTTTTATCCAAGATTAAGATTAAGAAGATTATATTTTCGTCGTGTGTAAATCAGATATCGTTATTTAAAATCTCAATAATATATATTTTCACCAGTTCGATAATTTTGCAGAAAAACGGCGCTTCTTTAAAATATCCCTTCAATCTCATCAAGAAGGTGGATGCAGTAGTCTCTTCAGCCATTTTTGAATCACTTTTTGTGTTATATTACACTTTTTCAATTTAGTAGACACATTCACACTTTATAATCACTGGGAAGAAATATTCGGCGACATACATTTAAAGTATAACGATGACTGTTTCCAGCTATGCTGAAACGCTCCACCCAACTGTTGACCTGTCAGTAGCCAGTAGTCACACTGGCTAACATTAAATCGACTAACTCCCCACTTCCTTGCTACTTAAATGCAGTTAATACGTTATTGTAACAGTTCTTGGTACTCAACCTTGGCGGAGGGTCTGAGATGATCTGTGTTCTACATAATTCTCTTTCTCTCTCTCTCTGAAGATAGACTTTATCGTTGCAAATATCAGTAAATACAGATGAGCCGCATGAATAAAGAGGATTTCTTAATATCAAGTTGATTAAAAATAATTTTAAATAATGTTATATATATATATATATATATATATATATATATATATATATATACATAATTTATTAATTTAATAAAAACTTTTGCTCTTTATAATCTCTCTTATATAGCGATTATATTAATAGCTATATTAATAGATTATATTGATAAACTGTTATTTGGAATTATTAAAATTGATTTCAGAATTTGATATAAAAATGTGCATTTTTGTGTGAAAATTGCTATGATATGGTAATGATAACAGTGAAAAAAAGTATAATAAATTTAGGAGTAGTCCGATTGAGAATTACATTTGTAGAGAATGTGTATTTTTCGTTGAAAATTTAGCCGAACAAACTGTCAAAGATCGCAAGCAAACAATCTGCTAAATTTTATGACGATGCAAGAGATAAAGATAACAATTATCTAAAGTGACTAATCGAGAAATGCAGTGAATAATTTTGCATCTCGTTGCATTCTATTCGGATTGTTGCGAACGATTTCTTATTGAGGTCGAGTTCTTTATTATTAAACCGTTTTTTAGGATCATATATTTTAATTAAGATATTTTAATTTAATAAAATTTATGGAAAAAAATAAACATGTAAAAACGTACCTCATTTCCAAATGGAAACCAGACACGAAAATACATGCACAGTATATGCTTATAGTATCTACCATCTACCCACATTCATCTCATCGCCACGCTCGATTACTCGCTTAATTTATCATAGCTTCTTCCGACTTCTTTCCCGCCTCATCCTCTTGCCCTAATCACTTTTCTCTGTCTTTTCATCATTAACGGATTCCCTTCTTGCTTCTACTCTTTTGAACTATATAACATAAAAGATATAACATACTCTGGAATTATATAACATATTGGAATGGCCTGCAAATAGTGAGAATGACCGAAGGGGATAGCTGAAGAATGTTTATGCTTGTTGCAATGTTTCCGAGTGTCTAACAATGATTATCTCCAGTGAATTCGTTAAATGTAAAAGAGAAATAGAAGATCTTTTTTATTAGACCTTTTTTATTAGGTCCTTTTTTAAACCGCGATCGCAAATCACTATAGTTTATTATAAAGAAAGCCCCAATATGTTATGCTTCCATTATGCTTCATCGTGTGTCTTTTCAATTTGATCTTTAATATGTTTTAGGATTTTATATGTTTTTATTAAGTTAGTACACTGTTGAGATGTATCGCAAAAGATCCTTTATATGAAATAAATTTCTGCGAACTGCGCAATTTAAAAAAAAATTATAGAATCTTTTCTTTAGTAGAAAATAATTTAATAATTTAATTATTTATTAATTTAATTTGTTATTTCCGTAAACGTTACAAACTTTTATTCTAAATGTTTAAATACTTGTGAGTTTATTCAATATTATAATCTCTTGCAATGTAATTTTATTTTACTTTTTCCTCATTGTTTGCTTTTACTAATTTTTGCTTAGCTTAATTTTGCTATTTGCAATGCATTTTGCAAAATTAAATGTAGGAGATATATCATGTGTTAAAAAAAATTCAATAACTATTGCGCCTTGTATTTTGTTAATTGAATATATGCAGCAAAACACCAATGTAAAATATATGTTATAATAAAATATTCACGATTTCCGATTAATGAAAATATATATTTTAAAAAGAATTCAGGATGAAAAAAAGAAAAATTTATATCTAATTAAAGATTTAAAAATGGAATCCATAAAAGTATATTGTTTTTAATTGAATATCATATATTTTATATTCGTGGATATTATATTTAGGTAAATTGAAAGCTTTTGACAATTAAATTTATATTTTTATAGAATTGAGATAAGAAATTTAAATAACATTTTTTCTTTGTAAGATTCGATATTTTGATTGTATTATTATATATCTTCTATATAGCTTTACTATACATATATACTTTTGAGGAAAATGATTTTAGTGTTAATAAAAACTACACGCTAATAAAAATCAATTTTGTTGTAATATGACTCACGTCCTTTCATAAACTACTTTAATTAAATGCCGATTACCTATTATCGTGCTCGTGGAGAATGTAATCACGTATCTCTGCGGTATCTCTCTTGCAGTTTAATAACACTAAGATAACGTCAGTAATTTTTGACAACATTCAATTATTTAACATTTGTTACAACAGGCGAAATGTATTGTCGGTCGATTACACGGCAAAGTTGATTTCTGAAAAGCAGGCAGGTGAAAGCTTTTCGCCCGCTAATTAGAGCTTTCACTCCGTTTACGGTTGACCAACCTATATATTTCCGTGGCACAAAATCGATGATCGCAATTTTCTCCGTCAAATCTCGTTCTTGGAGCAGATCGGCAAGTAACATGTGATGTGGAATTTTACAAGTTTTTTACGAACTGCGTGGCTTTGAATACACGAGATAAGAATCGCCGACTTATCGGTGAAAACATATTCTTGCAATGCGGGACCGCATTGCGTCCACAATACGCTATTGCCTGCATATTTATCTGCGAGAAAGCACGGGATCTCCATTGCAACACATTTCGAAAATTTATTTCAGAGATTTTGCGTTATCCAGCAACCCAAGATGTCAGTTTTGCCTATGTGAAAATTGCTTGTTCTGAAAAAAGTTATGCGTATTATTATGTATTTTCAATAATTATTATGTATTTTCAAAGATAGATATGTGCTCGTTTTTAATCTTAACTTATCTTAATCTTAACGCTGTTCCTAAAAAGAGAAAGAACAACAAACTTTTCTAAATAAAAAAAAATGACATAATTTTAATTTTAACATTTTACACATTGGAAGCAGAATTAAAGCGACTCTTGTACATGAATGAGGTTTATTACCACAAAGAAAACTATACATAATGCAATAAACATCATTTATATTTTTTATATTTATATGATGGAACTGATTATATTGCTTTGACATACTTTACACTGATTAACACGTTAGTAAAAATCAAGGGAGCATAAACTGATTATGGGAACATTAAGAGAGAAAAAAAAATTAAAATAATTAACTTTTTCAACATTTGAAAGATGAATATTATTTCTATCGTTTGATTAATTCTTCATGTCGGCTCTGATTTCTAGAAAAAAACCGGTTTTATTTAATGACATTTACTTTTCTCGGTCTACTCATCTTGTTTTGCACGTACAGATGACCCATGTTAATCAGTTGTATGAACGCATGTGACACTTTATCCGTGTGCGATCTTCGCTTTCATCCGATTGAGTATATATTTGAACGGCAACCTAGATCTTTGCGCTCGTGTTAATACAATATATTATTATGTATAACAAGATAATTTCTCTCAAATGATGAGACTGGCAATTTTCCATAATATTTATATTTGTCCACGCGTAATCTTATTTATTGCTTGCCATTATATCAATAATGGCAATTGGCACTTTCATATTACCCTGCATTATCCTCTTGATTTTTAATAGAATAATCAACATTTACTTTTACTCTCGTACACACTTTTCTATTTCGATAAAAGAAGCAGATATGATACAATATCTACATTTTCGCATTTGAGATTAGTCGCAGCATACAATTTTCTCTAGAGAAAGGCTAATATTTCAAAAATGTTTATATTATCTCACATTCTTGTTGCGTTTATTAATACTTTATAATTTATTAATGTACATACGTCCGATATTTGAAATAGCCAAATAATTCTCATGAAATAATTATAAATATGCCATTAAATATATTTATTATACGGTCAATATAAAATAATTAAAATATAATGATAATAGATGATTTAATAGAAAACGCGTTATAATTTTTGCAGTCTCTCCACGTAGGAAAGTTTATATTCTCATATCTTTTTCTATTTCTCGCTACCTCTCACCCTACTAGATATCGGTTATCGATCGATCACTGAACTGCTGATGTAGCGTGCGTGGTGGATGCAGGTGTAGCCGCAAATCCTCTCTCGACAAAGCAGTCTTAATCGCGCATTTCCTCCTTTTTGAAAAGTACTTTGATGAGCACGTTTGCGATATCCGTGTAAACCCATATAAACCCGTGTACTTGCTATAATTTAGTGAAGAAAATTCGTGGTTTCTTGATTTCATTACTCAATGTCGACACAAGTTTTCACTCTATCGACCATGCTGACCACATCAGTTCACTAAGAGAATGTTCCGACGTCTATTAAATCATGATTTATGTTATAAAGTGGGTAATAATGGTTCGTTTAATAAAATCACGTTATAAGATATGGAGATTGTCGAAAACTAGAATAAACGGGCGTATATACACTTTATTATATTATACAATAAATGCAAACACGAATAACAAAAATCCAACTAAATTCCACTTTTTTTCTTTCTCATTAAAAAACTATGTTATTTTGTGCGAAGCTAATTAATGCGGTAATTTTATTTTTTTAATGTAATTATAATATCCCCATTTTCAACATTATTGAGAAGAAACTTTGTTATTTTTGCAATGATTTTTATATTTACTTTTTTTAATCTCTTGCTATTTGATTTATATAATTTTGTACGAATTTTGGGCTATTGAAATATTTGAGTAATAGTTATTATTACGTTAAATGGTACGAAAATCGTTCAAATGATACTTGTTGGGATTGTTTCTATAATATGCAACATTTTCTTGGCAACTTTATTGCGAATCCTCGTTTTGTTACTCGGCAAATTCTACATATCGACTTTGGCGTCAGGACTGACTCCTGGCGAAACCGCATCTAACAATGCAAAGCACATCCAATTTCTGGGATGCACGCGAAGTTATACTGCACCAAAACTTTTGACGATGACAGGGAAGTTTCTAGTGCGCATACATTTATCATCGCGTTGTGATCAAAAAAACAAATCGTGAAATCTATATGAATTTAACACTTTATTTTTAACGAATTAAATTTTTGAAATACAAAAACTGATGTCTTTTATAGTTGTTTAATAATAATAATAATAATTTTCTTATTAACAAAATGTGATAAATATAATATATTTTTTTTTTTAAATTGCTTTACATGCGAGAGAAAATAGAGAGAGAAGAGTCAAACAGAATACACAGCATAAGCTTGCATATTGCGATTCCGAATCATTAAAATTATATGCAATCGAATAAGTGTTGGCTGATTAGCTAAATCTACTCTACAAGCGCATATATTTATTATTTTCTGTTGTGACTATGATGTGATCGGTCGTTTGCATCTGACTGCAATCATTACAGTTAACGTCCTTCAACTCAGAATTCCGATTCAAGTGGGTCATCGAGCAAACGAGAACGGTTTGCATAATAATAGAGATGATTATTCTGACAACGGACGTTAAAATTTCATTGTCATGAGATATCATTTGTCTGACATGAATTAATCATTACATAGCACGAATTAGCTAAACTTTGATAAAATCTTTGATCAAACTATTTAAATATTAGACGGAAATGTAATTGAAACAGTTGGAAATTAGTAGTAATATTCAATGTATCACAATTTTCATTGCTATAGTTGTTTGAATTGGTCAACTCAAAGTAGCACTGATAGCACTGATAGCACTGATAGCACTGATTACTCAATATATAGTTATATCACGCAAAATGTATCGAGATATTCAATAAATTTCACTTGACACCTAAATTATCTTTAAATTGCAGAAGTGGAATGAAAAAAATGATATTTTTTGATCTAACATAAATAAAATATATAATCAGTCTCAGATACTTGATAAATAAATCTTGGTGAATATAAATGGTCTGAGAAATTTTTTATAAATGATATCATCAGGGAGATTTATGAGATTTATTTTCTTTTCAAAAAAATATATTATGAGAAAATAAATATACATTTATGTATATACATATAGATAAGTATTCTTTCAATTTTGATTTTTTGCAGAATTTATTTCTATATATTTTGTATGTGTGTGTAATATAAAAGATATAAAAGATATAAAATGTTAAAATATTCGCTTTATTCTTTTTTTTTAGAGATGAAATAAAAAAAATGTGCTTTATACCCAAACATAATACAATATCTGAGAATCCTCCTTGTGGCGAAAATTCATTGATATTTTAAAGTTTTTTACGACTAGCACGATCTTTCCGAAATATGTACTTTGTCCGATTCTTTTTTATACAGTGCCAAGTTTCTAATTAGATTTGCCATCAGTTTTCATATTATAGATATACGTGCGATTCAGCATCGTGAACATATATGTATTTGTAATATTATTTAGCACATGAAATAACGATCTGCTGAATGTAATAATAATGCCACCGAGATTGGTAACATCTCACGATATATCATGGCCCAATTTCGCTCCGAGGTCAAGCGAGAAAGAATTTCTGCAATCGTTTGGAGCACGTAGACGGTTAACATTGTAAGACGAAAATAGCAATCAAGGCTAATTTTATTTTTTTTTGCAGATTATATTAAAAATTAGACTTGCTTCAATAGCGAATTAAATCAGTTAAAAACACATGTTTTGACTTGTCCAAAATTTGAAAAAAAAAAAATTTAATTTTTACTTTCCTTTTTGAAGAAATGTAACTTCTTCAGGGAGGAATATAGGAATATGTTCATATGAAAGACCTTTCTTAATTTTAAAGAATCATTTTCTAAAATTTTTTGCACTTATTTAGAAACATCCTGTATATATATATATATATATATATATATATATATATATATATATTTGTTATTAATACATTATATATTACTGTACATTATATATTATATATATTATTATACATATATATTTAAGCATATTAATTAGTTTTTTGTATCGCACATTTAATTTTATTTTGTTGTTTCTAAGAGAACGTAATTAATTTATAATATAATTAATTTATATACATATAGGGTTTATACTTATCGGTTTAGGTCAACAATGTATTGTGAGATATAATATTGAAGTGTCAATACATTGATTTCACGACAAGTGTTTCTGTTTTGAGTTCGTTTGTTGCACGTTTACGCGTTGCACATGCATTTTAACGACTTCGTCACGCCAACTAATCATAAGACGATCGATCGACCTTATAAAAGTGGCAAAGGCACGTGGAAGCCAATACCCACACAACGCATTGACTGGACACACCTTGGAACGTGTCTAACTATAGAGAATTCCATTTTTTGTACAATGACAATTGTTGAATTTCGCGTGGGTCTCGACCATACTTCCAAACAAGAAAGCAGGAAGAAAAGCCAATCCGACACGCGATCAAGCGGCTTTATGAGATTTTTTTCTTTTCCTAGAGCAAGATTTAATGCTAATCAAGGTATCGTTTACGATTATGTCTCGAATATGTGCGTGACACATAAATTTGAGCAACATAAAAATTGTTGTAATAAAACCGCGATGACAGCGCAATTTTGCAGCCGCATGCATCTATTAAAACATTTTATTCTAAATAATGTACGATAATAAATAATGATGACTGTGTATGATTTGTCAAAAGCGAATATTTACAGAACAAAATATTTTGCAGCGAAATTTGCCTTTAAAAATTATTTTTGCGCAATACAAAATAAATTCAAGCTATTTAAATTTTCATAATTTCTAATTCTTGATATAGCATGCAGGTATCTTTTAGAAACTATTTTGTGTACTAAACATAATGATAGAATAGGAAAGCTAACATTGATAATTAATAATAAATTCGTTCTTTTATTTACCAATCATGTACAGAAAGTTTTGAAATAGTGATGTGTTTTGATTTCTCTAATACGCAATATGTGTGAGTTATGAATTTCTGTATCAGTTTTCTCTAGCGATTAAAAAACAGATGAATTTCAACTTGATAAATGGTTGATATTCAATTTTGAGTACTTG
Source organism: Cataglyphis hispanica (assembly GCF_021464435.1). NCBI lineage: Eukaryota > Metazoa > Arthropoda > Insecta > Hymenoptera > Formicidae > Cataglyphis > Cataglyphis hispanica. Next base: position 5,922,363 of record NC_065957.1, read on the forward strand.
AACTATTATTACGATCTGTCAGTCAAGAGAAATCGGATTTTATATATCAAAACAAAAAGACATTTAATAACCAACATCCAATTAATCCTATATCTTTATTCTTTATCTAATTCGATTCTTTCATTCAATTTTCCGCATTAATTTTCATTATTGGATATCAATTTATATGCCTGCTATGTGTATAAATATCACGAATGATTTTTGAATGAAGAAGATATTTATAATTCTTGATGTATCGAGAAAGGGGCATGATCAATTCTCATCGATCTCTTATGTCAGCTTCCTTCATTATAATCGTCGATCATACGACTTTCTTTAATGAATAATAACAGTTAATGGTTCCTCGTTTGTTAGCCTTAACTCTAGCCTTGACTGACACATAAAGAACTGCTGGTTAAATTTATTAATTGATTAGATCGTAACACTGTTTGATAAATTATCAAACACGAATATTCTTCTTTGATAATCGCGATACAATGTTATGAGATATACGCTGTATTATTAAGTAAATGATTATTATTAAAAGCTAAACTGCAAAAATGAAATGTTTTGTCAGAGAGACGAATAGAAAGTCACAAATATTATTTTTATCAGATTTTAATCAGTCTTTATTGCAACGATAGAGTCGGGGGTGTAACGTTAGAAAGGATCAATGCCCAAGAGCAGTTTTATATTTTTACACGTCTTACGAGAAAACGCTACTTAGAAAGCCGTTAAGTCGATAGAATTTCCAAGCTACTTTCGTGTGTAGTCACTTCATGATTTCGCTGTCACTTGAGATTTATCGATCGCCTAAGTACACGCAATGGAGGACGCGCGTGTTAATATGAACAGGAACATTATTTAGTGCCTCTACAAAGTGCCATCGATATTCGATTGAGAAAGCGTGCTCCTTCAAAGATTTCCAAGTGAAGTTAATTATGCATGTACAATCCAATTGTCTGATTACATACATATTGATATGTTGATGTATATTTTCTTAACATTGCAACGTGATACATGTTACTTTAAAGAAAATTTCAGTATTATTAAAATCCTCATTATTTAATGATTTATTGGGACGATACAACTATTATAAATAATTCCCTTTTTTAAATTAGTTTTTGTTAATTTTTGTAAACAACTACATTTAATAATTCGATGGAAATTTTAGTAAATATGCCTTTAATTTTATGGATTTTTTTTATAGCGCAGTAGTTTATAATTAGCGTAGCTGCAACAATTTATTTTCTAACTTTATTTTCTTTGCTCTCTTTAAATTTTTAATATTTTTTTCATTTTTATCTAATACTATTTGCTAATTCCATATTCTCTCGCTTATCAAAATTTGTGGTCTTAATCTCGCGAGTTAATTTTTCCATGCTTATATTACCTTAATTATAACTCGCGATAATTAACCTAATTAAGTGGTAATTATAACTCTTGGTGTATAAACGTTTATCAACTATGTTGCACTGATGCTTCGTACAACGTATCGCGATGATATAATTTTAAATTTAATGCATACATATGTTTACATAACAATGTATATAACACGATATATTATATGTATATTTAACTATAATGTCTTTATATATAACGCGAGTAAGAGACATCTGAAGAGGAAAACCTAGTCCGGATTATTTCAAGAGTCGTTCTAGTTCCACGATTGACAAGTTGATGGACCAGATACATAAGGCTTCGTTTTCTAACGAATAAATTTCTCTAGTTGATTGTGTTTTCACCATTAACTGCCATTTATCGCGGGTCGTCATAACATAAATCTCCTCTCTTTGATTTTTCTCGCCAATTTATATTATATGTATTGTGAAATAGCAGTATCGTATTTTCTTCGCTACTTCAATTGCATTTAATAGCATAGCTATTTTCATTTCATCCGTGCGATGTCGGAATATTTATAAGAATTATGGAAATATTTATTTTATTCATATAATCGATTTGTGTATTTATTTTATATTTTATTTTGAATTAGTTTCTCTTATTTTTCTTATTTTTCAAGTCATTTGTTAAAATTGAATCTCTTTTCATCTTTTAAAAATAAAAAGTCTATTTTTATTTTTCTAAATATTACGTGCTTTTATCTTTTCTTTCGCATATTCTAATATTTTGATCTACGTAGTTTGTATTATAATAATGCTACAATACGTACATGCATAACAGCGTTACGTAACAATTCGTATGACTGACTTTTGAATCAGGAAGCGTTATTAAGTCTATTGAAGAGAGAGAAACGCATTGCTGATCTAGCCTGCCTACTTAAATTGATTGTAACTTGTGAATGAAATCTACAACACTTGCAGCAAGACTACCAGTCGACATGACAAAAAAAAATTTTGTAGGCGTTGTCAGTAACATGCTACATTTGCAATCATGCTAAGTATTTTCCGGGTTGTTTACACGCGCGACAATTGGTGTTCTGATCAAGACAAGAAACCCAAGATTATTTTCATAATCGAATTAATATTAAGTAAGTCAAAATGTGTAATATATTTTATTAGTCTAGAAAAATTTTGATCTGATGAATAATTGATAAATAATACATTAATAATACGTTATTTTTTTGTAAATTTCTATATAAATTTTTTTTTATAATAATAATATATATATATATATATATATATATATGTATATTATTTTTTGAATTATGTATTATTTTTATTTTTAATCGGTGATTAATGTTTTTTTATCGCTCTGCAACAACTCTGTTTGAATTTCTAATGATTATTTTACCGAACCGATTACTATCGCGTTAGTTTACCTAGATTCTCTATATTGCATTCGAGATCGATGTCTGTGAGTTGCAGTCTGAACAGATAGTAGACAGGATTGCGGTTTCTCAGTGGCAAACTCGTCATTCTCACAAACCGGCTCTGCTCATTGATCGATGTTCGCCAGACCGTGAAACGATCTCGACGAGGCTTTTACCATTCGCGGTGACATCGTCTCTCCGTCTGAGGGTTTGTTCACAATGCGCCATTCGTTCCGATTAAATGCACACGCGATAAGTCGATCGTTCGAGCCCATTGTCATAATTGAGATATGATCATCTTTTTTAACGAAAGAGCACGGAAATCGATTTTTTTCGTTGCTGTGTGGTGCATAAACATAATGCACTTTGTGACTGTTATACGAGCTAGCTTAAAATGTTGACTACAATAACATCAGATTTTGACTTTTCCACTGTCGCGTATGTTACATATATCAAGAATGCTTTTGTTGAATTATAAACAATTTTTTGTGTTTGATTGAATGGAAAAAGAGTACATACTAACCAATCAAAATGCGAAAATATTAAAATATTAAAAAATTAATTTGTATTATATGACATAATTGGTAATTACTTATATAAGACAGGTTTTGCGTATACTGAATACACTGATTTTGTGAATCATTAACGAGAGCTGTGTCACCGATCTTTAATCATAATCGATCAATCAATTTATGTTAGATTAAAAAAAACTTTTCCGTCATACAATGCTTAAATGCGGGTGTGTTGATACTTTGTAATTATATAATTATATAAAAACCATTAGCTAGCCGGTTCTCCTAATATACAGTTTTCGCTTCAAGTTTGATTTTCAGCGTGATATTGGAAATATATTACCAGCCACAGTTGTGCGCGAGCTGTCAAATCATGTTGGTTCATGAAAAGATTTATATTACTGCGATATGAAAAAGATATTTTGCAAATTCCATTCTATATGAGCGCTCGCGCGATAAATATTTTAATATTGAATATAAATAAGTCTTCTCCGTAGTTTCACCTGTTAAAACGTGAATTTTTTTGTTTTTCAAAGATTGAATTAGCAAATAAGGATCACTTGGCTACTAGAATTCTATTCACACTAGAATCATTATTGTCAACGTTGACAGTGATCAAACTGCGATGTGATATGACAGAGTGATGTTAGCTCGATCCTCTCTGTGTTCTCGAACTACATAATTCTGGATATTGAATATGCATGTCAACACCAATAGCATTCCAAGCATATATACAGGCATCAATAAATGTCGCATGCTTCGTGTCTCTTAATTGTATATGTACCATATAGATAATTCGGGATTAAATAGCACGTTAAAATATTTTTGATAAAGCGAAAATTTATCACAATGCCATATATATATATATATATATATATATATATATATATATATATATATATATCACAATACCAATCTCAAATTATCAAATATGTCAATGTTTTACTAACAATCAAATACTACTTTTTATTGCTACTAAACTAGTAAATGCTATAAACAGCTAATTCATGGTATGATTTCATTTATTCTAAAACTATTGCAATTTATAGAAATATGTATAGAATTTATTCGATTTCTTGAGATGAAATATATTTTTGCTTAGCACATATTGTAGATGCGAAGTATTTTTTTTCAATTTTTGTTTTTGCTATATATTGATATTTTTCATACTTTATTTAAAATTTGTTTGGGGTGGTAAAATGATAAATTATCCTGCGATAAAATTGGATGTTTTTACAAATCAAAAGGAAATAGTTGTAATGACAGGATTCTTCAAATTTTTTTCAAAAAGAGGACAATTGTATGATGTATCTTAGACACTGTTATCGTAGTTTTCCAAGAACTGAAAATCGATTCGATGATGAGGAATTTATAATATATATAATAGATATTATATAGCGTGTGATGTTTTACCTAATATCATTATAAAGTGACTGCGAGCAACTTTAGGCATATGAAAGTGTGAGAAATGGTGAATAAGTTTGAAAGAAAAATTGCAACAACAAAACGGAGCAAGGTAATGGTGAAGTCGTGGTGTCACATTACTTCATGGTGTGAAGTAACCTGCGTGCCTGAGCCTAAAGTCATGGCCAAGAGTATCGTCAAGAATAGCGATGGTGGATGTCCCTTGCATTGGGTTGACAATCCCACCGGACAGTCCAGACATCTTCTTCGAGTGGTTATCTTCTACTTAACTATATTGGCAGTATTATGGTGCATCCCTACTTGTCTTTATCATCGGTGAGAAAGCTTTATTAGGGATGTTTTTGTTGGTCATTTTCTCCGAAATGGACTTCTATTAAAATATTGACAAACATTTATTCAACAATCATTGTTTATTTTGTAAATTAATAAATTAATTAAATTAATTAATTTTTCTAGAAAAAATGCAATCTTAGAATTAAGATTCTTTTATAAATCTTTCATCTCGATTCATATATTTAATTGAATGGAAAGCGGAGAGAAAAATATTTTAAAAAATTATAAAAACAATAATCTGTGTATCAAATTTTGTTCATAGTTCTAGAAAAACTGCAAAAAAATTATAATATAATAATATAGAATGATTTGAATAGATATTTATATAAAAAATTTACATATGATATCAGATATATTTATATTTTAAAACCGATTTTTTTTTTACATAAAATTGGTTGCAGCAGTTACGTATTTTCTATAATTATAAATAATTACTCTATATTCATGCATATATTTTTTCGATGTTAATTCAATTCATCATCGTATCTCATATTTTCAATATACATGATTATGATTTTGAAAAATTTTATTTATCTGAAAGTGATCGCCGCACATTCTATTCTAGTATTTAAAAGAATTATATTTGTCGCATATCATGCATATCACAAAGCATAATGTATTATCTTTAACTTTCTTTCAAAATTACAATATTTATCATTGCAATATATTAATTTTTCTTTAGTAATAGATGTGATATTATTCTTCTTTTTAATAGCGAATTTTTTAACATAATTATATTAATTATAAACATTTTACTTTAAAAACATGGGATATCTGTAAGATATAGAAGTATCTCACAATGTACGTATGTAAATTTTTTTTTATTAAAGTTATATTTATTAATGAATTTTATTATTTGATTATTATAGTAATAATATAATATGCACGAATTATTTAATGACAAAATTACGTAATTTGTTAAATTCTACCATATCGATCTTGCATGTAAAAAATATATTGAGAGATAAGTTTAGAGATGGTATTTAATAGATAAGCCGTTCTCCAAAATTTCAAATTAAACAAATCAAAATATAATAAATATAATACAGTAAAGTATTAAAGTTATGATTTTTATAAGGCAATATCACATTGTTCGGCAATAGAATACGATTTGTATATATATTATATATAACGAGATATTAATATGACTCGATGATTATTGTGTTGGCAGGATTTCCGAGACCGGCCAAGCTGTAGTGTTGACGTTGGTGGACACTGCGGCGGCGGAATTGCAGAATCTGGCCGAGCCGAAGATCGACCGTGAGTTTTCCTCGAGATCGTCCATCAAGAATTCCTCGATTTTGAGCGATGACCAAATCAGACAAACCGAGCACATAAAGGAGATCGTTGTGCCGACGACGCAGATCCAACCACCGCTGATTGTTGATGAGACGACGGCGACGACGGAGCGACCGAATGACACGGAGGCCTTCGAGGACGGCGAGGAAGTGCTTTTGTTGAAAAAGATATCCACCGAGGAGGCTCCGGAGGTCGTGGTAATCGTTAGAGCAGAGCAGAAAGTCAATATGGATGAGTTGGAATTGAGAATCGAAGAGGAGGTTGGGCAAGTTCAGATGTCCGAAGAGTTGTCCTCAAAGGTCGACGACACATTTACTACAGCATCGGAATTGAATGATACGGCGGCCAGAGCACAATTGATTAGTGGTAGTAGAGATGAAACTGTAGCGGTGATCTTAGACGGGCTTGTTACTTCAGGTCCTTCCGATCCGCATGAGGATATACCATCCTTCAGCGAATGGGCACAGAAACGTTTGGAGGAGGTCGAGAAGAAGAAAAGTGAGTATATATTTTTCTTTATCAAAAAATTGATAAATGTTTATTATAAAATATTTATTATAATGCATTGCATTAAATTAAATACAATTGTAGCAGGCAATACAATTGCATTACATTCAGTTGCACATTTTATTTACGATTATTTTACTTATTTTACAGCTCATCCAAATGCTTCCGTGCAGACTCCGGGTAGTCCAGGACGAAGTGTAAGCGGCATGAAGATTCGTTCCAAAAATTACGCCTCTCCCGACTGTGGTGCCAAAATCGTGGCAGCCAATCCCGAAGCGAATAGCGCCAAAAATGTTTTGGTGTCCACGCGGGACGAGTACATGCTGAACGCCTGTACATCGCGCATCTGGTTCGTTGTTGAACTTTGCGAGGCAATCCAGGCGAAAAAAATTGAGCTGGCAAATTTCGAGCTCTTCAGTTCGTCGCCGAAAGAATTCTCCGTGTATGTGAGCGATCGTTTTCCCACTAAAGATTGGAGTCCAGTCGGTCATTTCACTGCTAAGGACGTGAAGGACATTCAGAGTTTTGTTCTGCATTCTCACTTCTTTGGTAAATTCATCAAGGTTGAGCTACAATCGCATTATGGTTCGGAACATTTCTGTCCCATCTCGTTGTTTCGCGCTTACGGTACCAGTGAGTTCGAAGTATTGGAAACCGAGACGGAGAATCAGATTCTACAAGAAACGAGCACAGAGAACGACGATGACGAGGATAGCGACGAGGAGGAGCTATTGGATAGTGAAGGCGATGAGCCTTCCAAGCCACCAAGAAATCTCTTTGGCAGCGCGCGCGATGCTGTACTAAGTATTGTGAAAAAGGCTGCAGAGGTTTTAGTGAAATCCAGTGATCTCACTGGAAATAACATCACGGAAATACAGCAGAGTATCGATGAAGACAATATCTTGGACAATTCATACACGAGCTGCATGACGCCTAGATACACGATTCTCTGCGGTAATTGTACTGATCAAAAGTTTGCCAGCGTTTTTCAGCTGGTTAGTTGTAGAGATCGGCAATTGAACGATTTGCTTAAGATTGATTTGGTGAATAGAACTCTGAGACGAGGACGATTGTGTAGTTTTCATGGTGTGAAGATCGAGTCTTGGCGAGAAAAAGAGGAAGAAATGAATTGCAATAATACGACGCGTTTCGATTTGGTGGATCTTCAAGCGATTTTTTTAACTTCTGTCTTTAAACCCGAATACATTGTAGCATTATGTAATGTTCTTGCAACAAGGGACCGTAAGGTGGTGATGAACACAAGTTATGAGATTCCCATGAACAGTTCTGAGAAAGACAGAGAAAATATTTTATCTACCAAGATTACCGATCATAGTGGCGAGATAACTTTTCATCATCAAGTTTCTGTCACGTGTACTTTAGATTCGAATTCTCCTGCTTGCAAGTCTGGAACGTTTTCTGACAAGGAGTTCCGACAACAACGTTTAGTTCAGGATACCGAGGAAATCGGGGATATCAGCTCTGCCTCCATAAAGACTTCTGACAGTTTGGCATCGCAGATCAAACCCACGAAAACACTTAGTAAGGAAGATATGAAGAAAGAGTCTTCTGTACCGATTTTAGAACCTAGTAAGGAGCTCACGGAGGAAACGTTGCAGCCAGAATTGCTGACGACTGTTCCGCCACCATCTAATCCAACGCCAACATTGAAAATCGTTGAAGAATTATCGGTTCTAGGAACTTCTGTCGAGTTAACATCAAAAACTATAAGTAGCAGTCCGTCGATGAATTCGCTTGACAATCAAGAAACGAGTGATACTCTTGTGCCTGATACGGAAAATTCCGAAACTATTGTGCAAATCAAAACAAATAAATCGGAAAATGGCGAGCAAGATGGGAAACAGGTGAAAGATTTGAACGAGCAAGAAGTCGTTCGATTGTCATCTCAAGATTCTCTTTCGTTAGATACATTATTTTCCGATTTGAAAGATTTGGAGGGTGATACAGTTAACATGCAGAATGGGGCATCTTCATCAATGGCTCAACCTATAGCAAGTGCTGCGCCTCAGAAGGAGTCGGTTTTTCTTCGACTGTCTAACAGAATCAAGGTAACAAAGAACACTCTTCAGAAAAATTTAAGAAAGATATTTATTACAACGCGATTATTTTTTAAAAATATTGAAAAACTTGTGAAAAAATAAAAGAAAAAAGAAGTAATTGTTTATTTATTAAAACAGTTATATTTATTTATATGCATTTTTATATGAATTTTTCAGGCTTTAGAAAGGAATATGTCACTAAGTGGACAATATCTGGAAGAATTGAGTCGTCGTTACAAAAAGCAAGTAGAAGAAATGCAGCGCTCACTGGAGCGCGCGGTAGCCGCTATGAACGAGGAGTCTCGAAAGGGTGAAGAGCGCGAAGCGAAGAGAATGGACGAGATCGCTATTTTGAGGGAAGAAATCGCTATACTCTCGAAATCAGTCGAAACTCTTCTTTATGATCGCGACAGCTGGCGCAATCGAATATCCGCAATTGTTCAGCACGCCTTGCTGATTTGTTTGGAAGTTATCGTTATCATTGTGATTTTCTCTTATTGCCGTAGAGGAGATTTTGGAGAAGAGAAATTTCAATCAGAGACAAAGAAGGAGAAAGAGACGCGTCGAAAGAGTGCGGAGAACTTTAGCACTCATGCCGCGACGAAAAAAACGAGGAAACGGCGACCTAGCGAGATCGCTTCTCACATTAGCGGCACGTATCATGAGCTGATGATCGATGATCGATCTCATGAGACAAAGAAGGAGCGAAAAAGGAAACGCAAGAAGGAAATAATCGCCACCGGAACTTACCCTAGAGTAGGAGTTAATCTCGACGTGAAAGAAGCAATTCGTTATAAGAGTATATTGAATGTTATCCCTGACGGTACGACATCAAGAAGAGCATCGTCTATAGAACCTCTACATTCTAAAGAGTCGCAAAACTTGCTTAACAAGAGGCCAGAATCTGCGCCCGAGGTTGCTATTGGTTGGTTCGATGATCAAACAGAGAAAAGAGAACGAATCGTGCAACCTGCATTGCCGAAAAATAAAGTCTTCAAGATAGAATTAGATTCCGAACTGATTCGTCAAGATGATGAACTCAGCGAATCTAATTCGTCAGTAATTGTGCATAAATCTGTTGAAAAATCGCCCTCAATTGAACGGAAGATTGGGGAATCAAAGAACGGCTCATTCAGAACCAGTGGTATCCTTAAAAACGCAAAATTAAGTTCGCCTTCTTTCATGAAGACTGCTTTAGGCACGAGAAGAAAAAGAAAGTCCTCTTCAAGTTCTATCGAGAAATGGGAATGGTGCCAGGACTCAGAGCATTCAAATAACAGGTCTTTCCCGTCCAGTCCCATAGGTTTGAAGACATTATCACAAACCATCGACAGCATCAATGGTGAAGCTGCGAATGGCTTGATCGAGGAAAGCGATGAATTGAGGAGTAGTAATGTTACACCTACGTCGAGCAAAAAAGAAAAAAGAAGCGCTGGTCTAAAAAAAATGGTAAGAAAGTTTTTCTGATTGAAATAGATCAACACACAGACTGAACTGAAACATCGATCTTTGCGTCGAATTGCCATATAAACTGCAGGTAGGCTTTACTCGTGTGATAAATTGAAGTAATCGATTTAAATGAGGAATGAGACTAAGATGAAAGTACGAAGCAAGATTGAAAAATTTCACGAATTTATATAATTAAATATAAATTAGATACTCTTACATCTTTTAGAGGATCGAAGATAAATGAATGAACTAAAAACTTTTCAAATTACAATATGTAAATAAGTTTTCGTCTGAGCACGATTTTATCCATCTTAATTGTGTATAGACTAGCAAGCGGTGTGTTAATTATTTGAATTTATTAATGCTGAATTCTTTTTTTGCTCAAAGTTACATGTAACTTGGAGAATATATCATAACTTTAAAAGAGGCAAATTTGAAACAGCTTACATAAAATTTCTAAGATAAAAATTGAGGCAGAAAATCATTAAGCATGACTGCCTAAATTTTGAAAGATTCCTCCATCACTACATCATTTACTATGATATATGTATTTTTTGTTTATATGTGATAATACGCGGTTTCATGCACCACGATCACAGTTGTGCTTTACTTATTAGCAATAATTGTATCATACGTAATTAGTATGCTTGCACTCGTTATAAAATACAAAGAAATACATAGAAGTTTGCTACGAGGCATATGTATTTTAACTGCGTCATTGTCGTAAACATAAGATTACCCCACCGTTGCGAAAGATAAAATGAGAGAGAAATTTATAAACATATATATTATTTTACGTAGAATATATATTATACTGATTGGTTTTAATCGCTGCAACAAGAAACTACAACGATATAGAAAACATTTCTAACGCTTTTGTTTTAGATTGCATTCGAATTATTTAATAATTTTTCCTTATTAATCATCGCCAGAGAGAGAGAGAGGGAGAGAGAGAGGGTGAGAGGGAGAGAGAGAGGAAGAGAGAGAGGAGAGAGAGAGGGAGAGAGGAGAGAGAGGAGTGGAGAGAGGGAGGAGGGAGTATGGGGAGAGAGTGAGAGTGAGTGGAGATGTGTGTGGAGAGTGTGTGTGAGTGGTGTGTGTGTGAGTGTGAGTGTGTATGGAGTGTGGAGTGCGTGTAGAGGTGCGTGTACGTGTGAGCGTGTGAGTGTGTGAGCGTGGCGCGTGCGTGTGTGTGTATGTGTAGCGCATGTGCGTGCATGCGTGCGTGCGTGCGTGCGTGCGTGCGTGCGTGCGTGCGTGCGTGTGTGTGTGTGTCTGTGTGTGTGTGTGTATGAAATAAGGATCAAATAGTAGAAAATAAGAAAAATCTCTTAAGTTTGCCAATGTCATTAAATTATAAAAGCAGAAGAAATGTTTATATATAGTTTTAAGTAAGATAATTCAAAATAATTTGAGTTAGTCATTTTTAGTTATGCATATCAAAGGAATTAGTTGGCCGAAAAATTTCGTATGACTTAACAATTAAATTTTAGCTTTCCATGTACAAAGAATCGATTTGCTTTTATTAATTTGTTTCTAATTGGTAGAGTTTTGGCATGGTACTTTTTAGAAATATGCTATACATTGATTTTCAAACGAGTGTGTAATTTATATGTACGTATTTGGGTTACATAAAGTTTTAAATTTTGATCTCTGCCTTGTCTCTTCAAGGCAATTTTTATATTTTTACTGCGAAATCTGTAGATCAATGTTTAAAATTTTATAAGAAATTTCAAGAGATTTAGCCGCAAGGAATCGGAAATAAACTTTGTTTTTATTACAAACAAATTACTTAATTTGCGGCATATTTACTGGAGTAATTAATATATAGATTTTTCAATTTTATGTTTGTTAATATGTGAATTATAAAAGTCGTATTTTTCGCATGATAACAGTATAGTTTTTGTAATAAATGAAAGATATTGAAATCACAAAAAAGAGATAATTATAATTATAAAAATATGTAATAGCTTTCAATTCGTTTCTTTATTAAATGGCATGATATTTTTGATAAAATATTAAACTATTTTAATTTTTTTCTTTACTCTAAAAATAAAAGATGTAGTAAATTTGATTATTCTTTCCACTCAAATCTTCGATTGTTATCATTGTTGATGACAACATTGCAATAGATTTACGAATGAAAATCTGCAGAAAAGCACACCTTCAAAACCTTCGAATAGTTTTTGTTTGCTTGATACATCTTTCATATGTGTTATTTATTTTGTTTTTCTGATAGTCTGCCGTTCTCGTCTTCCAATAATGTATTGTAAGTAAACTTTGTTCTCTGAAAAAAAGAAAAATTCTATAGATATATTAGATAACGATTTTAACATCATTCATGTTTTTTCTCTCTTTTAGAGTTTTAGACATTTGCATTACGAATTTAGTGCTAAATGTAACCGTGTAATTCGCATAAACATATAAATATACATAAATATATAATTCAGTAATACATAATAGCATATGTATGATTATTTGTACATATACGATTGTATCATGTAATTAAATATATGGCTAACATTTAGCGCTAAATGTGTAAAATGTAAAACGTTTCTTCTGTCGATATCTCAATTTTATTAAATATCTATCGACAAGATATTTCAAAGATTAACAATGATTGTGCCAGCATTTTTTGTATTTGATAAAGAAATGCGCTGTGATAAATTCTCTTGAGATTTGCAAAAAGACAGAGACGAATATAAAGAAGTATAGAAAAAGAGGAAAAGAGAAGAATACAAAATGAGAAAGGACTTAATAAGGAGGAGTAATGAATCCATGAATTACTTAAACTTTAATTAAACTTGTGTCCTATTACTTTTTTAACGTGCATTTAGATATTAAAAATACCGATAGATGAAAAACTATATATATATATATATATATATATATATATATATATATATATATATATATATATATATATATATATTTGGTATGCTTGTATGATGTGAGAGCTTTTAGCAAATATATTTTCTATATACGCGTATATCATTAATCTAGTGACTATTTATATGCGATATTATATTGAGTAAAATATTTTAGCAATTTTTCATAATTTCCATTTTTGAATGAAATCATCGTCATAATAATAATCGCAAGTTTTATATAGATTTTATGGTATGAATGTGAATGTAAATGGAATAATTAACGAAAATACGGAGCTCGATTTCAAGAATAACGTGTTACTCTTTTTTCATAGCATAATATATATTTATTCTTTTCTTAATTTAGTGCAAAAGTACCGCAATCTAATATATATTATAACAAAATACAACATATATATATATATATATATATATATATATATATATATATATATATAATATACTTGATAATACTTAAAATTATCTATAATATTTAGAAATATATTTATTTTTTAATATTTGTTATATATTGATCTGATAATTGTAAAAAAACACGAAACTAAATTTCTAATACAATAAGATGGTATTTCGAAATTAAACTGTAAAACTAATTTTTAAGCAATTTATCAATTTTTTATGTTTTTATGCATTCTATAATGAATATTTAAATATCAAGAAATAGGAACATTACATATCATTTATCAACAATTAGTAAAATATATAAAATAACATATTTTGCGTTCACGTGCTATTTATATATATCTGTATTTTACGGCAAGAATTATTTATAATTTATAAATAATTCTTTATAATTATATTTATATTTATTTATATACATATAATTTAATCAATAAATATAATACTAATTGATAATGAAAACTTTTTATAGTTCTACTACGTACATTATAGATCATACTGCTAGTAATGTAAGAATGATTAAAAAATCGAGCTGCGTTATTTTCGTGCAGTTATCTTATGCTAGTCTATAACTGCGAAGTGTTCTATCAGTTATATCCTAATAAGACATTAGTTTTCTTCAGAAAGAAAATCTGTAGAGGGGATGTTTTAATTCTTTTATTAATGTATGAATGATTAAAAATTTGATGCCACAGATGTTCGAACGGATTTCTAGATAGGCGCGTATAAGAAAATGTGTAAATACATTGTAGAATAAATAAAATCATCGCGATACACATATATGTAATTATATTATACATGTAATTACCTATATACACCTATGTAATTATTAGAGACTTGTTCCTATATATATATATATATATATATATATATATATATATATATATATATATATATATATATAAATTAATGAAAGTTATTTTAACTGTGTGTGGTGCTCTATCTGTCTAAAAATTTTGATATTGTAGAAAGGCAGAAAATATGCATTAAACTTTATTTCCATTATTTGTAAAACAGTCATATATGAAACAATAAAAATATTAAATAACATTATTGATGCATTGAAAAGAATACTAGTCACTCAGACTAATATTTTTCGTATCTACATATATTTTCATTATTAATTTATTCATCGCAATTGATATATGAAAAAAAGAATAACCAAATTTTATTAAATTTAGATCTTTTAATTGTATGTGATAAATACATCTTTATATGTATATCAATGTGCAAAGAAAATTCATGAATATTTCTTTTTATTTATTTAAATATTTATGTGCTATATACACGTTTCTACATTTTAGCATAAATTTCTAATATATTAAAATGAATATTTGAATGAGTACTATTAAAATGATTTATTATATATTAGAGAAAGATATGTATGAAAGATGGAAAAGTATATATATATGTGTATGTATGTGCGTGTGTAGGAAAGAAATAATATATATATAAAATTGTTTGCCTATTGTTGAATGTTTAGTCAATTATTATGACTGTTATTCATGCGCCTAAATTTTAATTGCTTGTAATTAAACTGTATGTCTGTAAATACAAAAGTAATGCACATTGCATATAATGAATTAATGGAAGAATAAAGTTGCCAAAAAATTCATCGTATATACATCATATATACATATGTATAATAACTTTTCCTTAACTCAATTAATATATTGTTTAGAAATAATCTGTAAGCATTATGCATCGAAAAAATCATAGAACTTTTTACATGAAAAAAATAATAAATTAACTTATGATTTAAATGCCGACATTTTATGTGTGCGTGAATATATCTGAATAAAATTATTTTAATGAATTGTACATAGAAAATATATTAAAGTAAAATAAATGTTTTAAAAGATATATAAATAGGTGATATATAAAAATATGAAAGATATATATATATATATATATATATATATATATATATATATATATATATAATTTACAGTATTAAACAAAAGTATTAACAAAATCGTATTTTTAATTTTATTTATTATGAGGAAAATATATTTATATAAAATGATTAGGATTCCATTGATAAGCTTTCTAAAAGTGTAGAGACATCAAATGCTTCCTTAAAAGAGGATAACTTTCTTGCAGCCGCTTGCTTATTTAAGCTCATAGCGGCGAGTTTAAGTTTGTTTCTCCATTCTTTTGAATCATGTTTTTCTATGGAGCACATAACGATCTCGTTTACTTCATCTTGAATGGCGTAACAGGCGAGCGATTGAAATACTGAGTTTAGGTCATCCTTTGCTTTCTGTTTTAAATTCTTATCTCTGCTGACCAGATTCAAAATAAAAAGACCATCCTTCGTTAAGCATGCTGCAACTGCTTTCAATACTGATAGTTCGAGAAATTGTTTAGGTGGACAGCTCATTCCGACAGTAGTATCTTTACTATCAATATCAAAGAGTATTGCTTTATATTTTTTTTCACATGCTGCGGCATCTTTAATAAATCGAATTCCATCCGCTATTTCTACTTTCATCCTGTCATCAAGAATAAGGTTGAAATATTCGGTGGCCATTTTTAGCATCGCATTGTCGATTTCAACTGCAGTAATTTTTAACTAAAAAAAAAAAAAATTGATTTATTTTCGATTTACGAAAAAAATACACTCAGATTTCTTTAATGAATAACGCTTGACAATAATAAATTTCACGTGTGAATACATACTTTGGGGAAACAATGATGTAAGAACATGCAAAGACCACCACCACCAAGTCCTATAATCATAATCTCCTGTTGTTCTTTTATATCTATTACTGCATTTACGCCAGCGCTCATATGAATGTGATGTTCACAAGCTAGAAATCCAGGATCGGCAATTTTTTTCGTTTTACCACGTCTAGACTTTGCTAAAAATAATTTTGTTAGAGTGTATACACTATACACAATAATTGTGTTATATATAATTATTAATGTAATTATAGAATTTTTGAATTTATTTATGAGAATCATAATACCTTCTTTCAGTCTAGCCTCACTTTGAATAACATATGGATTGTTCAGGAATACAAGACGTCTGAATTCGTGACCGTCCTTTTCCACTTCTTCGACTACGAATGGCCCACTAATGTCGCTCTTCCCTTCGTAACAAATGGTTCGAGCTCCGACATCGGAACCCAACGACAAAAAGGGAATATCATTTTTACCACACAATCCGGCCGGTGCTAGATTGCGTACGCAGTCTTCTAATTCGGTTTTTACAGCGTCCCAACTTTCGAATTTATGTTCTCTGCGTAAAGTAACTATCGCAAGTCTATCACGTTGCGCGCTTTTTAGAACTTGCTGTCGCCCTTCCTTGGTACTGAACAACCAGTCCATTTCTCTGTTAAGTACAAAAAGGATGAGTCAATATGATATATTTATAATTTACAGTCGACAAGTTTACATTTGAAAAGTGTCGAACGTACTTTCCTTGTGGAACGATGAAAGCCGCATACGTTTTCGCTCCGCGTATACAAGGTTGATCTAGAACATAAACGGTATATCGCGGATGCTTGTCTCCCGGACGATGTAAATCCAATGATATTTCTCCTACATCGGCAACACTTCTCTTATAAAGACTACTGCACACTAATGCCGATTGTTGTGCGGACAATATCGCAGATACCATATCATCTATTGAAGATAATCGTTCAGGTGGACCATCGACCAGAGCTAATTCAAGGACCTATCGGGATTACAATCTACAAAAATAAGTTCGACAAACTGCTCACCCAGCTAAAGCTAAGATGACAATGTGACAAATTTCAATGTTTTTATATTACAACGTACGGTCTGGGATAATTTAATAAACTTTGTAGCAATGATCACAAAGATTGGTACCAAACTGCCTTCCTCTAAACGTGCTTTTGATTCAGCTTCATGGCATCGTGATATGCGGAACATGAAACCCGAAGCAGGAAAATAAGATAAGAGCTTTCGCAAGATGTGCTCCTGCAGTAATGATATACAGATATATCTTCCACCATTTCGTAACACTCGTGTGATTTCCTAAAATAAGTTTTACTTGTAAAAATAAAAATTATAAAATGTTTTTTCTACAGTAATTAGAAACTCACTTTAAAATATTTATCAATTGTAGATATAGTTGTCTCTTTGGCATCTGGCATTAAAGCATCTAATGTACCTTTATCGAGAATCACACTGAACTTTTCATCAGGATATGTCATTTTTGTGGCATCCATATGTTCATATAATAAATCTGATCTTGTACTTTTATTTATATCACGCATTTGTTTGATAACAATATGTGATATATCAATATTAATGATATTTCTATGAAAACCAATTTTAACATTTACAATATAAATTTTAATTTATATGAATCAATATATATATATATATAGGATCACAATATTTGATTAAATTAATTGATATATATACAAGAAGATTTACCTATAACCAACATCGTACAGGGACATGCTCAGTGTAGAATTTCCGCAACCAACAATCAAAATATCATCCTTCACTTTGACATATTTTAAAAGTATCTCGCATAATTCTGGATATTCACCATACCTAAAACCAAACAGAAATGCTCAGAGAGAGTGTAACAAGTTATAATTATATATTCAAAAAATTGTCAACATTATACTGCCATAATTATAGAACTTGTACCATTCAAACACTTTTTTGCCACGTTTTTTGAAAAATGTGTTCCAATAATCTGCATGACTGAACTCTTCGTGCGTTTTTGGTAAGAGATTCATGTTTTATATTAGTAGTTAACGCAATTATGTGTATATATATATATATATATATATATATATATATATATATATATATATATATATATATTCCGTGTTTAGACGTAAAAATATAATTCGGGGTTATATTTTCATATAATATAGATTAAATTTTAATGTACATAGAGTATATATTATTACGCTCTACAATTTTGAATATATAGAGAAATGACTATAGATTAAATCATACTGTAAACTTGCACAAACTCGAAAACACTATCACATTTATTTTTTATAACGTTTTCTGTTCGTTTGTTTGGAGAGATACATCACGTGTACTTCCTATATGCATTATGCATTTTTCATTCCCCAAGAATTAGGAATACAATAATTACGACATCTCTGTAAGATAATGCAATTACTTATTGACGATTGTTTATCGACAAAATCAACGATTTATTTCTCCGCTAGATGGCCTTGCACTTCCATTAAGAAAATGTGCATTTCCGATTTCCCGAGAATCGAGTCTGGGCGAGTTTTCGTCGAGCGGGATTTGAATCTCCACTAATCTTCATCAAATAAGTAAATTTTTTCTTTCTTATCACGATCTATTGTCGATAATTCGATATTTCTCTATTATTTTTGTGTATATTATAAATTCCGCCACGCGAATAGCTACTATTTCTTTTTTAGGCGAAGACGCGAATATGTGGCGAGTTTATGGCGCCAACGGTAATTCAAATGGATCACATCAAAGTAAGTGCTATAATATTAACATCATTAAACAGGATTATGTCTAATCCCATCTATTTTTCGTCTGATGAAACGATATGTAGCTTAACAATATGTTTTTACATTTATTATTTATATTTTGTGTATTAAATACAGGTTAATATAGTATATATTGATTAAATATAAAAACTATTATATTTTATTTTATGCTTGAACACGCATATAATTTACAAGTAATTGCTCTCTTTGTAGATTATCTTGATTATTTTTCGTTAGAATATATATCTTGATTAGAAATGACGTTTAATTTATGAACTTGATTTGAATTATGCTATGGCAAAATACTCATTGAAATCTAATAAGAAATAACGCTAATTTTACCTACTTACATTCAACTTTTGAGCGTTTTTTTGTCTTTTATACTTTCACCACCATGTTAGTCGAATCTACCTTGATGTTCTTGCGACAGATCGTGATGCGATTTGTAAGAATACCAAGTATCTTTCAACTGCGGTGAAAGCGTTAATCATTCGGATATCATTCGGCATCACGATTTTTCTTTTGAGATTTCAAAGTTTTGTTAATATAAAGTCTAGAGTAGAATAAGTGATTTTTATGTATAAAAACTGCATATTATACAAGTGTATACAATATAAATGTTTATTTATTTAATATTATCTAAATTTATTAACCAACAGGAAATTTTCATATAGGAATGTAATAACACTGTTGGTTAATAAATTTAGATAATATTTTTGTTGGTTAATAAAATGGTTAATAAATATTAAATTTAGATAAATTCTGTTGGTTAATAAATTTAGATAATATATTAAATAAATAAACATTTATATTGTATACACTTGTATAATATGCATTTTATATATATATATATATATATATATATATATATATATATATATATAATACACATTTTTTTTAAATTCTCTAGCATGATTTTTACTTTCAACATTCCATCGAATTAAAGAAGTTGCATTACGCAAATTCAGAGCAATGGCCACGATAAAAAAATATAATATCTTTAAGGAAAAAGGAACAAAAGTATTTCCGTGAAGAAAAAACAATAAAGGTAAAACTTTGTATCGTTATCTACATCGGTCGAACTCGATAATTTTTCCGCTATGACAAACGCGCGCAAACGCATATCCAAGGCAAAAGATATATAACAATGCATATCGTCGTTTCAGCTTTTATATCGAAATAACTCGATCGTATAAGTCTTCCTCGGAACACGTGTACGCATAGCACACAGGCGCTCTTCGTTAATACGTGGTCGACGACGTGCGATAAAGCGATGCCACCGTACATTGTCGTCTTCGTCGTCGTACCTGAAAAGCGTTTGTGAAACATTAAAAGCCGCGATATGCGACGTTGTCGCCTAATGACGCCCCTCGAGACGCTGCCGGCAAACGATAATTATTGCGCGACGGCTTTATTGACTGTACACCGGAGAATACACTCTCCTCGTTTCTTGCCACGTAGTATGTTATAATTCTGCGCGATGCGACGTCACTTTGTTAATGTCGCATAGGGAATACGCGATAATGTGCGCGACGAGGACGACGGAACACGGTTCAACGGAACCATTGCTCGTTTATATACCGCATATTATAATCTAGTATTTAGATACATCAATATCTCGCATTTATAATATCCGGTTTGCCTTTCAATTTTATCAATTTTTATATAATGATGGTTTCAAGTTTCATATTTTGTTTACCACTATATTCTCCAATATCAATATAATATACTCTGCTTAATAATTGGATGTAAAGTTACAATATAATATCTTCCAATATTAGTGACATTAAATTCTGAATTAATGTCAGATATAAGGCTATCAACAGCACAGCGGAAAATACCAAGATATTTTTTGTAACTACAATTAAGAAAAAATAAGGGATCATTTCGTATAAAAGTTCAGTTGTATTTAAATTTTTAATTATCAACAGTTTGTGAGAGAATATTTCGGTACTGCTTATAGTAGAATTATTAAAGGAGAGAATAATTATATTATTTTTAATTTTTCTTTTATTTAAACAAAATAAAGAAATTTGATATAAATCAAAATATATTTATAATTGTACAATTATATATAATTATATTTTATATCATTTAGTATAAAATTAATTAATCCTTAGCTTGAAAGCTATAATTCTTCCGATTTCGATTTTCTAATGACTATGACGCAAATTTTTTAACACATCAATATACTCTCAAAAAATTCAGAAGAAGCTTGAATATGTTTGAATAATTTAGAACTCTCTGAACAGAATAAACAAGAATGATGGTGCAAATTGATAAGATCGCAGCCATCGTAAAGTAATCGCGTTATAAGTGTGTTTTTATTAAAACCGCCATATCGATCTTATATCCTTCTTAACTCATTTATATCATTGCCCCATTTAGAATGTTTCATATCATTAAGAGTTTGTATACTTTACTGTAGTCGCTTATTTTCGTGTAGTTTCATATTTCTTCATCTCTCTCTCTCTTTCTCTCTCTCTCTCTCTCTCTCTCTCTCTCTCTCTCTCTCTCTCTCTCTCTAAAACAATCAAAATTATCATATTTATCTTTAAAAAAAACCATCTTAAAATCTTTTAAAAGAAAAACAAAGCGCATGAAGAACGAACGTCACAAAAATCTATGTGTACTCCTTAAGTGATTAATGCAGAAAATGCATGTATGATCTCAATGTATTGGATTACAATTTACAATTAATTAAGCTTCACAGCGTTCTATCATGAGAGCTATCGTCGGAAGTATCAGAAATTGCCCCACAGGTGTTGCCATTGATTCCCGTTGGGAAATTAACTGCAACGCGAGCAATTTGCATCACGCAGAAGTCAGGTGCTCATTGACGTTTCGCGCGATATATTGTAATTCATACGCGTTTTAGCCATCACTTTTCGAAAGAGACATAAACAAATGGGCGCGCAGGTAAAGTAAATGTAAAAATTTCACGAAAATTTCACGATAATTGCAGCGAAAGTGTTATCCATAGGTTGCGTGCAATTTTGCACGTATTTTTGTAAGCCAGAAATTGTGATGCTATTTAAAGGCACGGAGTCTATCATTATTTTGTATGTCGGGTTTGCGAATTAAATTCAATAATATTGCGTGTTGCATGAATCATGTTTCAAAATTAAATGGCATGGCTTTGACTTTTTATTTGATTTGTTATACACACATGCTTGTTGCCACATGTCAAATATTTCTCAATTTTAATAATATTCGTGAAAAATACAACAATCTAATTAATAGATATTTTTTGATATCAACATGTCGGCCAATATTTTATAATTTACATTAAACCGTTCGATTGTATTATAATTATGTAGTTGAAGATATTTTATAAAATACTATGATAGAGAGTAAGTCAAGATCGAGTTTTTACGACTGTATATTATTTTTTTTTTTTTTTTATTGACGTGGAAAATATTTTTTCTTCTTCTCTATGATAACTTTATCATTATTACATAGTACTCTGAAAAAATAATGAGAAGTGACTTCAAGAGAAAACTATCAACAGCTCGATAACGTTTACATCGGTCATTATATTGCACAATATATCAGATATTTATCATAACATATAAATTCATCGATTATACAAATAATTATATAAATATATTAATTCCAGTATTCCAAACATAGTGGTTGACACAATGTCAGTTTGACATTTCGATTTTTCTCTTTCTACTTTTTAATTATAACTTTCACTTGATAAGGACCAAAACCATATGTTCGAAACGTCGTGATTTAATAATCAAACAATAAATTGCCAGTTTGGTCGTATAACACTTGTTTTTTAAATATATTAATTTTTAACTATTAAAAGAATTAATTCAAATAAAATTCTAAAAACTAATGTTTTACCGAATCATCATTAAGCTATTGCAAAGTCATCATACACAAATATAATTTATACAATATTCCGCGCTTTTTATGAACTATAATAATCTAATAACCGCCTAGTTTTCACGAAGCAATGATAAAAGTTTTTCCTCGTTCCGTATTATTGGTATAATTGTTTAGGCAAATTCGTTAAGCTACTAAAGAACGTAGTCGATAAATAACTCAATCGTTACGATACATTATATTCAATTTTACAATATATGTCGATATTAAATGTCGCCAAGTTATTTTGATTGGCACCAGAATGTTTTCGAGGAAACATTAATACTTTAATGTTTATTTGGTATTGTTTCAATAGAAATATGTTTTTGATAAAGGAGAATATACATTTGTTTGTGTGAAAATTTATTCAGAGAAACTTGCTTCATATATGTGTATAAATTTAGTATTTTTTGTATAAATTCTCGATTTTTAAACAAAAATTATAATAGATTTTAAAAAATTTTTATACTTTATTAAAAAATATTTTTTTGTTATGTTATTCTCAAATGTATACACGAAATAGGAGGAAAACAAACTAAAATAACAATTATATTAACTTCATAAAATAAAATAATATATATTTACCCAATGAGACAATATTTTTGAAAATGTTTTTAAAAGCAATGGTAATGGAAATTTAATTTTAGAATCATTATGAAATTATTTTGAGGTCTGCGGCAATTTGGTTACCTGGGACATTTCCGAGGAAGCGTATCATTCTCATGATTTTCCCCCTGTTACGCTGCTTATAAAAACGTTGTGATGAATTTCTCGTATGTCATAAAAAAAGCAACATTCTCGACGTGATATGGATTAAGTTACCAGATCGTGAATTTAAGTTTTGTTACAGAATTTTCGTGGACATTTCCCGCATGTAATATAACGACATAATCTAATCTATATGTGTATATATATTTAATATAAATTAAGCATATTTGCGCAAAATTGCGCGTATAAAATCATTTACTGCATTGTTCACTATACGGAAGCAAAAGATACATCAGGTAAGACATTTAAGCAAAAAATTTTTAAATCTATTAATAAATTTAAATATTTTCAATATTTAAATTTACTTAAATCAGTTTTCCAATGTTAATTTTTTTGTATTAATTATATGCAATTAAAGTGCACATTTATATCTGACATACAAATGCAATTAGTAAATGGTTTGATACATCTCATAATTTTATACAGGTAATCTTCTTTTTGAGAATATGCTTGATTCACATCTCGAAACACAGATATGTCAATGCACCGTGTAATTTTGCGAGGTTTAAACGCGGTTAGTGGGTTTTCGCGGCGAATCTGTTCGAGGACAAACATCATTTGCATTTTTCATGAGAATTATTATTTGCTCAAAAGTCGCCATCGAGATTAAAACGAAGAGAGAAAAAGAGAAAAGAGGAGAGAAAGTATATATGGTCGAAAATGTTGATGTCGAATTTTTGATAATCATAAAAGGCTCAGTAAATCGTTCAGATTTGCTAAACTTTTCGAGCTCTGCTCATGGACGCGACTTGAATGACTTTATGTCTTTCTAGAAAGACACACATACATACAAACTGATCGAAGAATTAATGGAGTGGCAATTAAGGCGAGACTTTTCGTATACTTATAATATACCTCGTGTTATTTATTATGTCGCAAGCTTGTGCTTTGATAGATGCGAGAAAAAATTTACTACAACACTCTTGTTTATTAATTTTAATATCAATGAATTTTAATCATGCAATCCTTTATTTGCGCACTGATTTATATAATTAATGACCTGCAATTAACACATTTTATTAATTTTTTGAAATTATTGTTATTAACACATAGTTTTATTCAAAAATTATTATTAACTATCAAAATCTATAGGACCCAAATAATCTTTATAATTATGTAATCTATGAATCTATTTAATATTTTTTTAATAACTTTTTTTAATAACAATTTTATATTGGTTTTTTTCTATTCTTTTAATTTTTTTGACCCTAAACATTTGCTCTAACAAAGCTTTAAGTAATCTGTTAAGATTAATTGTAATTCAAGAAGGTAAATAAGGAAAAAATATTTTTATTTATAACGTTTGCATAAATTTTTAGAGACATTTATAAACAACAAGACATTTTTACTTTGCAATTGTCAAAAAATCTACAAAGTATGATATAAAATCACAGATATTCCAACAAATATCGTTAACTATATTAATGCACGATGCCACAAATAACTTAAAAAACGATCAATTCTCATTATCACTCGGATATATTTTTGATACTTCCGCACACACACACACACACACACACACACACACGCACACGCACACGCACACACATATTATATTTCCGCAAAATACATGAAACGCGAGTAATAATCGTGTGTCGCTCGCTCGTATTATTATTTATATACATATACGTATTACTTTCACGTGATATATAATTTTATTTACGAGGCGCGCACCTGTACATCGTGCGTAAGCTCATCAACGCGAAAGTGATCCTGGTGATGAGCTTCGATTGAAATTTTTCTTGGAAATCGCTGTATGTGAGGAGGGAAACCCCGTCACAAAGTTTCGCGAATAACGATAATGGAGATTACAAACGCCG
Organism: Cataglyphis hispanica; assembly: GCF_021464435.1. NCBI lineage: Eukaryota > Metazoa > Arthropoda > Insecta > Hymenoptera > Formicidae > Cataglyphis > Cataglyphis hispanica. Next base: position 5,947,916 of record NC_065957.1, read on the forward strand.
TTCGTCAGTTTCTCATTCTGGGAGCGACGTGTGCTTGCGCAATATGATTAAAAGAGGCAGATTATCGTTGACGAGGGACGGCCGGGTGACGAGGGGTGTCGAGATGAGCTAGTATCGAGCGTAGTATAGACACGAGAACGATCACTTATCGGGCTTTATTAATTTCCTTGATGGGGCGTACTACGTGTGACGGATTGTACGTCGCTGGAATAAAGCGAAATATTGCTAGTCTGATAGTGTGTAGCGTTACGGATATCGAATCAATTGCTCGGAGATAGCATTTGCCTGCTTTTTAACTGCAACTCGAGAATAAAGATTAATTATTTGAAAGAGATAAATATTAGATAGATTAATGCATAATACCAATATGAAATAATACTGATAATAATAAATCTTAAATTTAGTAACTCTGACGCTAGTATTAATAAAATTATAAAATTATATTTATTGTATTGTAATAATATTTAATTAATTTGAAGTGATATACTTAATTATTATTTTAATATTATCACATCTTCTTATTATACAGAAACTGCTATATTTTTGTTAAACATAATAATTTCTCGTCTAACAATTTAAAGGAATAATTATTTTATATTATTAATTTTTGTAATTTGTTATATGGAAAATGTAGATAAGATTGTTGAACATATTATAAGATATATTTTTAAGAGAAATGTGTTTGCTTTTGATTGTCTTTATGATAAGTCGGAAGTACTTTTTGCATGTCTCGAGTAATTAACATTTTTATCACAGCAGGGGAAAAAGTCATCTTATTTTTATCTTGGATCATTGGCGCGAACGTAAAATGCGGTACATACAATCATGCAGTACAGGTGCAAAGAAATGATTCCTATAAGATATACGCATATAAAACAAACGCGATTAAAATAATAACGGAACATTATTCCGTTATATATGAATTTATAAATAACGTAATACATATTAGCTATTTTGTATTTGTGTATGTGTGTGATCATTTGTTAACTATTCTTGTAACAGATAAATATTTATGTTTATAAAGATATGATCCAACTTTATATAAATTTTATTTTGTTGTATCTATTTTATAATACATATTTTATAATGCTAATAACATGGGAGAATATCGACGACACGATAAGGTTGAATCGAGGTTTAATTTTAATAAAAGGGGCTGACACACATTGCGCTAGGATATCCCGTCTCACGAGTCCCACGAGTCTCTCTATGACAAATCAAATAATTGATGTGTACACAGCGTACTGTGAAAACAGTACGTCAGCTTGTCACAAAGAAATCGAAAATCGAGGGTGATATGAGTGGCGAATGTAATACGACAATCAATTGCAACTTTCTATTGAGATGGAAAATTTGAGCTTCAAAGTCATTTCGAGCATTGAATTACTAATTGTAATTAGCTTTAATTTTTATTATGATTTTATTCTCTTTTTACTTAAAAGAATATAAAATATTTATTTATAAAATAACAGTTTTATTATCGTAATATTTCTAATATTTCTGTGAGAAAAAGTAAGATATAAAATTTTGGTCAAATCAGTAAATAATTTTTAATAAATAATTATTATATTTGCAAGTTATATGGCTGTATGTTTCTTTTTTATTTTTTTATTTTTTTTTATAATAATAGAATTCTATTTTTATAAAAAAGTCGGTTGCTTTTACAACGGTTAGTTATTTCGTATTACTAATGTAGAACACGAATATTATGCATCACGGTAATCGCAGTGCGCATCATACTTTTCGCCCGTTTCGTGCGCAAATATTGCGAACCATACTGCTTCTTGATTTCTAATCAAATGCATCCGTGCTGGAAGGAATTGTCGTGCCGCTGTTTACTCTGCTTTACACGCGGTTTGCGTGATTGTGAAAAAAATGGTAAAGCGGAGTAAAGCAGGAATGAAGCAGTAACGAGTGCTTATTTAATGACAGCGATATAATAGGGCTAGATTGTTATCTAATATATAGACTGTACCAAGCGCGTTATATTCCATTAATGACAGATTCTATAGCGAATACAGATGGTTATTTTTTTATGAGAATTAAATACTTTCCCGAAATTCAATATCGCTTTATTTATTATTAAATATTAAGATATTTTAGCGAAATTGCAAATGTATAAATGACTGGACAAAAAAGCTTGTTCTTTCATCAATAGTTATAAAATGATTAATAATTATACATCTTCTCGAAACGATGTTCAAGAAAAATAATCAAACATTTTATCATATTCGAAGTTTTTGTATTTTTGTACCAATTGCTCTTCCTATCAAACGTTAAAAGAATAAAGCCAAACGAATAAGAAACGAGATCATTTGTAGATCGAATGCAAATTTCTCGCCAAGATCCGATATGAAAAATGTTAGCTCAACATCGCTTAAAATTTCCTCACTTGGTCATACGTTATATACGCAAGTAACATAGGCGAGTGACACGGCCGTTGGTTGCTTTTTGAGTTGTCTCCTGATTCCTAATCGAACCACGAAGAGCGCGGCGACTGTTTACCCTTGTTCTGTCTGATATATCGGCTCTTTCGTGTGTACCTAACTGCGGTGCGCGGCATTCGGAGTATATCTGCCTGGCACCACGAACGATTATTTGCCGTGTCATATAGTCGTGGCCGCGCCAACACATTATGCGGGATACATCGCCGCTGTTGGCGGCGATGTGTGCTTGCGATCAGTATCGGCTTTGGCCGGCGGCGGGTTGTGTAGCCTCCACCTCTTCGTCCAGGCGCGATCACGCTCCTGTGGCGGCGGCGGCAGGATAATGAAAATAAAGTGGCAGATAAAGAAGCGTGGACGAGAGCGCGATCGATATGAATGAGTGGTCTTACGCGAGCGAGCCCTTCGGCGACGCTGGGTGGTTCGAAAATCGAAAGGGCTCGCACGATGAAAAGATAACAGATATGCCTCGCGGGAGGATGAGCATACCAAGACGATGGTCATGCTATTTGATAAAAAAAAAAGGAAAGAAGAAATATTCTTTTCTTTTAAAGGAACAATTTATATTTCTATGCTAAATCTTTTGTATAACAATTGTATTGTCATCTAAAAATGAAATGTTTTTAAATCGAAAAAATCAAGCGCATGATATTACTTTGCTTACAATATTTTTTATTTTTTTTTTAATCTAAAGTAGTATTAACTTCTTGAATTATATAACAATTTTTGTCAATACATTCGTATTAGAACATATATCAAATAATTGCTAAAATAACTCACACATACACATAAAGATACAAGCTTTATTTTAATCTCCCACAGTATGAAAAATGACAATTTACGAGGTCAGAGAAGCCAGCTGATCTTGAATGATGAAACCGGGAATGCAAGATTGTGTAACAGGTGTTTGCTTGCTGATACATGTAATATTTCGTTGGCTGTGTTGAACTGACAGACAGTTATGAATTATAAAAGTTTCATACAATGACTTATTAAAAAACTTTGCATTTGTATTATGTAGTTACCTTGCAATCAGCGGATCTAAAACAAAAAGCTTCAAAGTAATGTTATGTTCAAAGAGAAAAAATATTGTTAAATTAAATATCCCTTTTAATATCTTTTTATTAAATTTTGTTATATTTTTAATTTTTATATTTATATATATATATATATATATATATATATATATATATATAAAATAAAAAATCAAAATAATAACAGTTTAATGTTTAGTAAAATTCGGTGAATTGCATCATTTGTAATCAGTTTCTCTTAGATATTAAAATGAAAAAAATCTTGATTTTCCTTTTGCATGTTAATTTTCTATCTTGCTCGGAAAAATTGATATATTTTTTGAATGACAAACTATGACTTTTGTGTTTTTATTTATGAAGAGAAAAAGATTACGCAAACGCCCGGATATCATTTCCGAAACACAAATTTCATTTAGCATCACGTGCTTGCCAGCGGTGGCTCGCCGCAGTGTTCGCGCGAGAGCACGTGCACCGTTGGCATCTATTGGTTGCATCAGCAGGTGCATCGGCAGCAACGATGCAACGGGCGGGAGTTAGCGTTTTGAACGGCGGGCGATGTAGCGTTCTGTAGCACGCGAATCCGGGGCTCCGTAACAAACCGGGTATTTCCTTCGTCGTTTTTGCGCTCGGAGAGTGACTTTTATGTCCATCTGCTACCGCACCGATATGAGTACTCGGCTCCTATCTCCCTCGGTCTCCTCTTGGATGATAATCCTGACTGAATACAACGATTAGTAACCATGCCATTGATCTTTAAACGGTGCAGCGGGCTAACGGAACGGAATTAACGGAAATGAGGCACGCGTAATTTGCATAAACGAATATCGTGCGAAAGTCGTGAATAAGTTTTTTTTTTCCAGCACAGAAATTAGTGCATCAATTAATTAATTAATTAATTCCCGATCAATGATCTGATTTGAATTTACTCGATTAACGTACCAGTCTGCTTGGAGTCCATCTGCTCTTGCCGAATTATCGTGATTCTCTCTTCGTATTTTTCCTTACGATCGAGTAGAGTTTTTAATACGGATATTTATCAGGATATTATTTTAAGATCGCAGTTTTAGTTTAAGAGAGATAAAATTTTATTTATTTTTATTATAATTTATACGTATAAAGATGAAAAATTCTAGTAATATGAAAAGAAATCTCTTAGAAAGATTTATTGAAACATATATTCTCTTTTTCTATTTATTCTTAATTAATAAGATTAAATCTAATATTATATTTTCTTTTATCTTAATTTCTGTCAATAATTTTTTTTATAAGAATAAGTGAATAACAAAACAGTTTCAATCTTCAAAATCTTTTTCATAATATTTTTCATATAAATATAATAATCAATTTTACGTCATAAAATTTTGATTAAAGATTATTATTGAATTGAAGATTATATTAAGATTAATTATTCATAAGATAAGATTTATTATTCAATATAGCAAATTGATATTTATTATATGATAGAGGAGTATAATTATATATTGCATCTATTACACGTATTTATATACGTGTTAGCGAACACACGTGTAGCGAATATTCGCTGTAGAAAACTTGTTTCACGCTAATCATGCTAATATCGTGAATAAATGTCACAGGAAATTTTGTTAATAGCGTAGAAGAAGATACATTAAAAGCATATCAGATAGCTAAGTAAAATTCTAAGAGATTAAGTGAGAAAAAAAAGAGAGAGAGAGAGAGAGAGAGAAATATTGCTCCAAACATCTTCGAGAGGCGCCGCTAATTGCCTTGGTGCTGATACGAGCCTGTCATTATGCAATCTTGTAAACTGTTCCTTTCACGTTCGTCATCATTAGCCGTCCAACTTTGTGCACTCGCAATATCGCAAAAATTCCCGCATCGCAACATTTCCACTTTACCGCTGCATCGTCATTACTCCACTTATCATTACTGTCGTTATCTCGCGAATCTGCGTTTTTTATAATAGCGGAAGCAACTACGTGGTAAATCTGTCGAGCGGGATTGGGCGCCAACGAGAGGAGAGAGTGAAGTTAATAAAGCCATATATAAGAGCTACATCGGGTAGGGGGAGCAAAATTACTTTAATCGTGGGCACACGACGTTGTTAAAGAGATTAATAAAAGGGCACCGTAATATTTTGCGTGCATCGTCGTTGTCGGCTTTTTTTCTTCGCAATTGTCGTTTTTCTACCAGTCCATATTTTTTCTTGCTTATACGAAGAAGAACGTGTAACGACTTGTCATTAAGCGATTACAAAACATAGCCGAAAAGTATCTTATAAGTGTCTCAGTTATATACGATGCTAGGAAGCTGCTATCTTTGCTCTCGCATAATGTGTTCTAATATATAAGCAAGTTGCTTCCGCATCAAGATGTATTCTTAATTATTGATCTTTTTTTTATTTTACTGAATATTGAAAGAAACGTATCGTTAGTATTATTATTTAGCATTGTAAAATTTTATATAAAAGAAATTAATCGCGCGCGACATCTCTCTCTCTTTCTCTCGGTTGGTTTCCTTATACAAAATTTCCAACATAAATAGTTTTAATTTTTTTAAATCGAAATTACATATATTTTGAAATTAATTGTCAAAACATTAAATTCCAGCGCAAACTTTTTTAAATTTTGTTTGATAAATCACGGACAAAAATTTACAATACGTGCGATTCGAATAAACTACACAAACATTATGAATGATTGAGTATTTTCAATATGACATATACGAAGATGAGCGATATAATCTTACGATATGCACAATACTAAGTGAGAAAACAGGCTTTTCGTACTTAGTATTATTAATACTCTAAGTCTACTGCTGTTATTAATGGACTTACAATATGCGTAAATGCATTGCTGCAATATACATGGCATATTCATCGAATTTGTGACAGTGTGATATGTATGTCCGAGGATATAATTAAGCTGTCAATGCATTATCGATTTAGTCTTTGGCTAATTGAGAAATTCATCTGATCTGCAATTAGCATACTAGCGGTATGCTAATAAAAAACGGTAACCTTCTTTTCTACGAACTGCAAAGTCATTTTTGTATTAAATCATTCAAGCGAACGCGTACAATACATATTAAAAAAGTAAAATGAAAAGAGTTGAATTTGCAAAATGATATGATAATTTTATCTAAAAATTTTACGCTTTTAGAGAAATTTTTATTCAAGAAGATAGAAAACGCAAAATATAAAGAGATAAAATATGTTCTTTATTAAGCTAAATTATTATAAGATATTTGATAAATAGAAATATTTATAATAATAAATTTCTAAATTTATTTTATCTCATCAATAAATTTATTAAAGAATCTTAAAATATTAACCAATCAGAGATAGATTATTATGCATAAAATTATCGAGCAAAATTAAAATTGTATGTACGCTTCTGTTCATTATTATTATACAAATGCTACAAATTATATTAATATTAAAATTTATCTTTGAAAAATTAATTTTTCAAAACTATTAATTTTTTAAATATGAAATATGATAATAAAAAATAATTTTAAGTTAGTAACTAGTGATGATCATCACACACATTTATTTACAATACCTTTTTTGTTGCCGTGTTCGTGCTTGGTAAAACACAAAAGAAACCATGAAAAATGTATTGCAATCGCTCCGAGCGAGCGGACCAAATGACGGGACAATTTGGGTTGAGAAAATCACTGCTAAGAACGCATCGGTGTCATGCTCGCATGAAATGTGGGCCCTTAGGGCTTTTAGCAAAGGGTTCCTTGACCGCGGTAGGAAGCTCGTGAGAGATCTGTATCGCCACGGCTAAAAATATGGCGGGCGCAGGAGGGAACGCGAGGAACGTGCAAAAAAAAAAAACAAAAAGGATGGTAGATCAAAGTTAGAAGGAAGTGGAATATCAGACCTATGTCTTTAACCCCGAGTGCATCGAACGTAGAACATTTTTGCGTGTTATATCTTGGCGGCCGATTATTTCGTCGGTGATTATATAACGGATCTTTTTTCCTCTTTTGCGCACGTCCAATAGTCGAAGTAGTCAGCTGTGATGTGCCGGCCAACAGTCGCATTCGTTAACGCCACTCTCTTACGGGATATTTACGATACTATCAATCACCGTGATCTTGATTTACTAATTGCTTATTAAAATATAACGTAAGTGCAGATGTAAACGCGTGTCTCTTCAAAGGGTTCACCGATCGGGCTTCGATATTATTTCTGCTTCTTTTCGATTATTTTGCTTTGTTTTAAAGAATAAATTTTATGCGGAAAGGCAACCTGTTGGACAGAGAAAGTATTATTTGAAAACATTAATTTAACAATTTTTATCAAATTATATTCTATTTTTTGCTATTTTATTAACTCTAGTATATTTATCTTAGGATTTTCAAAATTAAATATAGAGAAAAGTTTTTTGTGTTATTTCTGCTTACTTAAGTTAGTTTGTGAAAATCTATAGATAGATATACTTTTAAAAGCTATTTAAAAATTATTTTTGACATTTTTGTTAACAAAAAAATCACTTTTATTATAATTTAAGAATTCAAAATTGAAAAAGAACGAGTAATAATTGACATTTTGCATGCACATATGTAAGAATTGTATGAATATATTGATACATAAGATAATGAAAAAGATATATTAATACAATAGATAATGAAAAAGAATCAGCTATTTATAATAAGTTCTAATATAATAATGTATTTATAAGACTCATCAGAGAATCATCAAGTTGAAGAAAGACATTTTTCGTCATCCGCGAATCTCATAAAAATCAGCGCAATTAGTCCTACGGACGTCCCTTTCAACCCGCTGCGGCCCAGAGTTCGCCGACCGGCGGTGGCGGGCTCCTTTTTCTTTCTCTCTTTTTCCCTCTCTCTCTCTCTCTCTCTTTCTTTCTTTCTTTCTTTTTTTTCCGATTTTTTTTCTCATCCTACTCCCTGCCATGCTGTGCTTTGCGGAAGATCGGATTTGTCAGATACTCGAGAATGAAGGGCGGAGAGGCAGGAAGGGAGCGAATCTTAAGTGGAGGGCATCCGGCTGCCAAAGGGCCCTGAGGGCCCCGGCCGGTCGGAGCAGCTGTTTTCGGGTGCGATGACACTTGCCGCCCCGCGCGCTCTCAGGATGCCCGCAGGAACGACAACAGCATTGCAACATCGGCGCGCGATGCGCCGACCCATAGGGCCCCGCAAAAACCGCAGAAGGGCGAACCTCAATGGGGCACGTGCCCTTACGAGTCAATTCACTCGAGAGGTTTATTTTTGGATCTTCTCTTGCGCACTTCTACTCTCTCTCTCTCTCTCTCTCTCTCTCTCTCTCTCTCTCTCTCTTTTTCCTTTTTCTTTGTTTTCTTTACCAAGTTTGAATATGCGGATAATCTCGAACTATAATTTACTAGGGTTTTATATCTTTCGCGAGAAAAACATGTTGTAAACATAATAAAGACAACTTATAAAGTTGTCATTGTGAATTAGAGATTTTATAAAAGTTTTTAATGAATTGATTTTTTAAATACTCACTACTAACAATATACGTTACGTAATATTACTATATCTTAACTTCAAATTCAATCATTAATTTGCATTAATTATATAAAATAATTTTTTTTTCTGATTTTTGCAAAATAAACTCTCAGCAGAGGTATTACTTTCGGTATATATATCATAAATACGATTATATCATATTAAGACTCCCTTCCTACCCCTCCATCCTTCATTCTCGAGTATATCGTAAATATTTTTTACATGAAATTGAATATTTCTTATTTTTCTTTCCATATTGTTTTGACGGAGTTTACTATTCTTATTAACGAATTATAATTACGAGAATAAATAATTTCTAAATAATTTTTTTATAATATTATATATTATGGTTCTTAATTTTTTTATATATTATTATTTTAATAAAGAAAGAAGAGAAAGAAAAAGATGTATGTAAAAAATCTAATTTATTTTGATTAAAAAAAATGAAATCAAAATTGCACTTCCTGAAAAATTATTGGATTCTACAAAAAGATTCTTATTATTCAATTTGTGTATTTTATTGTGTATAAGTAGAAATAAAAATTTTCTCACGGTTAAATTAACGGTTTTGATAAAATCATACTTTCGCAAGGAGCAATCACTTATATTGATATTCGTGAAACTGAAGCTATAATATCTAATGGAATACTTTTATAACGATCGACATAACTTTCCGACGTGATAGCCCGAATGAATTCTAAGAATTTTTCCGCACGCAAGAACGTCGCCGTTGCCGCCTCCGCATTTGCGGGGGTTGTCTCATCTCCCACCCTTTTTTATACAGTTCACAGTGTCTTCGTGTACTGTACATCAGCCCCGACTGACATTTTTATTTGCTCTGGGTGTCGTGTTACGCGCTCGTGTTCGCGCGCGAAAAGCGCTACTTATCTTTACAGCTCCTACAGTACATACGATCGCACATACGATCGCTTTTAGCCTTGTATGGTTGGCAGATCATTATCGTTAGCGAGCCGACGCGAATTACTCTCTTCCCGGCTAATCAGCGATGACCCACTTCATTATAACGCTGTTAAATAATTTTTATCGAATACGAGTCCTCGGCCATCTTCTCTCTCTCTCTCTCTGCTTTCTTTTTTTGCCTTTTGCAAAGAACCGCGCTTTTTTTTAGCATGATCACATATATCATTAAGTAACTGAATTTTAAATTTTGAATCCCTCGCTTTTTAAGTAAATTTATGTTTTTCTTTGTTACTTGACGCAAGAAGGGATGAGTTAATTGCATGCTACTTAAATTTCTGATTAATTCACAAAAATTAAAATAACGGAAAGGGAAAGATAAAATCCGTAAAAGGTTTATTAGTTCCCGATGTCATGTTTTTCATACCCGCGGGTGTATCGGTTCGTTGAACAGCACGCAAGCTTGCAAATGAAACGCAAAATTTATGTGTTCAAAGTAGCACGAGAAGAACGATTCGAAGTAGCACGAGAGAAGTACGATTCGAAGTAGAACGAGAAGATTATTATCGACAGCGAAAAAAGTGGCAAATTTAAGATGAAATTTTCATTGAATTGAAGATTCATTTGGCTTGATGATAAGATTTGCAATAATGAGAACGAGTATTTCTCTGATGTAATAGAAAAGAATCGTGCGAGATGTAAGAATAGGTGTCTATTTGTGATTTATTCTCTTAATATTTATTCAAGATCATTGTGATGAACGAATTTTTTATTGCAAAATATTGTATCAATAATGATATTTTGCCAATATTAGTACATTTTAAAAACAAATACACCTATGAAATCATTATCGGCTAGTTTTAAATTATGTAAGATTGTGAGGGTAACGATAGACTAGCTCTCTCGCTGCTACGCGCGGCTGCAAGATCTTTGGATCCTCTGGATCCGAGTAACCCAAACCTCGGCAGGTTTTTCGGGTGCAGGTGGTTTGCCAGCATGCGAACGTATGACTAGAAGACGAACGGGTGTGTATCCACTCATTGTGAACATGCAGGGATGCCTCTGCACAGGTATACGTTTACGCGATGCAGAAAAGGAGGATTTTTCTTTTCTTACATATATCTACAAAGAATATATAGCGTGTTAGTAAAAGCGATTATGCAACAGAAATTATATTTCTCCTTTCCATCTAAATAGTAATAGTTTACATGTAGTTGATAAGAAAAAAAAAGAACGTAAAATACTATTTTTTTATATATGTATACAATCTATAAATAAATCACTTTATCGATAAAACCGAGAATACGAGAAGTTCATCTTTTTTTTTTTAATTTTAAAAATTCACGGAATAATAAGAATCGTGTAGGAGAAATGTATAAGATGCGATACATAGCCTCATTATAACGCTGTTAAATAATTTTTATCGAATACGAGTCCTCGGCCAAAAAAAATGGAAAAAAAGTAAGCGACATCTGAGATATCCTATATAATAATTATACTTATTCGATATTCCTTGCCCCGATCATCGCGGTAATTCTGTCGATTATTAACACATGCCTAGGATCAATATCTTACATATCCTTCTTCCACTCCCTTGTGTGCACCGCGCCTTATGTCAGGGCCCGTCGTCGAGGGCCCGTGGGCCAACTGCTGCACTTCGAGGCTGCACTTTTGACCAATGCGGACGACTCGGCGGGAGCCACGCGCCGAGCCTTATGGGCCTCATGGGGTAATTAATACCCCAGACGGGGTGTAACCGATATCGTACGCCCCCGCCGTCCATATCCTCTTTGTTTTTCTTTCCTCTTTCCCTCCTCGCCAGTTCTCCTTTTTCTTTTTTTTTTTTTGTTGCGAATATTAGAGGCTCTTCTCTACGGAGGCCGTATGGGCCCCATAATAATTGGCACGTGCAAAAAGGGGACGGGCCGTCCTGCTAGCACGCTGCCTTTAATATTCGACATTAGGTCAGTGATGCGCAAAATTGATCCGGTAGATCGACACATTAGATTAATTCGTCTATCTAGCAGGAGTATTCAGACGGCAGGTTATATATCTTTTCTCAAAAAAACGACAAGGTGTGCTCGTCGCGATGGCATGTTAAGATTTATGAACAAAAATTGATGACCGCATGTGTTAATGAAAAAAATCTTTATTCCTGTAATATAAGAGTAACAATTGTAAAAATTATTGTATTGATTCAGCTTTACATGTGAATTGAAGCAAAAATGATGAAAATAACAACAATTTGTTATAAAAAATTACATGTGGAAAAAATTAATATGATAATAATCCTGACATTAATTATACTAAAAAGAGTTTTAAATTGTTCATATATTTATAAAATGTTATGATTTACAACTCTAAATATTTTTTACAAGACATAAATATAGATAAGTTTGAGATAAATAAATAGCATTTTTTTTTAATTAAATTGATATTATTAATTCACTCAATATTTTTTATATAAAAATGATATTATTGCGTTATTTGAGAGTGATATTCGTATGAGAAAATGGACTGAGAACCGCTGCTACGTGCACCACGAGAATTTAAGACGAGGATTTAAGACTCGAAAAACGCTGAGGATATTATTAAACGGTGGTAATGGCGGTAATAAACACAATTACAATAATCTTGATACTCACGGGGTAATGGCTGACCTCAGTAGCAAAGGTATAAAGTGATTTAGGTATGATGTACCGCTTTTGAGAGACGATGTCTTTATTGACATCAAATTGCAAGAATTGCTCTCGAAAATTATGAAGAAGGGGATGAAACATTTTGTTAATCGTGTAATTAATTATTAACGTGTAATTTATATTTAACAATATTTATGCTTTTTCCGAACAAAGTAAGAGATGTATAACATATAAATGCATTAAATCATTAATCGGACAATTGTACATAAGTAATATGCAAATGCAGATTTTATTCGATTTTATTCCGCCCATAGGCGATCTCGCGTAATTCAAAAGTCACGCATGAGATTAATTGAATCGATTACTTAAGTCCAGCGAGTAAAAAAAACGCGGAGATAACGCCAATCAATGAGATCCAATGCGTGCAAGCCCTGGCGATCTGGAAATATGCCCGAGTGCATTAAACGGTGAATTCTCGATTCCTGCCACTCTTGTCCCCAACATTGTTATTATAAACTTATTTGACAAAATAACGGCATCGATTACTGTATTTATTCACTTTGCATACCGAAAATTTCTGTGTATTTGCCAAATATATAAATACTGGTTTACAGTACATTTATTAGACGTTATTATTGAACAGATAGATTTAATTTCTACGAATGTAATTAACCTTTATGCATTACAAGTTATTTTATTTTCCAATTCTTAAATGCATATTATTATTATAAAAAGATTTCATATAACTCATATAATTTATATATTAAAATTTTTATTATATAATGTTAATAAATTATAATTATTAATTTGCATATATATATATATATATATATATATATATATATATAGACACACACACACACACATACACACACATTTGAGTTACACGTTATATTTATTGTCACCATGATAGTGTCTCATTAATGCAATGAGCTGAATTAACGAAGATAAATGATTCGGTGTTGATTGACAAGCTCACTCAAGGAGGCATAATGAAGCATAAGTTAATTGAAGTATCAAAATTTGAATATCAAATCTCTTTTTCTCTCTCTCTCTCTCTTTCTCTATTACTCTCTCTTTCTCTCTGTCTTTCTCTCTCTCTCTCTCTCTCTCTCTCTCTCTCTCTCTCTTTCTCTCTCTTTCTCTCTCTTTTTGATTGAGCATTGATTACTTTAGGATTAATAATGTTTGCAAATATATTTTTTTTTCTGTATCTCATTCTTTATTCTAATACATTTTTATAATAAAAGAAATTATAATTTTTTTTACTGATTATAAGTTTGCATCAAGAAAATGTGAAAAACATTATTTGAATTTTACACAACTTCTTGAATAGTTTCGCTTTTGATAAAATAATTTTAAACGCCTGCGCATACTTATGTTGCCTACCTGTCTGCGGTTTTTACTTACGATGATCGCGGTGTATGCAAGAATTTTTCTCCATAGCCGGCAGACAATACGCGTTGCACCGGCGGCGATGGCCAATCAAGTATTATAATTCGTCGTTCGCCTCGAAGCGACGCATAATTTAATGCAAACAAGACCCTTAAGTATCTAGCCAGCAGTCGCTTTAAAAGTCACTGTTCACGCCTGTCACAATATTTTACGTACGAATGAACGCTCGAGCCTGCGGGGGTTGCCTTTTGTGTCGCCACATCGCCCGTAATTTACGCCCTTTTAAATAGGATGAACTCTGAGGAAGACGACGCACGAGGTTGGTTGTATATATAACTATTAAAAAAATCCACGGAAAATCGTTGAATGCATTTATCTTCTTTTCTCCGGGTCCTCCTTCTCCCGAAACTTGTCGCGGGAGTAAATCACATGTGACATTCTTTTCGTTCATTTCGAAGGGTGGGAGCGAGCTCGATCGAGTGAAAATTAGGATGAGAATTATGCATTTTCGCGCTTTATCGGTGATCATCCTTCGAGATCTTCGTTGAATTCAACCTTTCTCGAAAAGGTTCTTTCAATTTTATAGGGGAGAAGGTGTTGCGACTTGACAGGGGTTGGATTACGCGGATAAACATACTGAAGGATTAAAGAACGTAAGGGAAAACTGGTAGTTAAGAATCGTGGAATATTCAGAATTATGATGCGTTCGTATCATACATTTTTGATAGATAGTTCATTGCATGAATTAGATAGTTTATTGGAATTTAATACACAAAATTTAAATAATTTTGGAACAAACCCGTTACATGACAATTGATAAAAATCGCGAGATATATATATATATATATATATATATATATATATATATATATAAACATTATTATTTTATATAAAATATAATGCCTGAGATAAATTAATAATATTTTATAAACAATACGATAAATGTATAAACACAGTCGTTAATTATTCACAATTTTAAATGTACTCATTTGTAAACACTCTGCCATCTTGTTTTGCATAAGAGACTCGACTCGATTGATACCGAATTGGCTAATTGATTCGTTTAATTAAAGTTTGAAGCGCAATCAAGTTTTGAATGTTATGGCTAAGACTTTGCACAAAATAATTTTTATGCCGCCGTACCAATAGCGTGAATTCTGTGAGCACATGTGTGTAGATGAATTCGGTAATGAGGAACGAAAATCGGAAATAACTGAAATAAATTGTAATTACTATTGCCCCAACCGCAGACGCATGCCACGACATGCTATATCTTCGTTCTTAAAGATGCAATTAACCTTTTCGAAGATAGTGGGTCGTAACGCTCGTGATTATAAAAGATATCCTGCCATGGAATGCCTGTTTTGGAATAAATATTCCAAAGCTGATAACGCTGATGTACTTTCTTATCATTTATTATATATTGATACAGCAACTTAATTGTATCTTCTATCTTTTAATATGCTTTTTTCTTTCACAAAGCTTGATGTTACGTTATGAATATTAATCGATTTGATTGAAAGCAGAATATTAAATCTAAAATAATAGAATTATGTTTTTATTATATAAAATAAAAAATTATTATTCTATTAATATAAAAAAGACGTAGATAAGATAGAAAGAATATATATAATAATATTGCAGTTAATAATCAATTTAGACTCTTGTCATAAAAACTTTCATAGATTTTAATAAAAATTTAAAACTAAACTAAAAACAGACTATTATATAATTAACTATTTATTAATTATTAATTTATTATTAATCAATATCTCACTTATGCACTTTTGAATCCGGAATTAATTTAATCTCATAACATATAATATTATATGTGTGTGTTAAGATGCGAATAAAATTAAATAAAGAATATTGTATTATCAGAATCTCTTGCAAATAAAAAATTTGTTAAAATTATATAAGATATAAAACAAGATATAATCATATCAAAATTATTTGAAGTTGGTGCAAAAGTGAATTGTTTATTTTCGGTTGCGTTGTAAAAGTGAAATTTAAAAAAAGCCGGTACATAAGTTTTTTCTCAGTGTCAATGAGTTTGATTTTTTGTACTCTGTTAAAGCGGTAGCGTAGGGCGTGGGTGATAAAAGATAGAATGAGAAAGAGAAAGAGAAAAATGTCGTACCTGATCAAACGCACAGCGCGTGGCATCAAATCGAATCCCGTAAATTATTGTCGCTTGTCTCTCTTTTTTGCTGTATCTGCAATATTTTTAATCGCTCGCATATACAAGATTCGCGCAACAGGTTGTCTGTGGACCGTTATCGGAAATCACGCAACCAAAATTATACTTGTGAGAGATATCTGATCGAATAAAACTGGTTCCTTCGCGGGAGAGTCTTTTCAAGAGAACATTGTAAGATCAAAGAGAAAGAATAATTATTTCGAATACAATCAATTATTATTTTCAAATCATGTCATTTTCATTCTAGATTTGTAAAGTGTCTCGATATTTGTCATTGATTCTACTTCACATTTATATTTGAATGAATAGATAATTTAAAATGCGAATATATAAAGACAGAATTTAAATCTATGTATAATACATTATTAACTTATTTTGTTGCATTCGAAATGTAGCTAAAATACAAAAAGAGAAAGAGAAAGAAAGAGAGAAAAAGAATATAAGATGATGACTAAAATTTTTTTAACTTGTTAATTTTTATAAAGAAAGAAGAGTAATTATTTCACACATATACAGAAAAGCACATTTGCAACACTCATGTTTACTAATTTATTATGTATTGCAAGATATATGCAATAATGTTTCTCTTTTTTAAATTCCATATTAAAAAGGGAATTAATAGTTTGTTGATCGCAAGGAAGGAGAGCAGCTGGTATCGCATTCGGTGAAGATCAATGTATAACACAGTACTTTCACTGGCTAATGAGATGTGTAACCAGTGCCATATTCAATTTAAATTCTAGTAACGGAGACAAAAATATCTCTTTTTTTTTCTCCTTCCTACACGTGTATTAATCTTAAAGAACGATTAATAATTAATTAAATATATTGCATGTACTTTCGCTGCGGCATTTTATTGCACTTTGCGAAGTAACATAGTCTGCGACGTTTATACAATTAATTGATTGACTGTTTCATATATGATTTTGTTCTCTCTTTCTGTACAATTATTTCATTAATAAGAGAATATATATACATTTAAAGTATATATGCTATTTTTACAATTATCGTATTTTTTAAGTAAAATAAATTCAATGATTTTAATGACGTCTATTTAATAATATAGAAAATTCTATTTTTTATAAAAAGATTAAATATTTTATTCAATAGTGTGACACACAATTTTCTGATAAAATAGAGCATAAATTTAATCTAATCTCATCTTATGATTCTGAGAAATTATACTCATATATTACATATTTTAATGAAAGTCACATAATTATAAATTATGATCACAAAAAGAAAAAAATACTGATGAAAAAGAAAAAGAAAGAAAAAAAAAGAAATATTGAATACATCATTATACATCATAGCTTATGAATAAATAATATTTGCTATGATAATAAATGATTGTAATTAGAGTACTTTAATTTATATTATATCCTAAAATTAAAATAAATAATAATAGATTTTACAAACTTTTGTGTAGAAACGTACACGCATGTATAAGTTTGAAGAACAAATAGAAAAGAAAATCTATAACGGCACTCGAGAATTCTTCCGAATGCGCGATATGTCATCGTAGTTGATTTTTTATTATAACAACGTGAGATTAATGTAGCGGCAAATCGGAGCGGCGAGACAGTGCGGCGTGAATGCGATGGTGGGTAATGAAGGTAATAAATGAGGGAAGCCACACGTACATATGCAGAGCAAGGAAAAGGCAGGTGTGAGCGCGTGCCCTGTGATAAGGCGGATTCTTAAGGAGCTACCAACAAGAAAGGAACGTCGTCCGTGTACGCCTCTTACATGTGTCGTGCAGAAGCACTACGTGCATGTTTCGCTCTTTGTTTTACAACCACATTGTTGACTTTTGTTATATGTATGCCTTTTGTGAATAATTTTGGAAGGCATGACGACGTCCTATAAATTTAAAGTGTGATTGCCGTATCTATAGTTTAATTTAATAATAAGACATTTCTTGAATTATAAAAAAAAGAAACTTCCTGACTCAACTATCAGCAGTAGATATCTTTTGCAGTATGGCTCGTGACGATAATTTTTCTTTTATTTTTAGAAAAAAAAATAATTTTTTTTTTATATTGCATCAATTTCATTTTATTTGCATAAAAATGTTTCTTGACAAGCCCCTCTTGACAAAACAGAGAGCAAATTACACGCATCACGCGTCGCGAACAAAGTCGATTCGAGAATCGACACACATAGTATACGTGCGATTTATTAAATTATATAGATCAAACGCGATGCACGCGCGAGATAACGACTGTGTGAGATTATGTTGCTTCCCATTTCCTTGCTTCTCCGTTTATTCTGGTGCGCGCGGTATCTCTTTGGCGTGGGCAAGTCTTGGCTGCCTTCTCATCCCTCGGCTGTCAGTGAGATGAGCGTTTATCGGGATACGATCGACGAAAGAATCCTTCTACCTTGCGATTTTACGCTTCGATTTCACGAAACAGACGGCGGAAGTGGCGTTAATTATCAGCCAGCTTTCAAATTGAGACACGCATCGACATCAGCGAGCACTTCAATCTGCACATACTCTCGAATCTCATCATGCATTATTTTTGTTAAATATAAGCAGCACCATTAATATTTAGCATAACTCATTTTATTAGTAAAAATATTTAATGCATTCAAAAATGAAAATCTTTTTGAATGCATTAATAATACTGGAAAAAGCAGATTATATTTTATTGTCGAGTCTCTTGTTGAGAGAGTATATCTTACTATGTATTACATACATATAATTTAAAAAGTTTTACTAAATTTATATAATTAGTACAGAAAGACATAAAAATGTAATATATGCAATATGCATTATAAAATTATTTATGCACAAAAATTAAATAAAAATATATTATATGCACACAAATATTATATTTACTTACATTTAAATAAATTTAAAATTAATCTATTTATTTTATCATTTTGTTAGTAAACAATGTTCACTCAAGCTCATCGAATTGCCAATGACGATAAAATTTCTCTCATGCCAACCTCATGTGTCTCTCATTACCCCGAATGTCAGAAAATTGGCAGGTATTACCATGAAAGAGGGAATGGCACGACGTATCAATTTAGGCCAACGATAGGGAAGAGTGCATAAATAAGCTCTTATTCGTTGTACTGATCGGCCAATCTGCACGTAAGTAATCCGAAAACCTTTGAAGAGATACCTGCCCGCATCCCTTTTAGTTCTTTCCTCTTTGATCGGAGTCTTGCGAAGGCGCGCGGCCTTCTACAGGTGTTTTCTATTGACGTATCACTGTATATACATATTTAATACAACGTGGATTTTGCACGCGCCTCGGATTGGAACGCGTAATTTATTCGATGCTGCCTGCCTGCTGCTGAAAACCGTTTCGGCAGGTCCTTACCCTCGTAGAGAGGACCGCGGCTTGTTGTGAGTAAATCGACCAGTATGCATGAGGAATTATCGAACTGGGACAAACTGTTTTGACAAAACTTAAATACTTGAATTTTTAATTACGTACATATACGATAGTGTGTAGAAAAGAGCTAATCATATTTGATATCATATTTGATGTCTTATTATGCGATATCTTCGTAATTATTGCGTGAATACTCTGAACATTCAAAAAATATTATTTTACGTTATCAAAAAAATCGATTTTTATAAAAAATTTTTATTTATAATATGATCTCTCTCTTTCTCTCTATTTACCTCTTTCTTTGATTTCTAATGGAGTTTTTATTTTATTTTTATTTTATTTCATTTTAAATTAAGTCATCGGCATTTTATTTTTGTAGAATTTTTTTATAATTTTGCTTTGAAAAGATAAATTTTATTTTATAGAAGAATTCTCTGTGATTTATAATGTAAAAATTATTTGTATATAAATTTTTTAAAGGGCGCTTTTGTATCTACTTTTTCACATTATTTGTCATATTAATTATATTTGTGAAATTGGCATCAGAAATCTTGCATGTAATAATCGTTAAAAGTTAAGAAGATATGTATAATCGGTCGCGTCGAGAAAATCGGTGCACGGCCTCTGCTTTCGAAGAATAAGTGAAATGGGAAAATGTATGTGATACTTAACAACCGAGAGAGATTGATTAAATTATCGGAGGTATACGCTTGTTTGGCAGCAATAATAAATTAAAAAAAAAATAAAATATTTTAAGTAAAGAAGGAAATTGAAGATACTTACAAAACGAATTATGATGTGATGAGTAAAACAATTTTTATCCGTTAAGTCAAAATGTGCGTAGCCATTAAGAGCAAATGAAACCGCGATTGTATAACAAAACCAAATTAAAAAGTTAATTACTATTGACTAATAAAATTAGCATCGTATTTCAATGAGGTGACAAAAAAATAATCTTATGCATTTCGTGAAAAGAAATTCCATCTTTTTCTATCATTTTTCTCTCACTTTGTGAGGTACGACGGCTTAATTTATTCACGCTCGTAAAAATTCTGCAGATGTCATAGAAGCATAAAATCTTGTTAAGTGCACGTGAAATTAGCTAACCCTGTCGAAAAGGATATAGGAATATAGGACAATATATCATTACAACTCGCATTCAAAAGGATATCGCCTTATATTCATTCAATGAAAGTTAAAGAAAAGAAAGACAATGAAAGAGACAGATAGATAGATAGATAGATAGAGAGAGAGAGAGAGAGAGAGAGAGAGAGAGAGAGAGAGACGGCAGGAATAAAAGAAGAAAAGAGAAAAAATAAAGATTGAAACAAAAGGGAGCAATGGGATTGTGACGCTTGGAAAGAATCACTCAAATGGCGCCGCAGTTGCAAGTAGAATAATCCGCATAAGTATACACGCAGTCAGTTTAATTATCACCGAAAAGCGTTTAACTATCCCGCTTAATTATCGTGTTGTTCTTCCTTTAAATTACGAACGGCAGGTGCGTGGCGGTGGCAGCGGCGGGCGTGCTCTTTACGTTTTCTCAAGATTTAGAAACTTTTCTGAGAGAGCGGGTTCATTAAAGTTTATGTGGACGGTAATACACGATAAATTATATCCTTCGTTCTTAACGCGGCCGGGAATCCGAGATGATGATCGAAGGCGCTACTACGGAGAATAATATTGAAATTGCAGACCTCGGTACAATTTATTAACTTGTAGCATGTCGCACGAGTCAGTTAACTTTTTTTCACTTTACGAAAGCAGAATTAATTATAATTATAATATTATATTACATTAACTCTTTACGTATTCTTATTTTTCATGAATAATGTGTAAATTTCTCCATAGCTGGTGAGAAGTTTATTACTCACGTACAAAGCATGCACAATAATCTACTTTATTTTATAATGAGATTTACAAAGATGTTGCTTTGATAAAGAGATTTGCAAAAACACTGAATACTATACATATGTGCCTAATAACTGCTTTAATTGTGTGTATATAATGTTATGTTGGATTGATATGTCTACAAAATTCTCTATTACATATTTAATATTAATGTAAAACAAATTAAACATATGTGATGTGTTCTATTATATAAAAATATACATATGTGTAAATTATAAATTAATAGAAAGGATAAAAGTTTTTTTACAATGTCATTTCATAACATTCAAATCATTCCGATAATTCAAAGGAGATAAAGAAATAAAAACGATATGAAGGAGAAAAGAAATGAGATGCAGTTAGTTCTAGCTATTTGTTTGGAATGATTTATTAACATCACAAGAGCCAATCAGATTGTTGGATTTATACTCCATATCATCTGAATAGGAATGACGGCCCTTTACATATCACTAGACGATAGTGGATCGAATCTTCCTTTAGACGCGAGACACATTTTTCGCTCGGCTGCTTCGAAATCTGCATGAAAAGCATTGTGTTTTGGGGAAACTTTCTTTTTATGCTAAGCAAAAGTCTGAACATAATACGCATTTACTTTTGGAAAAACGAGCACATAATGTGAATAGTATCTCTCTCAAAATATAATATGCAACTTGAATGATACTTTTAAATTAAGCTATATATGCGAAATATTCTATAACTTAATTTTATATATATATATATATATATAATTTATAAGCGTGCAATTTATTTTATTAATTTAGAAAATTTTTATATTATGTTTTGATGACAAAAACATTTTTTATAAATAATATGTTGAGAAGAATAATTCACACAAATTTAAATCTTTGATAATTTATATAGAATTACTTACATATTAATTTACATAATAATTTAGATAGACGTTTAAGTAACTATTATTTTTTTTTATATTGGGAGAGATTTTATTAATATTGTTATATTAGATAGATATTTTAAATACTACTCCTCCATCTATTTTTGTTTTTACATATTTAAGAAATTAATATATTTTTGCTTCGTCCAAAATATTTAAAGAAAACGTATGAGAATCTGCATTAAACAAATACGCAAGATTCGATCTATTCTTTCACAGTTATCAGACCTTTATTCTGCTAACAATAGCATGACACTTTTGAATCGGACAACGGTCTACAATACGTCTCGTTAAGCATGGAAATTTAAATTATTCACAAAAGAAACATTAAGTTTCTCCCTTTTTCTCTCTCTCTCTCTCTCTCTCTCTCTCTTCTTCTCTCTCTTGCAAATGGTATCTCTTTTAATAAACAAAATATTCCGATTGATCTGGCTATCAAACTGCACTGATAGATCCAATTCAAAATCGAGTAAAGGAGTGCCGATGATATAATAATGATATACAACATGCATAAAAAAAAATGGAAAAAATGAAAAAAAATAGAGAAAGATAGAATTCCTTTATTCGTTTCAGTTGATATATTTATTAATAAATAATTATATTGCATGCGTGGCGCGTGTTATGAATAATTTCTAACAATGAAAGATACGGGTTTACGGAAAAATAATGTCCCCAGGGATACTGATGCGCTATTCCATATTTGTTGTATTAACAGATCGGAGCGTGACGGTTTTGTTTTCTCGTGGGGAATGAATTAATCGTTTGCATAATCGTAACGCGCGTTGCGTTTTATGTTATATTTTATAAAAGCCCAATGGGATATTCATGCATATGAGATGCATTTGTGATGGGATCATATCTCGGCTGTGACACGTCGCTAATATTTATTACACTCTAATTTCCTGCAAAACTTCAAATATACTATTCCTTCCTGCTGAATGATATAAAGTATGCAAAAATTAATGATTGGATATGATGTTCGAGATTATGCGAAGGATACTCGCAGAAACAGCACTTATATAATACTTATAATGTTATAAAATAAATAAGTACGAAAAGGCTGCTTAATCGTTTAAATAAAAGTGATAAAGAATGTAAAACATGAAATATTTATAATAAATGAATTTTATAATAAAAGAAGTGAATATTTTAACGTAAAAATAGAATATTACAAAAATTCGTCAAAGTACATAAATAATATAATCGAATATTAAGATAAAATAATAATAAATGTTTGACTTTCTGATTATCTTTATCGATCCAGCTTTTGTCATTTAAAAGATTCAATTGAATTATATTCAATTGATGGTCTTTTCTAGTTGAAATCGATCGAAGTAACATGAAAGAAACACGCGAGACATCCACAGTCCACGCGGAATCATAGAATTAATGTCACTAAAATATTTATGAATGCTTCGTGATCGTATTTCGGATTGGGGTTCGATTCTTTGAAATCCTGTCTTTGTACGCATTTTCATCATAAAAAGATTACTAAATAGAAACAATATTTATTTATACAGCAAAAAGTTAAAGGCACGTATTAATGAAGGAGCGATTAATTACTAGTTAATAATATATGCTAGATTTTTTTATAAAAGTCAACCATTCACAGAAGCATATCGGTTATGCATCAAGAAGTAGTCCAATCAAATTGCATAAAATATATGAATGATTCAACCGGAAAGCGCAGTCGAGCAGTGATGCGAAGGAAACGTCGAGGCTTTTTAAAAGCCTGCGTTGTAGGACGGATTTATTGCCTATTCATAATTAGCGGTAATAAACTCAGAGATGTGGAAAAACCAGAGCGAAGTATCGGGCAACAATACCGAAATACATTCGAGAGCACGGTAAGAAACACATTCATGAACCGGATATGATTTTCTATATAGCAAATCTAACTTAATTTTAACGATTTTGCATACGTAAGCTACTCTATTGAGTCTGTATAACAATGAAAGTATTAAAAATATTTATATTAAAATTTATCTAGAAGAAAGTTTTATTTATTATACGCAAAGAGTATGTATGGGTTTCAAACATTTAATTCATCATAAATTATATTGGATAAATCTTGCAAAAATTAAATGAAAAGTGAAGAAACGAAGAGATTGTAATACTATTTTATGAAAAATATCCTTACACACACATACGCGATAACCGGTATATAGATAGTATAGCTTTTTTTATATTCTTCTGTAGATAAAACGTGAGAGTGATCACGTTAATTTATGAACTGATGTAAATACGCTATTAAATTACCGTGCAGAATACGAGTAGAAGGAAAACGTTGGCCTCTTGCTCGATTTTGATTAATTTGCAATCGCGTTCGATTTACGCGGCTTGCCGCGTGAAAAAATTCAATTTCAGCGCCTCAAACGTGTCATCGACTAATGACTCGATTGCCGATGATTATAATGTATAGGCTCATAAAGAGCGCCACAAAGTTGCAACCGATCGCAGTCGATTATGACAAATTTTCCATTTGCGGTTGACGCGATCTGCGGCTTCATTGAACGGGGAGAAGTTAATTAAGGACTAATGACGGTTAAAATACTGCTTGAAGCGTACAATATATATATATATATATATATATATATATATATATATATATATAAAATATGTTCCCACGACGATAAAGCGGAAAACGAAGAAAGTTAAATAATAGGTTTGCAAGTATGAGAGATAGCTACCTGTTAAAATTAACGATTTTTATGTACTTGTTGAGTAAAGATAAATCATATACTCCTGTGTTATCAGATACTTATTAATATATTATAAAAAGAAATATTTAATTAATTTCTTTAAAATGTTTGTAGAAAAATATTATTCTTGTACGTTTTATTCTCATTTAGAAATTTCGCATTTAATTCTGTAGAATGTAAGTAAATTCTATAGAGTATAATATAAAATTTTTTAATTTTTATATTATAATGAAAGTATAATTTGTTACAGTTTGAAACTTTTTTTACTTAGTAAATAAAAATCAAGAATTTGCTAATATGTATCATGTCTATGTGACCAAAGTCACACATAAATAAACATCGCTGTAAGATGGTCGCGTTGTATTGACATAGTGTCCTCATACGAGGACAACCCAGCGAGCAAGTAATAGTTAGCAGTGAATCGTTCTGTATCATT
Source organism: Cataglyphis hispanica (assembly GCF_021464435.1). Classification (NCBI taxonomy): domain Eukaryota; kingdom Metazoa; phylum Arthropoda; class Insecta; order Hymenoptera; family Formicidae; genus Cataglyphis; species Cataglyphis hispanica. The sequence goes on from NC_065957.1 coordinate 5,973,324, forward strand.
GAAATATAATCATAATAGATATCAAGAATTGCTAACGCGTTCTCTATGGAATTAATACAACTGTGATAATTAACTCATACGACTAATTATTTTTCGAGATTAATGACTTGTAAATATATTGGAACAATGATTATGTATTGAGAAACAAATATATACATATTTTGTGTGATTTATTCATTTGATGTACGATTACAAACGATAGAGAACAAAAGTTACAAATTTATAAATTATCTGTTTCGATATATAGCTATCGTTTTAATAAGCTTACGAGTCATTAATCTCAAAAATTATTTAGTCGCGCTACTTAATTATTGCTAATTACAATAATCGCGTAGGAAGTAATTATATAAAATCAAGATTTATTATTGCATGTGCAATACATTTTGAGAATATTAAATTCTGCGAAATAAACATATTATTAACAAATGAATATGTTAATTTATTACGATTTCTTGCTATTTGAATTATACGTAATTGTACTCCTGTCAAAATATAATAAAGTGCGCGTCATGTGCAATTACTTCGGGAGTGCCGTGTTAAATGCCGCGCGTAATTAATTGTACTCTCGTGAAAGAGTGTTTTGAGTGTCATAAAAGTGAGAATGAGGAGACCCAGAGAGGTATTGGCCGACGATAAAGCAACTATAAGGTAAATTATAGTAATATAGAATAAATTATAATTTTATTTATTATTATGTTATTAAAATATATTATTAGTATTGTTTACGATCTCTCAATCAGTTTATTCCATTGACACGTTTTATATTTTTACATAATAAAACATACGTATATAATACACATATATTTACATGTATATATTATATATGTATATATATATATATATATATATATATATATATATATAATATGCATTACATATTTTGTGTTAATTCAGGAGGTGATCTATTTCGCAAAGACTCGATTAAGAATTATGTTCATACTAGTTAATGTTCTTGCTTTCGTTCTCGAATTTACCCGTTTATATAAGAATAAAATAAAAATTTAAGATGATAAAATTATGAATCTTATTAATAATAAAATCTGAATTAATAAAGTATTAATAAAAGTATTTTTTAATTTTAATTAATAAAAGTATTTCAATTAATAACGCATATCTTAGAAATAATTATAAAATAATTTTTTAGAATAACTATTTTTTTTTTAAATAAGAAAAGAGCGAACACAATAAAGAAATCGTACGATTTAAACTAAAAAATTTCTCGACACGCCAATATGAGGCTCATGCAGCACGCGTACGAGCACGCGTTTGGTCGAAACTGTGCATCAAATTCACGCAGGTGAATCGATGAGAAAGCAAGCGGAGAATCTTACGGGGTAAGATGATGGCTTATCGTCTTGATCGTATAAATTGCCGCATTCCGATAGAAATCGGGAAGTGGCCCGATTATCTCGCATCCTTCGTTATCGCGCAAATCGCGGCTCAGCCTTTCGCTCCGGATCGCGCAATTCAAATTAGGCAATTACGTGCGCAACGTCGACATTGTGCATATTATTTTATTTTGTTTTTTAAATTACTTAATTTACTGTCTGAGACAGTATATCTTTATGTTTAAATTCTTAAAAATATATGATGAGAAGTAATAATTGATTTGGAAAATAATTTATATTACTTATATTATATATATATATATATATATATATATATATATATATATATATATATATGTAAGATTGTTTAAGAATATAAAATATATTAAACATAAAGAAATATTTTTTATAAAATTGTTATAAGGAATAGATTTTTTACAAATTTATTAACCATAACTATTAATATATATATAACTATTAATATATATATAACTGTATCTGCGATGTAATTGTCCAATTGTATAAAATAATATTAGTTACGGTGATGTGTTATGCGCAGGAAATACTTTTTTACATAATTGCATATTAAAATAAATTGTGGCTTTTTTATTTTCTCAAATGGCATTGATTGACGTTTATTCGGTAAACGGGAATAATTGAACTTTTCCGTAAATGATTGTACCGCTAATTGCTCAAGCAAACGTAAAAGCAAAATTATCTTATCACGATAATAACCGACCTTCGAACGACAAATGAATGTAATGATAGATTGCACTAGCAAGAAACCAATATATGAAAATCAAAGTAAAAATTTTTATGTAAAGCAAAATTATATATTTTGCAGATCAGATAATTATATAAAATAATTTAAATGATTTTTAAACAGATAATTTTCTAGTAAATCTGTTTTGAAATATTAAAAATGCATTTAATAATTATAACAAAATATTATCGCATGTGTAAAATGTAGATATAAAATTATTTGAAAAATTAAATGCGATAGAAATGAAGAGGATTTGCGAATGGAAAAATTATGATGTGAAATAATGTAGAGAATTATATGAAAAACAATTTATTCGATCAATATTCTCTTCAGTAATAATAAACATATTTTTGGTTTTACCGATTAACACGAATCGCTCATTCGTGCTCGCAAAATCTCTCTTATCACTACAGACACTCTTACTTTTATTCTTTCTCTCTCTCTCAGATATATTCACGCGCGCTTTTTCATTTCCCATATTAATATGGACATGTACACAAACATCTTAAAAGATTTCTACTTACTGATCTATCGATCACGATCTTTACACATAAGTTTATATAATCTTAATACATACAGCACAAAATTGCTCAACGCGCGAGTCTAGTGTCGCACAATATTCTAACTAATTAATTATTCCATGAGAATAATTTTCTTGTCAATCGTAAACTTCATCGCAAAATCTTTATTGAAAACAAATTTTCGTTAACGATACGTCATACGTCAGACGATTAGTCTAAACGCACTTAAACTAATTAATTCTAATGGTATGTTACAATCTGTACGTATGTACGAGGGACCAGAATCTCTGGTAAGTTACGAGTTTTCGCGAATTATCTCGTCGTACTTGTTTTGCGCTTGACGATATAATTCGTTTCGCGTTTCCGTTTTATAGACTTTGCAGAAAAGAAAACCCGATTACGCTACCAATCGATCAGGTCCGGCTTACACTATCTTTGGTCCTCTAGCCGCTATGATTGCCGGATATGCGAATTTCGTGCGAAAATTTTATCTTCGTCGCTTTTCTCAATTTATTTGCTATAATTCATACAGGGACGGATAATCTTTTGGAGATTTTGAAAAATTGAAAATTTATTTGCATAAAACTTTCGCAAAAGTTTAAAAATTAATTCCGGTTACTCGGAATTATTTCGTTTCGGAGACATTGGTTTCCGATTGTATATTAAAACATTGATTGTTTTTCTGTGCAGATAAAATACAGCGTGCTTATGATTAAGCTACATATTTCGCTTCTCCGCTTTTTTAGCGCTAATATAAAAATAATAGCTTCCACTCACGCTTTTTTTTCACAGCAATGACTTCCCACCTCGGAAGTATACTTTAATTTTCTGACGATTAAATATTAGTAAAAAGTATGTCCGTCAAGATAATATATTCATATATCGATAATTACAAAAATATAATAAAATGTGCGAAAGCAAGGCGTGAAAATATTAGAGTCACAAGTAACGTACAAAACAATTTGAAAAATTATTTGCCATGAAATATTTTATTAAATTGATAATATTTGTTAATAGTTTGACATAAAATATCATTGTTTCTCTCTTTTTTCTTTCTTTCTTTTTTTTTCTCTTCTCTTTCTGAATGATCTTTTTTGAATAATTTACGACTACAAAGCATGGATGAGTATATATGAGAAAACTTTGGTTTCGATAGACTATGATACATAGTAGACAAATAGTATTATATTCACAATCAGCTCAGTGAGTTCTCTCCACACAATGTACACTTTGTGTACACATTTTATGTTGTGTCATCTCTAGATATTATTAGAGATATATTTTCAAGTAGAGAGAATAGAACTGCAATAATATATCAAAAGAAATAGATTTCCAACAATTACAATTGATAATCCCATTTTAATTATTTTTCATGACTATTAATTATACGCATTTCATATTAATTAATACTTTTCTTTTGTTACTGCCAAAATACTCAAACTTGCTAAAACGCATTGAACACAATTTTTTTATTAAAGTTAATGTTAAAATTTTTTATTTCAAAAATAAAATGTAATAAGATTTGTGAAATGCGTAACAAATAGATGTAAGCTAAAAAATTTATTTAAAAAAAATTTCTGTATATCTGCATTTAGGAGTTTATAGACCTTAATTGTACATCAAACATACGAATGTTATTTACGAATTTAAACGTAAACGCTTTAATATGCAGTGATATTTAATAAATATGATATACACGGACGACACATTGAAAGAAAGGCACATTCAGGTATTTTGTATTTTCAATACAGCATTTTACTTATATCAATTAAGTTGAATTGTTTTATAATAATAAGAAAAATTGGTAATGTACATTAAGATGACAAAATCTTTTTTAATTCCAATTTATATTTTTCGAAACACCAAGATAATTGTATACTTTAATATAGCAAATATTATTTAAATATTTTTTATATGTCATGTAAATAGAAAAAAATTTCAAAAATATTTTTACGAGATAATTCTCAATTAATGTAAATATATAATAAATTTATTATTTAAAATAAAAAATTGTCTATTGATAAATATTATTTTTCATAAAAACTGTGTAATTATCTTTTTAAAATGTGGTAAATAATAAATAATAAAATTATAAAAGCAGCAATGTACAAATATGCATATACATGTATGCGATATCCTGTGCATGGACGCCTCAAAAAATATAATACATATATATATGTATATATATGTATATATATATATATATATATGTATATATGCGCGTACATATATGTACACAGTCGTTCACTATTAAATTTCAGAGATATGCCTTCAATAATAAATTTGGAATATTGTGGAATATTTTCGCTTAATTATAATAATTCTATTTTCGTCAGAAATATTTAATCTCAAGGCACTGTGTATGTGACTGATTTATGCAAATATTCCGCAAATATTAATCGCGTTCGATTATATGCTTTACGCTCCGTAATTCTTCCTCCGAAGAAAGAATATCGGTGGTGATTTCAATGAAAAATATTTACAATTCTCTGTTTCTCACCTGAGAATAAGCGAGACTGGCTTGCAGAAAGACAGTGACCTTCAATGTGGCAGACGATCCTTGAATTATCACACACCTTGAATCTGTATCATGCAATCACGCGTGCACAGTCGCGGCTGTGTGTATTTACATCTCATCGTTTTGCGATAAGACGAACCTATGCCATTATTTTCATGATATGCTGGTTTCTTTCGTTCCATTCTCTCGGAATGTATTTTTCATCTTATTTTGATGACTCTCGTTAATTTCGTAAATTAGCCCAACATCTGTGTATCATTTTCGATTTTAACACATTTTTCAAGATATACGATACTTTATTAGAGCTATGGCTGAATTGAAGTATAGCTCGTTATATATATAAGCAATAAAATAAAAAGGATAATGCGAGGTTAACATCGTGTCTTAAGGAATTTATATTCGGTCCAATTGACATGAATATACGATAGATAACGATAATATTTTGACATATCTCATGAGTTGTCTGAAAAAAGAAAACACGTGTTACGTATAATTTAGCTGATGTTATGTATATGTATATAATATACGTAACACCAGCTATAATTATACGCCATAAAGTAGAGATCACTCATATAACAAGAGCGAAGCACTACATTTCAAAGCGATTCTCATTGATACATACGTAAATCACGCGTCAGTCATTCATCGATGTACTTACATACGTACAATATGTGCATAGCATTTCAATACATTAATCGGCGAATGCACACGTATCTTACACACCGAACCGATGTACTTGTTGTGACGAGATTTGTCGATGCAACGAATAAGAACCAATAATCCGTTTCGATGTATCGTGCACCATGGTATATTATCACAATATCATATACATAACAGTATCAGTTAGATGTGATGACCTACGCATATATTTGTAATTAATCACAAAAGAAAATGAACAGATCATTGATGTATATATTTCTGGGAGATATTTTGTAATGTCTGCAGAGAATCCTAGAATTCTGATTTTAAAATTTGTACATAACTCTACATAAAATAATATATAATAATGTACTTAATAAAATAATGAATCTTTCTTTATAGAATCCATTTTTTTGCAAAAATTCGGGAGAAAGTTTTTTTCTTTGAAAATTTTTAGAGAGAGACATCTGTATAAATGTTAAATCTCTTTTGTGACTAATATAAATGTATGTATATACAGTCATATTTCTATTCGACGTATATTATGAAGTTTTTGCGACGTAAAGTTGAATATAACAAGAATAATTGATTGTTTCCATTTTAGTCCGAACGTATATAGCACCAAAATCTTCTTTTTCTTTACTCCGAGACATATGATAAGTTATCATTTTAAATTCAATCTCTTTTCTTACATTACTCGCACATTAAACACGTGCTTCGCTATTTCAATGTTACGTCCAATGATGATGCTCGTACTCGAAACGCATTACTCCTTCCGATCAACGTCGCCGATTAAATCTACATATGAAATCTCGCTTCTCCGGCGACCGATCTCACAAGTACGTATTGCCTTCAATAGGCCACGACGCGATGATGCGATACGTACCGCGCTGGCGAGGGGGATGAGGGGGATTATCCGGTTTGAAGCACCGCTGCGTTCACGGACAAGACATTCGTCTGTCAGCTGAACGAGTCTCAGCTGCTGCTGGGTACGGATATCATACGATAACCCGTCGAATGTGGCGGTACCGGTGACGAGCGCCGGTTGTTGTTCGGCTGCTGAGGCGGTATCTGAAGAGAGCGATAATCGAGCGCCGGCGCCGCCGGATGCTGACCTTCCCGGTGCCTTCGGAGATCGACCTTTCTCTGAAACGCCTTGTCGCACAGGCCGCACTGAAACGGCTTGTAGCCGGTGTGCTTACGCATGTGCGTGATGAGGTTGCTGCTCTGGGAGAACGCCTTGCCGCACACCACGCACTTATGCGGTTTCTCACCTGTAACACGAGGAAATCGAGGAAGATATCCGGGTCAGTACGTTGTGCATTTTTGAGTATTTTCATTTGGGAGAGACAGATACATAATTTTAAAAAAATATGTATTTTACTATAATAAATCGATAAATCATATTTTTTAAATATAATTTTCTTTTACTCGTAACTGTAAAAAGATCTAAAGCAGTTATATGTTATAAGCAACCGTATTAATTTTTTGAAATAAAATTGCTATTAAATATATTTCTATTTACATTTAATTAAAATTAGCAAATATATTTTTTTTAATTTACTTTAAATGTATTGTTATTAACGCATATAATAGAATATAGAACCGTCAATTATCATATCGCGTGATAATATTTCAATCAATATTTCTAGGAAAGGTTTGCAACATATGTCTTGTTGAAAACCGTGAGTGATGTTATATTTCTAATTATGAATATTACGGATGAAGCAATTAATTGAGCATTTGTATTGATTATCACAACACCTTATAATTCGCGTTATAAGTGCGGATGGCATAATAAATTCTGCTCAAAAGAAAGACGTGAATTACGAATGCGCGCGTTGCAAATTCGATTATCAGTGAGGAAGACAACGGCGCGCACTCTTGAATAATGAGCCAAGGTTAACCGAACGCAACTGAATCAACTAATATAAATCATGTGACCAGTCGTTTGCACGTCAATCGACGATGACTAAAGTCTCTGTGGTTGATCTTGCCGAAGACGACTTAGCCATATGATCGTAATATCTTGTTCAACAATACGCTCAAACACACAATGTGCAATTAGTAATTATTTTATACATCAAACAAACAATTAAACGTTTGCGCGATTGAAACAATAACATGCAATGTTCCGATAAGCAATAAAAAATACATTTAACGCAATCTTCAACAAAAATTAGTGGAAGAATTAAAGAAATAAATAAAAAAATATATATATAGATCCACGAATACGCCGTCTGTTCGTGAGCTTTCTTAAAATGATTTATAAAAGAAGCGCGGAAGAATGTATATTGTTTTCCTATATGCAAATTTTGACAATAAATACTGTAATAATAATAGCTATTCGCACAGAACGATGTTGATTTTAATTATGATTTCATTAGGAAATGCAGAAAATATTCGATAAATATTAGGTTTCATTAGTGAAAGCGGAAAATGTCACGAATGGCTATCATTTATTAACGTCAGCCGCATAATCTTGTACATATTCGCAATTGCTCTCGCGATATCGTTACACGAAAAAAAATCAACAACTTCTCTGTTAATCGCTCCCGTGAATCTTGACGTTCAAGAACGATCATTCTGCACGCAGATCGTTCGGCCTCGTAGTAGACAGCAATAATACTAATAATAAAAAAAGAGACTGATCCTACACACGCTTGTAAATTCTTGTCACGATCTTCTAAAAGTCCGTTGGTCGTCTAACAACGATCGATTGACGATGATAGTACCGAGCAAACAATTGTTCTGTGACAGCGCTCTCTCTCTCTCTCTCTCTCTCTCTCTCTCTCTCTCTCACTCGAAATTCCGAGCAAATAATTTAACGATTGTAAAACGATGATAAAAAAACGTACGCCTTTGGACGTTGTCCAACGCGACGGAAGGCGCCGTTAAGATTCTATCGAAAAGAAATTAATTCTGCTCGCGGACACGTTGCGCGCGCGAACGATATCTCTTTCTTTTCCTCTCTTTCGAATGAGCGTGCAAGAGAACAGTAAAAAAGAGAATTCAGAAATATTGCGAGCAACAAAAAGAAAAAACAACGAACAGCTATTCACGTAAGAAGTAGAAATTTTTGATGTTGTCATCGTGTATGAAACGCGGCGAGGTAATTGCTGGGTATTTAATGCTCGCGCGAAAAGTGATAAGATCGGTGATGAAATGTTTGAATTTATATCCAATTTAAATTGTAATGGCACAAAGAAATGAAATGTCGAAGCGTTTATGGAATGATATAACAAGTATTAAAGTAATTTGATAGCTTGTCATGCTTTTGTTTATTAATTAAGATAAGTTGCTTCAAAACTGGTAGATATTTGCAAAATTCAAAAATGCCATAAATGTTTAGCGCCAAAAAATATTTTATAAATTCTTCGAAAATTTATTATGAAATGTATTCCAATATTTTTTTTGCAAATAGTATAAAATTAAAATTATTTAAGCAATATTAAATATCTATATTTGAATTTTTGGAGAATATAATCGCTCACTATGAGAAATTATAGTTTGCTTTATATTACTCTATATTATATTTTGACAGTATTAGTAACTTTTAATTTTATATTACTTTTTTACTATTATTTCTTTACTATCGATTAGAAAAAGGTAAAGTAGAATTAAAGTTGACCTTTAATAGCGGGTATGAATTATCATTTTAGTACTGCATACACAAAAGAACCAAAGATCGATTTCTTGTATCTTATGCTTGGAATAAAGAAACATTCTTTTCTTGACGCGGTTCTGACTCATCGGCAGCCGTCAATATACAAACGGACGTTCTTTTCTTTAAATTAAATTTACCGACGTTTTATTCCGATATATTATCGTCAGAATTATCGTTCGCAGCATAGGTATGTACAATGGCGAAGTAGATGACAGTATTGCTTTGTTGAAGCAGGCATGCCGTTTCACTCTTACCATCCTTCACGACTACATAAAGAAAAATACAATTATCGTAATTGTCCCACCTACGATTCAATTTTTATATCGTATTGCTTGACGCAGAGAAAAGTGCAATCATACTTTAATGTTCTAGAGCGAACGCATCGATAAATTGCTTTGTATTTATATAAATTTTCTGTGTATCCTAAGCGACAATGGATGAAGGAATCGGTAAAATAAAAATTTGAAAAACTTTTATTTAATTGCAGTAAGTAAATACGATTAATTACATGCGCATGTATCTTTTGCATGTATCTATGCAGTTAGGATTTCATTCAATAGTATATGTGTGTATGCGATATTGTTATATTATGAATATTTTTTTATTTGTCTTTTATTTTGCGAAGATGATCTCTTTGCTACATAAGGAGCGAGATAAAATACGATTATACAATTTTAAGAATGACAATGTCGAAATAGCAAAATAAGAGTGTATTCTCTGTGCGTATAAAGTTTCATTAAAAAATCTATAATATTAAAAGAATTTTACACTCGTATATTTCGAAAACTTTTATGGCTCTTATGATCTTGTTGACTTGAAAAACGGATTTTATGGAATTAAAACTAACAAAACTTGATGGAAAAACGATGAAAGTAACATTAGAAATAACTTGATAAGGACTTTGCGCTTAAAACGCAATACAATCGTAATTGCTAATATTTAGTTAATTCACTTGAAGGGAAGAATATAATATTCAGATCGAAGCGGCGATTAAATCACATTTGCCACCTTTGTCCATTTGCCTTTCAAAGCCAACGTAATGAAGCACATTTTTATATATCATTCGGAGGAAGGGTGACTCGCGGGAAAAGAGGAGAAAAGTATGACAGCGCGATGTTTGCCTTAGACTTTTTAATTTCTCCACGACGATATCATCTCTCTCGCACAAACGCACGGGAAGAAAAGTACGATTCGCGCGGACAATATTTATCGAGAGTGTCAGCGACCCATACGTACATGCGTATACACCTCATCCTACGTACTACGCCTATCGATCCATCTCGACTCTCATTACCGGCCCCTTACCGGTCGACTTAAATATTTACCGGCTGAAACGTTCGTTTCGCGGCCGATTATAATGATAGGAACGAGTAGCGCGCTTCTGTGTGTGTGTGTGTGTGTGTGTGCGCGCGTACGCATCCATGTATTATGCATACATCAGCAGAGTGAGTCCTCTTAATTATGAAGGTCTCTTTTAACGAACATGATGTAATAGCGGCGGTATCGACTGTGGTGACAGAGAGAGAGAGAGAGAGAGAGAGAGAGAGAGAGAGATAAAGAATCGATTTTGTGCGGATTTTTTACGTTGGTGAAGTGTTCTAGGCTCATCAAAGATATCCGACAATCTGACGATTTTAGGCAAAGCGTCAACCTCTTATCTGAGAGAATTGTTTGTTTCATAACTAAAATTTTTCTGAAATGATGATTTCTCGTACAGATGCGAGATATATCTGAAAATATATAAATTTGTTGTTTTTAACATTGAAATAATTCGATTTTTCATCGACAAGGCACAAAATATGTTGAACTAACAATAAGTTTTGTCAAAACCCACCGAACGCCCCTTTCTTTGTTTTCCCGCTCGCCCAAGGCCCGATGAGAATCATAACGTTTGCCAGCACAATTTGCCGGACACAACATACCATTTTGTTTGATACCCGCGTATTCGACACGATTACTCTTTCAGAGCGTTCAGAGCGACGGTTGTTTGAACGAATGATGAGGTACAGAATACAAACTATGCTCCGCGTGCATTACCCGTGGAATGCATGCATAGATGAAAGTTCGTGTCCGGAAATGTGCAGCCAGCGAGCAATCGCTGAGAGCGGCTGTATTTTTTTCTGCCAATTGCTGCCTGGCATGCGGAAAAAGTTGTTTCTTCAGGTCGATCGCCGGAAGCGATCATCGTAATCTGACTTATTCTCTTCTTTTCTTGCCCCTTCCGACTAAATTAGGGGTGAACGAGAGGGGATCCTGTCGCGCGATCGATCCGTTCGATGGGAAAAGTCCGGGACAAATCTAAATTGCCGAGTAAAAGTGTGCTTTTGATAATGACAAAAGTGTGCGCAAAGTGTTTTGCGCGAAAGATAACATTCTTTTTTTTGTCAATGACCGTCATCATGGCCCGATTACGTCGATACGTATCGCACTATAGATGACGGGGTTGCATCCCGGCACGATGAATAATTTTGTTGCGACGACACGAAATGCATTATGCAAGTATATATGTGCGCTGTCCGTTATAGCGTGTTCAGATGTCTCAGAGTGAATCATTGACGGTGATGTCTTTGATCTGCGCGCGATTCGCCGATCAACCGATCGCGCAATGATAATTGATCGATCAATAAGTCTTTCATCACATAAATAAGTGTTATTACTCAAACTTTTCTTAGTCAGAGAAAATCAAGCATTGTACGTTAATAATACTTATGAGACAAGTTCAATGACAATTACCAATCTGTAATTTCTAATCAAATTATCAACTTTATTTTTCGAAATCTTAGTGTTTAATATTTCCCTCTAAATTTAAAAAAAAAAAAAAATTAATGAGAGATAGTAAAGTTTTAACTTATTGGATCAATTGAAATTTATTCATCAAAATGCTGAAAATTCGAAATGATTAATATTAAAATTTAAGAATTATTCTCAACAGCTAAAAAGTTTGCGGAAGAATGCAAAACTACGTTTGTCGTTCAACACTTTACATTCAATCGATTAAATCGAACCAAGTTATCGTACAGTCTCGAAACAATGTATCTTCGACAGAGTTTTATTTTTCTTATATTTTGCGTGAAATATATCTGTGAATAGAGATGCAGTAATCGTGATAAAGTGATTGTCAATTATGCGAGAAATCCAATTGTAGCGGCGACATCGCTACCCTAAGAAAGAGACACCGTCCGCACGATAGTGACAATGAGACCCTTGGCGCGTATTCCACGTCTAGAAATTATTTATAAGATACACTTTCTTCGCGGAAAACTTTGTTGAAATTTCATTGAATCTTTATTCTTTGGATGAGAGATATTATTTCGTCACATATTAAGAGAAATCATTGAAGCATTACACTTAGAAAAATTAAAGCTATAGAGCATATTTCCTCCCAAGAACATCTTTATCAAACATTTATCGAAATATCTTTGAATCTTTATTTCCTGGAAAAAGATACTATGCTATATTATAATGCTATACATTAGGTGAGACTATTGAAACGTTATTCTTCGTAAAATGATTGCTATAGAGTATAGAAAATTTTCTCTAAAAAAAGCTTTAATGATAAGACAACGTTTTTTTCTATGAAAAAGAAAAGAATTTTCACACACATAAATATTATTACTATCAACTACACACGCATACACATATCATATTACTATACAAAATAAATGGAAGAAAAATAACGCAGATGTTCAACATTTTATTGCCTTTAAACGTTGGTATACTTTGTTACATTTGAAGACAACAAAAATTTTGAACGTTTGCGTTATTTTCCCATTATTTACTTTTGAACGCGTTATTTTCTTCGCAATTATTTTTATATATTCGTAGTGTTGCATAAAAATTTTTTCCTTGAGTAATTTTACTTTATCGATTACATAATCCGTTTAATTTCTAATATTACTATAATTATAAAAATTAAATGTACTTTTCACCGTGTGAGCAATGTTAAATTATGCTTTTTCAGTTTAAACCATAAGTCGTATCTTTAATAGATTTTAATAACCTTATTATCACTTGCAATTACATTTCAAGAAGGCTGCTTGGTGACGCATAAAAAAATATACGTGAGCTTTTCTGAAAATTATTATAACTCTTTGTCTAACTTTTAAATTATTTACAAAAATTGGATTTTATTATTATAAAACCGTTTATTTATTTAACTAAATATGAATAATTCAATATTATTTGTGTATCCTCTTACACCATTGCATCTTTCAATTAATACATAAATCTCGAATATATTGATTAGCTATTCGTCGTGGTATCGCAATGCGAGAAAGCGAAATTGATAGTAAAAAATTACCGCTTAGGAAGGATCGATTAAATTCGCATTACGATCACCCCTCGTGAAAGAACATAGAAAGCACAAAGTGGCTAGAGTGAGTTCTTCGAGGGCACTACACTCCCTTTCTTCTGTAACTCCTAACCCACGACGACGATGGCTTATTCCCTTAGCCGCTAATTAGCGCGGGACACGCACCCCGACGACGACTCGTGTCGGGCACGTGTCGTGCCGGAAACTCGCTTAGCTCGCGACAAACAGACCGTTTCCCATCGTACGCGCGCTCCTTCCGGTCGTTTCCACGAGAAAACGTGGCCGAGGCAGCTGATTAAATCGCTATTAAAACGTGTTCCTATCGCTCCCCATCGACGCTCTCTTTCATGTCCCGCTTTTATTACGGGATAGTCGTTTAAGAAGAACGCGTTTGGATACGCAATACACACCGGAGTTGGATCAGCCACGAGTCACTTGATATTATACATATATGCGTGCGATTTGATTTATTGGATGGCTTAATGTGTGTGTTCAATCGCCGAAATATTTTCAATTACTCACTTCTTCATTAAGATTATTATTTTAGTGAATATATATTTATTAGATTATTTATAAATAATTAAATAATTACGAATCACACAAATATTAAATAATTTATTATACTTATAATAAGTACAGAATATCTAGACTTGTGTACAATGTATTTTAATCATACTTTTCATTTAATTCCTTATCGAAAGGAGATTTTGTTATATTATTATTCCTCTAGCTAAAATATAAACACGCTGCTACATGTATAGTTTCAAATATTAAAATATACGCCAAGAATTCCCAGTTCCTTGGTAAATGATAAATAGTTCCGTGGTAATGTTATCACAGATAAGGAAAACATAAAATGCACATTGCGTTTTATGAATATTTCACAGCCCCAGGCTACTATTTTAGCAAAAAATCTACATTTCTCTATGAAAAAATTGTTTTACGATTTAACAAATACAGTTATTTTCTTTTGAAATTGCCGATAATAAGTGGCTGTAAATTATGGAGAAATTTGTGCTGCGATTGTATATAGATATTTATTAGATATATTCATCGTCAGTATTGGAATATAGAATCACTTTTGCACGGCGCCGCAGAAATGCATTTTTCGTCTAAATTACATTTTATTCTATGTGAGAATTTTTACTACTTTTATTCTATGTCACGTCGTTCAGAAACCGTTCTTAATGATGCGGATAATGAGCCAAAATAGATGAATTTTCTGACATTTTATAATGTGCATCGCATCCGAAAAATTAAGATCCGATTCCCATTAAATACGTACAAAATTTTCACGTAATTATGTTCAATTAGACCATTCTTTTCATTTTGCATTATTTAAAAGACGTTACTGTCAGACAACGTTAACTGTCAGTTTATTAAAATTATAAATAAATATTATTTTTATTGTATTTATTAATCGTTAATAATATTTAAGAAACGAAATATAATATCATTTCGGATTTTTAAATGCTTCTTAAAAATTAGGATTCAAAATAATTGTGAAAATTATGAAAAATAAAGAATAACAATGATTTTGTAGTTGTTACATTAATAACAGACTATTAATATTTGTTATATGGCGGGCGAATTTCTGCTTCGGGCGATTTTTTCTTTGGCGAAAGAAAGAAAAATAACCGTTTGCGAGTGCGTGACGAGACACGATTTCCATACAAAACAGACTGATGATCTGCCGATATATTTATTGTGGGCAATGTGCGTGTTCGCATTTGAGTCTCTCGCGGCGACAAACCTCGAATGAATCAAATCCGGAGCTAATCTGATTGCATGCCAATCCACTTTTTTTCTGACTTATATTGTGAAAGCATAATTGTCGCTCACTATCGCGAATGAAACGATGAAAAATATTATGCCGATTTTGTGTATTTAGATATTAACGAGTGATTTTCTTCATATTATTTGAAACAGTATTTCTCTTGCTACATCGCGAAATTCATGATGTTGAAAATATATAATACACTAATGATTTATTTTTATGAATAAAATATTATATAAACATTGTGCAAGTTATCTTAGTAATTAGAAGGCTCCTTAAAATCCATTTAAAAGATTTGAGAACTTTTATTGGGCATAAGAAAATATGTTAAAAGCTTTAGATTTATATAGTATTTCTCTTCTATTTGCCCTTCCGATCTAAAGTGCACGATGGCGTGATATCGATTCCTGGTGTCGCGCGTATATGCCCTCTGCGTGATTCTTTCATATGCGAAGAGGGTCAGTCGCCGCATAGAAACGTGGGTGCGACATTCATAGAGACACCCTATTGAAGATGCACCGCAGGTCGCGTTTAAATGCACACATCGATATAAAGGTGCGGTCACATCCCTTCGTCTTCCGTCACATTGAATTGAATAAATGTGCGTTACAACGCAATCTCATTTACGCGATAACGCGCATCAAGCGAATGCAACTTTTTATAAGAACACTCTGCAAATAATGCACACGAAGCTTATTATGTTTAATGAATCAAATGACATGAACGATGTTTTGAAATATTAATTAAATTAATATTTTAATTTATAAAGTGTGGAAAGGATATTTAATTTTTTTTTTTTTTTGTGACGGGGCTGGAGAAAAGAGGGGGAGAGCAAATATTTTAATTTGTTAAAATATTTGAGTGAAATATTCTAATAAATGTACCTGTATTATTACAATATGCATATGATTTGTCCCAAAATGAACAGATTATGTAGATATTAGTTTAATTTTATTAGAGTTGTATCATCGATACTCAATCAACCTTATTTTATGAAATTATATATATTAGATTTATGAATATAATTAAAATTATTATGAATAAAATGAGATTATTTCTTGCTTCTCGTGCACGTTATTTTCGAAATCTTAGAATGTATAAAACTATCGAGGTCCATGAACCTATTCGTCGATTCTCAGAAAATATAAGAGAATAAATTCTTCCCGTCTTCGACAATTCATGATGCGCGCGACCTGTGTTCGAACATTTGGCCGATCACGGGACACCAATAGTCACTGAATAATACACACAAAGTAACTTACTACGATGGCAACAAGATACAGAACCTTTATAAATAATAATTCTGAAACCACCCATCAAAGACCCGATCGCGCGATTTTTATTCCAGTGTTATAAAGAACAGCATTTTGAGATAAATGATAAAATATGAGAAAGAATAATGATATCAAATTGCAACTCAAGGGGAAAAAAATTAAATTTACCCCTTTGCATTTATAATAATTTGAACTCGGTAATAATCTAGACAACTGAGAACAGATATACAAGTGCAATGATTTAAATATATATGATTCTTTTATAATAATTATTAAAATTATTTTAAAATCTGTCTTCAAATACTTGTCTAATTAAGACGCTATTCGAAAACATCGTTCACGATAAAGAATCTCTCTGTTGGACAACAATTAACTACTTTAATCGTTTGCTATCGCGCTATCCTATTATCGAGCCTATTTTTAACCATACGCTTGAGTCTTTTCATTCAGGTGTAACGTAAAGAGTCTAAGGAGAGAGGCTCGTTACTAACAATATAGTTATCGATCAGCGATATGCAGCAGCAACATTTGGTCGAAGACCGTGGAGAAAGAAGAAGTTTAAGGGAGAACATGCGACAAGCTGTAATTCCGAAGACAAAACTTGAGTTGCACGAGTATAGCCGCAACGTAAAAATTAGATAAGTGGAGTCTTGTTACCGACGATTGCAATTATTGATACACACGCAAGTCTCGTATGCCGAAACTTTGTCATATGGTCGTCTGCTTTGTCCGGTTAGCGCATTACAATCTCTTTAGAAAAGTCCGCGAAAATGATGACAAAGAGATCGGAGAAGTGTGTATTGTATTTTTGAGACTTTATGTATTGTATAAAATTTTTAGGGCAATCATATAAAACTCCGCTTCATTTTCAAGTCGAAATTAATTGTTTAAACGTACATGTGAACGATATAGTTATTTTACAACAAAATTATTTTTTACATTAAAATTTATATTAATAAAATATATTATGTTATTAGAAAATTAGATATAATTTTGAATTATACATATTTCATTTTTTTCTTTACGAACCTAATTCGAAAATAGACTATATCTTAGGAAAAAAATGATAAAATTTTGATTATTACGTTTTTTAAATGCAAATATAATTTCGATTATACTGATATTGAATTCTTTCTGTTGACTCTTTAGGCAATTCATGCATTAATAAAACATATTAATAATCTAATTATCTAATATGCAGACAATTAATTTCTGTATTTTTAAACTAGATGTAGAATCTCTTTTCGTGAATATTTTCTTCATATAAACAGCATTTGAATATTTATGTATGCAATGATGACTTTTCCCCATTTCCTGCATATATATAAAATATTGAATACATGACATTGTAGAAAGCATTCTAATAAATTTATAAACGCGTGAGCTAGGATTTTCATGATTCAATCAGCGAACAAAACAAGAAACAAGAAATGAGAAGGAAATTTTCGTAATGAAGTTATTATTCAAATAATATTAAATAGCGTTTATAACTTGCCGCATAATCAATCATGATTGAAAATTAATTTTTATATCATATAGTTTTCTTGAGATATTGGAAATCGAATCGAGATGTATTGAATTGACTTACCGGTATGGATGTAGGTGTGTTTCTTCATATCTGACTTCTGGTGAAACCTTTTGCCACAATATTGACAGGGATAAGGCCTTGTGTCAGAATGGATCAGTAAATGAGTGCTGAGTGTACTTGACCGTTTGAAGGCTTTACCGCACTGCTTACACTATTATAACAAACAGAAAGCAAATGGTTTACATATATAATACACCTTACTACATATCTTGCTTGTTTGATAAAGAAATATACATTTTGATATTTATTAATTATATTTTAATATTGATTATTATTTTTAATTTTACTACAATTTTGCAAGCTTAGTAAAGTAGAGTTATTTTTATTTTGCTCTTAAGTAGAAATTTTTATTGCTGATAAATCACCATCGCCTAAATGTTAAACCACTATGTAGCTAATTTATCAATTCCTTTTTGACAGCTCATGTTCTCACACATCACACGCGATATTGATTATGTCTTTCTCAAGAAAATTCTTTCTGCAATTATGCCTTCTCAATCTTGTGATCGTAAAATTTACATGTCACATTTTGTATATATTATAAGTATATTAATATGATTGTTAAAAATTTATTTAGTGCACTTTATCAATGTTGTTTCAAGTACATTTTTTCAAAAACTTGCAAAATTTATCTATTATAAAAATAGCTAAAATTTGACACATATTGCATTATAAATTATAATAATAAGTTATGTTCAATCTTCTTCATTTTCTTAAATTTCATTCCCTGCTCGAAACTTGGATTTTTTCTCAGATCTATAGCGGTTTTCACATAATTGCCGTAAAATATATTACGTTTCGAAAGTATGTAAAATATATATTACGAGTCTGCATTACTTCTCTAACGCCATAAAGCCTCCCGCTTTTCAACCGCGAACGCATAAGAAGGGAATGAATGCAGACGACAAGGCAGACGGAAGGCGCTTCTGAACGTCAGAACGCCATGCACACTTGTGTTCACGAAGCGTCGTATATTTCTTTGTGTTCTTTTCTGTTTCTCTCTGTTCCTTTTCTAGCTCATTGTCACACAGGCGCCAGTCGTTACAATGTCTCGGCGGCGCGGTTTGATGCGTGCCAGACTGACAATATATATATATATATATACGGTATATATGAATATGCGGAATCTTATTACACGCGGACCGTGAGCGCGCGCGCGCGCGAGTACGCGAGTGCAAGTACGCATGATTCATGTTGTACTTGCGATCAATACGGGGAAGAGCGACCTATACAAGTGACATTTGATTTGTTTGGCAATAATCACGCGCGGATTTTAATATTGATCATTGGACTATGACGAGATTAAAAGCAAAATTGGTAATCTAGAATCTAAAGAAATAATTGTATGCGGCTAATCGTGATTATCATTGTAGCATTACGTGCATTACTTTGCTCCTCTAAAGAATTGCCAGACGTGACGTTTAGTATTTAATTGTAATTAAAGCAGCATGGTCTCGTCACACAATACATGGTCCCGGTGCACCACCAGTCGACAGTCCCAACGACTCCCACGCAAAACAATTGTCTTTAATTACTCCCTGTTATCCATCTGGCAAGATACTTTCGGAACGGTCAACATGGTAGGACGCGATGATCCCGTTCTCAAATTCGGGGGGAAAGAAAAGCGAGCGACGCGGAGAAGGTGGAGTTTTTCGTTAATAAGCACCATCGAAACGTCCGTTGAGAGATCGCTGAGGAAAGAGGGCTTGATTGTGGGAAGGGTAAGACGAGCGGTGACAGAACGGAGACGACGAGGCGGCGGTCCCGCCATTGTCACCGCACGAAAGCGTCTGCTTCCGGTACGGCTCGGAAATAAAGCCGCGAGAGAGTTCCGAGACGGCATGTTCCGCGCCTTCATCTCTTCGGCCGTCTTTTGGTTTCTGCGCTCTCCTCGCGATTCGCGGCGCTCGAAATCGCGTAATTACCGTTAATCACTTGCGTCGCTCTTTTGTCCGGCTCTTTTTCTCCCCGTTGCCGGAACATCTGCCGTCGGTTTGTCGACGAAGGCGTGGATTAAGTAAAGGAGGCTGTAGCTTCCCACGGGTAAGGTATTTATATACCACAGAAAAATTGTGATAATTAAGGGATAGGTTTCACTTAAAATGTTTTTCTAAATTTACGCATAATTCTTATGGAGAGAAGACTTAGAAGAATCTAAAATAATACCATAGAAAAATTATGTATGTGTGTGTGTGTGTGTGGTCTGTTATTTAGAAGAATTTGTATCTTTAATTTATTAAAAATCTCTTTAATTTATTCAAAATAAATAAGATGAGAAGACGTCATATCTATCAGAGTAACATAATAATTCGAAAATTAAAATTCAATGAAATTCAGAATGATATATTTAACAATTTTTATAATTTGCTTTAAAAAGATTTGCATTGGAAGTAACATTACAAAAATTATAAATAAATTTATATAAATACAAAGTCATAACAAATATTTAAAATAGGAAATATGAATGAATAATTAAATAGATAGAGATAACTCAAAACAAAAGGAAAATTCTTTCTCTGTAATATCGATATAAACATAACAAATGCATTAAAATAAAACATAACAAATGCAATTAAAAAATATATAATTTAAAAATTTCTTTTGTATATATGTTATATATAAATCTTGGAATGAGATTATATTTTAAAATACTTAATTTTCCAGGAACGTCTTTTTTAATTACGGAACAGTTACTAAATCCAGTTTGAAGTGTAATAATAATAAAAAGACCAAGTAGAGAGAGAACGTCCTTTTCACACAAAAACCTCGCACATATGTGTGCTCACTTACATTCGTACATATATGCGGCCTACATACCCTAATATGTTACGCTTACGTGTCGTGGACGTAAAACCACGACCGAGGCGAGTTTCTCTACTTCCATTCAATCACACGTAATTGCGGCGAGATCTCTTTTGTATCGAGGTCCGATATTCGTCAAACGTTTCACCCGTTTCCTCGCCCCAATGTACTTAAGGGTACTTACGCGCCCCGAAGAAATTCGTATCGCGTGACTCCGCATGTATCGCCGCGTGTGATTTTTTTCTGGAACGGCGATCGACCGGTTTTCACTCAATATGTATGTAAAACGGTCGCTTCTCTTTTTTTCTCCTTCTCTCTTTTTTTTTTCTGTGCGAGAGGAAATGTCGCGATGTCGCGTCATGATGAAGTAGGCTGAAGATGAACGAAAGTACTCTATCTTTTTCGACGATTCGTTTGTCATTATGTTAATTAGGATAATATGCTTACATTGTAACAGATACGTAATAGTTAATGATGACATCTTATTTAAGCGTAAGTATTTAACGCCGATGATATTTCTTTTACGACGACTGCATGGAGAATGATATGCGTGATATGGTGAAAGATAATATGATTTTCTAATATGATATGTTTTATGAATATTCTTTATAAAGTATCAAATGCACTTTTGTGAAAATATTTTTACAAAATGATTACTTTTTATCAGTGTTTACAACAGAAGCTGCAAAAGTATTATGATCGACATATAATAAATACATAAAAAAAAATGTTGACGGCATATTTTCAAGAAAAGATGCGATTATTTTATAATTTTAGCTGTTATCAATCCGAGATTAATTATCACGATTAACGGTTCGTATGTATATTAAAACAGCGGTTATATATTCAAGTAAATGTCCCGACTTATTCATTCAAAAGGATTGCAGTTACAGAAATGGAAATTTTAATTTATATGTGCCGTGAAATAAAAACGGTTATTATTTTTTAAATAATGTTTATTGACTCGAATGTATCATGATCTCTCGCCATAATTTGCTATTATTATCATTTCGGAATTAAGAAAGTAGGATAATATACATAAAAGAAAGGCATCAAAAGAAGGGCCGCTAAAACGGGATCAAATGTCGATAAGTAGTCGTGCGTTGGTTAGAGGTAATCAGACGATCGATACAAGCCTCATGCGCGGAAATCAAAGCTTTTTTACGCAGTCAGGATATCAGGACGTGTCATCGGCGAAGGTTCAAGTCAAGTGTTTATCGATCTCGTAAAATCATCGACGTCAGACATATATATGTGTATTGCTATTTTACGATTCGCTGATGAGACAAATATCGTGGAGAAGCCGCAGATCTGAGATTTCCAAAACCAATCATTTCTTTTCGAAAGCTTGTTGCATGCTTCTGAAGCTCGCGTAATTTTCGCAGGGAATCGTATCGTAAAAATATTCCTTTACAATTTTTATTTTTTTTGCAATTCTTAAATTAAGTAACTGATATGTTGAATTTTTTTCCCATCTCACCGATTATGAGTCAACTGACAATGAGATGAAGTTTTTACACATTGAGAACAATTTTTCGAACAGACTAATAATTTTTCTGTTGTATTATCACGCTATGTTAAAAATTATAATACGTTGCGTTTGTATTATTTTAAGTGTTATTTCATGTCACACGCAACATTGAATTATTCGTTCTTGGAATAAATAATTTTAGTGATTCTGGTTTACGAGATAAAATGAAAGAGGATAAGGAAAGATACAATATATTAACACTCACTTGAAAAGTCCTTTCAGTCGAGGAGGGCGGAGTAAGCGGCGAGTGATGAATTTGCCGCGTAATTATAGGGGTCGAGGACGGACTTCTGGAGGACGGTGCTCTCGTTTCCCTGGCCTCCCTCTCGCAAACTGAGCCCGGCGACCAGATTTCACTTTTCCTGTTGCTGATACTTGACGAGACATCGCTCGGCTTCGTGCTGAGGTTCAATGGCACCTCCTCTTCTGAAATGAAGAGCCGTCCGTCTTTTTCGTCATTTAATCACTTGTTTCTCATTTTAGACTAATACAGTTTTTTATTTGAAATTATGCAAAGATAAATTCCTTGTTCGTATAAAAAAATTATAAATTATAAAAATCTCTAATTATTACATATAAGTAGCATATAGTTTACACATTCAAGAAATAAAATTTATAGAATGCGTATACACTGATATATATATATATATATATATATATATATATATATATATTAATTATATACCGAATATTATATCAAAATATATTAATGTATATTAAGTGTTTGCATAAAAATAATTTCTTATAAATTAAAATTTGTAATAGATAATATACACAACAAAACAAAAATTCCATATTATATACTAAAACATTACGATATCGAGAGGTAATGAATTTATAGTTGATTTTAAAGGGATAGGAAAATTTTATAATTTCTGCACAGCATGTATGCAGACCCATGTAGTTAGGGGATATAAATTAATTGATCGTAATTAGTATCCGTGCAGCAAAATCGAGAGCGACGGCTATAAATAATGCCTCGTGTGACAACGTTGATCGATCGATAGCACCCACTTATCGATAATTACTCGTTAGCCGCTCTACTTTTATAAAAAGATATTTCAAACGCCCTAAAAAAATTTATCGAAAAAAAACAATTAAAAAACAAATAAAAACAATTTTATTGAATTTATCCTTCTAAAAATTTAATTGTTAGCAATGAAAAATGCTCAATCATTTAACTTATACATTCACGTTTTTTTTTTTTTGCGTTTATTAAAATTGCATATAGTATTAATCGTCTCGTATAATACATTAAACAATCAAAGAATTTTTAATTGATATATCCAGTGTTAATATATCAAAATAAATGTAATAAATTATTATTCAGAGAATTATTTAAAAATGGTTGCAAATAATATACCTAATAATATACCTAAATACATTTTGTATGATCTATAACTTTTGATAATTTTAATTTTTTGCAAGAGTTCTTTTCTGATCACGTGAACATGTATGAATATTTAATGTACTATAGAAATTGACTTAAAAAAACATTCAAATCTCACCGAATTTGGCTTTCTCCGGCGTACATCTTCGCGGTGACCCGGGTCTTGCCGGACTGAGAGGTTCCGGATGAATGGGCGAGCAATTTGTTACTGGTGTCGTCTGTTGGGATGGAATTCTTGTAGGTGGGAGCAAAGAATGTGGCAGCAGCAGGCCCATGTGACGAGCCCACCAAGCACCCCCGGATGCTCCGTAACTGCCGTACATCAGTCCGCACCGCATATCTGAGACAATAAAGATAATCATATTAAGGAAATGTGTTATCATCCTCGCGTGTAATAATAAATTAATAAATTACGTTATTTTATAGATTTAGTGTGATATTGGGAGAAGAGAATAGATGATATTTAAAATGGATTTCACGAGATTTATACACAAATATATATACACAGAAATAATAGATGTCTAAGCATATAGTTAGGTAATATTCAACAATTTCTTTTTCATTTCCCCCATCTTATGTAATGCCTCGCTTTATTCTATGCTATTCTGTTACATTGTTTCGGCAAATTTGCAAGGTGACGAACTCGCGGCTTACCTCGCGCGGCAACGGTGGAGCTGAGTGGTAGATTTTGAAGTCTCAAATCGGGATTGTAATTTGAAACAAGGGTGAAGGCGCTGAAACGATCGGGGACGGGTTGACAAAAGCCCGAAGGTGCATTAGTGGAGGCAATGGTGCTCGAACTGCTTCCCGGTACACCTGGGCTCCAAGGCGAAGATGGCAGCGTGATAATACTTGGACTACCCGGTGGCGAGAGAGTAGCCGGGGGTGACAAGGCGCCCGCCGGAACTCCAACGGGATTGCAATGAAGTTCCGGTTTCATGTGCCAAGTTCGAGGTACCGCTTCTATTACGAGAGAATAAAAAGTATGGCTCATTATTCGTATCCAAAATACGATATATAAATGCAATGTATGAATAACAAAATTGATAATTCCGTCAAATTATTAGTGACAAAATTTTTTTTAGTGCATCAAGATGCATATGTACTTAAAATGATTAAAATTTTATATTATATATAAATTAATGGCTTATGAAGATTTTCATTTTATATCATTTATTGATTGATATCTATCATATTTTTCAAAAATACGATTGAGGCATTAATTTTGCTTGAAATCATTTCAAATATAAGACAGAGAATATTAAAATAAAATAAATATTTTTTTGGTTTAAAAAATTTTTTTTATCAGAATTTTTTAAATTTAACAATTTTACATGATATTGATATTTTTAAAAAGTTTCAGAGAAATTTGATATAATTTTAATAGTTTATAAAAATTATTTTTAATCATTTAAGTCTTATATTTTTCATAAACTATAAATTATTATAATTTTAAATTTTTGTTTAGCACGTTGTCTGTTAGCTTTTTTATCTCTATTCAACGTTATCAATAATGACGCTATATGGAGTAAAAAAACCGCGCCAAAGTTAAAATACAAGCTATATCTCGTGCATATCAATTACATTTCGCGTTTATTACATACACGAAACATATCCGTTACAAAGAAATGAATAATACATGGAACTTTGGAACTTTTGTGTCGTATAAAATCTGATGATGCCAATCATGAACGACGCGATCGAAATTGTTTTGTCATTATGCGTACATCAATAAAAAATGATTAGATTAAATTATGATCGTGATTCTGATTGTGTTTTAATTAACATGTTAAAAAAATTACAAAATGATAATCGCATTATCTAACGTAAAAAATATGTGTCTTCGAATTCTATTTTGTATCTTGTCTCGATGAGAAAGATATATAAACACATTACATTCCAAACTGAACAAATGTATTCTTGTTTTTATTATTCGTAATGAAACATTGCGTTAAAATATTTACTAAATGTAATAGTGAACGTTAGGATATTAATTTACTTGTGCAAAATAACATTAAATACGTATGATTAAAAATATCATATGTAAGAAATTATCATGATTGATAATATATGTATATATATATATATATATATATATGATTATATATATTATTTATGAATTGCTTCATCAAACTTATTTAAATATTTATTCATGTCGTTTTAAAAATTTATTATAATCCAAATATCATAAAGGATAATTAATTATAATACATGATTCGCACATATCAAAATTGGAAAGATCATTTATCGCAAAAACTATATATTGTAAGACTGAAATTGAAAGATGCCAAGAGGTTTTCTAAATTACGAGCTCATTGCGTTAATCTCGTAATAATAGAGAAAATAGAAAAAAATATCAGCGGTTATAAAATGAATATTCATAACAGTCACCCCGCCGGAAGGTTATTTAAACCATAATGCTGGTTTCCGTATCGCACAAAAATCTCGCGCACCGATAAATATAGAATGTTTATATGCTCGCCGCATTTAACGCGAGCTTGTCGACGTTTAATACATTGTCTGCGATCGTCGCCGCGTTTCACGTGTATCAGATTCGCGGAGGTAAAAAAAAAGCGCAAAAGGACAAACCGGGGAAGAAATCATAAACGGTCTGTCGGTCGGTCAGTGAAATGAATTATAAATCGTGCATGTGCGATTCGTCCGACGAACGGACGGATGGATGGACGGACGGAGGAATGGAGAGGCAAGATCTTAATCGCGCGAGATCAGACGGATGTGATTGCTTGACAACTTTGCCCGCGACGAATCACGATAAAATGTCGCGGCAACCTTTCGGTAGCGCAAGCTTGACAGAATAAGGCTTTCGAAAGCGAGCGCCGATTAGCGATCAAGTGAGCTCCTTTCTTTATTTCTTCTTAATTTAATTTTACAAACAAAAGCATTATATAATTATAATCTCTTGTTCTATATGAAAATTTTATAAGAATCCATATTTAATTCATATAAATTTACATATCAACAAAAAAGAATTTTCTCTTTACCTTAACAAATTACAAAATCAAATAATCTGACAAAATATAAAACGAGTGCAATTGCAGCAAAGTGCAATTTCCTGTCAATGCAGATAATTTGTAAACCACGCGATGCGTGAGCGGAAATAGAAATAGCTGTTTTGCGTGAAACGACAATGCGTCGGAAAGCGTTGATAATCCATGAAGTAAATCACTGGCTCCAAGGTTCCACTGCATTGATAAGAATCGCGTTCGCATAAACTACGACTAATAACCGCTACTCGTTGTTTGAGTAAATCTGTAATGCGTTCGTACGAGCCGCATTCCTACATAATTCATGCGCCGCAACAAAGAATATTTATTACTCACGTTACATTACCATAGATATAACAGCGCGCAATGCAATTTTCTACCAATCGTCGAAAAATTTTTATTGCAAATATAATTTATTTTGTCAGTTTTCGGCGAGGAAATTAAAAAAGGAAAATGAGCATGACACAGTAAACATAATTAAAAAAATGCATGCAGCTGATAAGGATTCTAATTCTTTATATAATGATGTCATAGAAAAAAATTAATATATAAGAAGCAAAGAATTAATCGAAAAAGTCAATCTTTATCTTTAATTATTTATTAATAAAAAGTCGAGTTTGGCGGAAAAATTTACTGCAAAATAGAATGAACATATGATATATTATCTCATTTATTATTATATCTATTATATTGTAAAAAAATTGCTAATTAAGAAATTTATTTATATAAATTGTCAATAAGGTCTATTCAAATTGATTTGCTAAGTTTCATATGAGTGAGCGCGTATATGTGAGAGATATATTAAAAATATTAAACTATATTTTAATAGAAGTAATTTAAAATTGCAAGACACAAAAAAATATGATTTGAAGGATGTCAATTGGGTTTGCCAAGAAAAAAACATATACAGAATTATGTTAAAAAGATTTTGCAAAAACAAAAAAGGAAAACAAAAAAGAATGTAGGCTTGAAACCCTACAACTTTTTTCGACACAGGAAGATTTCAATGATTTGCGTCGAAAACTTGAGATCTGGATTAGATGAATATATTTTGACAAGTGGGAATAATTTATATCACGCTCTGCGTTTCTGTGTTGTTATCGTTCATGCATCGTGTTGTCCACAAATAAGAGCTATGCCCTGTTTGTCGCACGCGTGCGAGAATAAATCATAAGTGTCGCCAGCCGATTTCCTGCTATATTTTCAGTTTTGCACATGCAGCAAGCACAATCAATAAAATATGAATAATGCCAAGCACAAATATTATAAATATTATTCTCGAAAATTTACCAAAAAATATAACGTATACCAATAATATGACGTATATTATAATAATATAATATATATATATACATATATATATATATATATATATATATATATATATATATATATATGTATGTATATATATATATATATATATATATGTATATATATATATATATATATATGTATATGTATATGTATATATGTATATATATATATATAATATAATATATATATGTGTGTAACAACATTGTAGACAGTCAACAATTTGTCGCGTGCATTATTGCAATTAATTACTATTGATTAGGCAAGATAAATAAAAAAATAAATAAATAAATATATCCATAAGAAATATATTTGATTATAGATATTTTTTCGAATATTAACATTCAATCATCGTCGAATTTGCAGATACAACAAATAACTTTAACAGCAAATGTACTAACTGATGGTATTTTCACATCCTTCAATATATGTAATATTTTTAAAAAAAATTATTACAAATTGCACTGATAATATACGATAATCGGTGCAATAACAAAAATCTTCGATTAACGATGAAGATTGATTAATTCAACGCTCGGTTCCACTTGTGGAAATATCTGTCGCTTTGACAGATTCGGCACATTAACTGCGTCATTTCTTAATTTCACTCTTAAGACTTGACGTGTTCCGCATCCACGAGAAATAAATTCCGAGTCAGTGAGTCGTTCGTTTTCTTATCACCGTAACTAATAAAATTGAAATGAAGTTCTGTTAATATCGATTCATCAATTCTTTCTGATTCATAATATTCTCGTAATTGCGAAAAGTTCCCAATTTGCACGAATTTTTAGAATCATGAATTTTTATTTGTAATGATAATCATGTTATTTCAATAGACTCTTTTTCTCTCTATTCCGTTACTGTTTTTGCATAAATTTTTACATAATAATAATAGTGACGTATGTGCATTACAGCAAATCTAAATAATAATAGTTAATAAGAAAATATCCGTTAATCAAACATAAACCAATTGATTAATTAATGATAAACTGGTATTTTAAGCTTTACAAGAGGCTAGCCCTGTTTGCTCGTTAATTACGAAAGTAATTCCTTGCAGCAACTCGTATGAAATCTCGAAAAATAATCATGAATATTTACGCAAAGCTTTGATTAAAAAAGCTGTATGAACAAGTGTCAGATGTCTTCTCCCGAATCTCTTTAAGACGGATTTTTGTCAGTTATTAATAAGTTATACGTATGAATGTGTTGTCGCTGCATCTTTGGAGATATAAGCATCTAATTTTTAATTTCAAGGTTAATAAATTCATGTTTTAATAAATACGCGTTCTTCAATACCATAATATGAGATATTTGATATTGTAATAATAATCCAATGTGTCATATATGAATCCATTCAAAATGTAAATTAAAAAGATCGATCCATATGTCTCGGTTAGAAGGATTTTATAATGTCAAATAGAATGACCATAAAGTTTGCATTTAATAAAAAGATTAAATAACTACTTGAATATTTCTATATGTCTATTATACGTTTTTTAGTTTTTAATAAATTGTTTTATACACACACAACCTGAGCTAAGACATATTCAACACACATCTATTTAAAAATCTCTTAAAATCTAGGATTTTTATTTAACATAATTCAAACCATTTATCATAGAAAGTTTATTTAAAAAAGAATAATAATATATTATATATTTTTTGCTGCATGGATGCTAGTTATGATATTTTGACAAAGAGAAAGTTCACTGATTTTTGGAAATCTACACATGTTTTTAGCAGTAACAATTGCATTCGATATGTTTAAAATACAGCTATTCTAATGCATCATGCTTTGGTTATCGCCATGCTTATCCATTTCGCTTTGTGATTACAATAATATAGGCGCGTCGCAAAAATCTTTCATTCATTTAGGCAAATGTTTGTAGTTTTCATAAACGTTACTTGCATTTAATATTAATCTAACATCAAATCTTAGAATGGAGATATGTACAGTGAAGTAAAGAAATTCATTTTTATGAATTCATATTTATGGGTGTATAGAATATGCAACGTACATAAAATGTTCAGTAACAAAACTATTTGAAATTAATAAAAATAATATTTTCTGAAATAATTCTATTTTTTTCTAAAAATATCGAAAAACCTCAATATTTTATGAACATTTAAAGAAAAATGCGAACTCTGACGAATAAAATTGAGAAAATTTTGTTCTTCAAAGAAAAGTGTTTGCGTGTTTTTAAAAAATCTACAGAATGAGTCAACTTAGCATTCGTATTTAAAATTATAGAATCGCGGTGTTTGCTTTTCGAACACACATAAAAAGATAAAAACCGAGAATCCGAGCCGTTCGTTAGAACAGATTGTGCAAATATACACAATCTGTATATTTCTTATGAAAAAATTATACGAAACCTTATTAAGACCGAGAGTAGTATATGTGACAAAATTGAGCAGATGTGATTTAACGGTGGAAATATACTCCGAAAATACGATGAGTAGTCTTGACACTTCTTGAATATTGGAGGTAAATCATTCATGAAACATGCGACGATAAAATGCAACAATCATATCTGATAAAGTAAACTCAATTTTCAATTGAAAACTTTCTTTATGTATAAACGCTTGCGATAAATCAGCTCTTATTCAATGAATAAATATAATAATACGAATTGAGACAAAACGCATAACGGATTTCTAATGAACTTTTCTATTAACAATTGTTATTATAATAATTATTATTATAACAAACACTATTACATCATAAAAAATGCAATAAATTTGCAAATGTATTTGTTTACGTGTTTTGTGTTATTTAAAACATGGAAATAGTTGGTTTAATATTATGACGAAGAGAAAGAGAAATTTGCGTAATATTTAAAATAAGATCAGGTGTGTAGATCAGCGAAAACGAAACACAAATGATTACTTCTGATAAGAGTTGCGATTGACGTCGTGGAAAGTTACGCGAAAATTAATCTTCTTTAACTTTAAATCAGCGTCATGTCACGATATGATGGTAATGTCAAAAATCGAATTCATGTCACTTTGAACAAGAAAAGTATTAATGATTAATGGCGTTCATATATCACACTTATGATATCGATAGATTCAATTTTTGTACAAATAAATTTCTCATTATAATCTTTAATGTTTTTTTGTTTTAATAACTGATTAGCAAGATTTGAATGAATTGATCAGCATTTAATGCAAATTTTTGATACACAATTTAACTTTTTCCTTCTTGAATATTACTTATATGTATGTCAAATTTTAGTAAAATTATGAATTATGAATATCATAAAAAGATTGAAAATATTATATTTTTAAAAATTTTATTCTGCTTTTTTATATGTATATAATAACTTATATACAAATTTTACAATTTTCTTTTATTACAATTTATTATAAATTAAATTATATTATCTGCATGATATAT
Organism: Cataglyphis hispanica; assembly: GCF_021464435.1. Taxonomy (NCBI): domain Eukaryota; kingdom Metazoa; phylum Arthropoda; class Insecta; order Hymenoptera; family Formicidae; genus Cataglyphis; species Cataglyphis hispanica. The sequence goes on from NC_065957.1 coordinate 6,005,150, forward strand.
ATAATAAAATAAATATAAAATTAAACTATCATACAAGATTATTTCATTTGCCAAAGTATATCAACGACTAAGTCAATCAATGAGTGTGTCACGTGTTATCACATCGGTTTGAATTGGTTAGATGGTTTTAATCAACAAACATCCGTTGTATTTATAAAATGTATTAATAAAATGTACTCACCACACATCACGTTCAGGTGTCGTGGCAAAAACGATGCGCTAAAATTGTACGCCGTTCATATGGAGGATCGCGCACTATATCGCTTCCCGGCGTGTATCACACAATCTCTTTAGCAAACGTCAAACTTTTGACACACGTCGTTTTCGCACAGATAACGGTCGCGGAAACACGCGTGCGCTCGAAAAATGCGGAATCAAATGTTCTCTCGGACGATCTTGAAACAGGTTAGGTTCCCGCTCGCCGAAGGCAGCCGAGTCTCCTTCCTGAAGTGTTCCACGTGGTTCATCAAGGTCGACCGTGGCGAATGTAAACCACCATCTGGATATTGACTTTTTTCTCCGATATTTTGATTTCTTTCAATCAGAACATGAACGTGCGAGACTTTAAATCCTTTCGCAGAATCTAATGTCAATGCCTCTCTAATGTCAATGATGTGGTTTGTTGATTTATCTTCTTGCTTTTTGTGGCTATTGAAGCAACCACGTATGGTTGCTTCGACGAGAGCAGCGACTAGGTGGTGACTACGATTACAAGTAGTCTTGGGTATCTGAGCGTCAGTCTGTACGAAGAAGCTTTTTCTCCCTCGGAGTGTCCTGAGTAAGAGCAGGACCCCGACTGACCCCGCGGTGTGGCCGAAGAGGGCACGCACGGTCTCTCGCGTGTGCGGACGAGCGTGCGTGCGTTGTGCGTTGCCTGTCGGCTGTGTGTGGCTGGCCCGTAGCTTCCCCTTACCTGGTCTCTTCTCACTACGGGTTTCACTCTTCTCTCACCTGCGCATCGGCCTCGTGTGCTACCTGGAGACCACGCCTACCGGCGCTGGCGCGCGACTACGCCGGCGTCCCCTGTGGTAGGGAACGAAGGGGACGACGCGCGCGCGTCTTCCTCCCGTCGTGTCCAAGTATCGCGCATAGTCCGAATGAAGAAAGGTAATACACGTACGTGTAAAATCCCCCACCAGCTCGATAGAACGCGTGAGATGCACTCTAAGCATCGGCGATGGGCGGTTTCCTTTTCGCGGAACAAGAAGGGGATTGGGATGCGAGTGTTTCGTTTTGTATCAATATCAAGACGAATGTTTAATAACAGATTAAGTCCTCTCCACGGAGGGGGCGATATTGGAATTAACATGACGATAGATGTACGTATGTATGATACATACGTATTTCCGTTGGCATGACGCGACTATCATTTCGCGCGACACGTGCCGTAGATCATTGGATGGTAATTAGTGGTTCCCGCGATGCCCCATGCATAAACGATTGAGTATCGCGGCGTGTTAAATTCAAATTGCCCTCCGCTTACTTTGCAATTAAAATTCCGCGATTGTAGCGTGTGTTTGTCCTTATGCCGCAATATTACATGACAGATTCAAACACAATGTGTGTATATGCCTTGGTTGCATAAGATTAGCTTATATAATATATATATTTTTGTCGCATATTTTTTACATACTAGTCGCAATAATTTAATTAGTTGTATGATTAATGTACATAAAATATAAAAATTATTAAACAGTTTTAAAATAGTTATTGTTAAATATTCGGCAATTGAAATCTTAAAGGCAATCTAATTAGCGCATACATACCGCTATATCCGTCGAAAATCTAATATATTTAACTCAAAAATTGATTAACATAATGTTTATAGCAATCCCAGCTTTTTATACATTTATATCTTACATCTATTTTATTTTATTTCGTTATAAGAATAGCATAATACAAATACGCGATAGTACTGTTAATATAAATCATCGTCTATCATATTTTATCTTTATATTCCGATATTTTCCATTATTAAATTTGCGTATATTATATTCAAATTTCTAATTATCTTAGATATTGTCTAGTACTCCGATATTAAATCGCAAGGCATACTCGGTTACTCAGATATTAATAAAATATATTACTCTGATATGTTGCTATTACGATGTATTATTATATATATATCTATATATTTTTCATTAAAAAAAAATGCTGTGGAATTAATAAGCGCGAATTATAAAACATTCTGTGTACATTATAATATATTTAATTTTCAATGAGAGCTCTCATCTGATCTTATCTTATAATCATCTAATATTTTTATGCGTGAAATGACAAGCAGAATCGATTAGTTGCAAAACTCGATCTAATTTAACTAGTATATTTCATTAATTTTTTAATACTCTGTTATTCAATTATATCAAAATAAATAAATCTGATTGCTTGGGTAATATTTGAAATAACCAAATACCAGGAAATATTCGAATATTTTGACAGCACGGTTGAGAGTTCACGGTCCATGATCTAAGGTACCATCGTTTAACGTCCATCTTAACTCGAGGCATGAATGCAGATGCGATTTCATCACGCCAATAGGCATCCTCCGGAGCAGCTGCGCGCGCGCATAAGATATTCTCTGTTAGATTTCATTCGGCAAGCTACCTTACTCAGAGTAGGAGAGAAACCGAGTGCGTCGGCGCCGTTCGTCGGCATCACTTTATTGGCTGCTCTCCTAGGAGAGAGAGGTGAGTAGTATGGCGTTGCTCGAATCTGCCTAGATGAAGAGGGGCGCTATTTCAATGTGCGACACACAACCTTGGAATTAAATATATCGCGATGCGCTGAGAAGTTACTGTGACAGCTGCCAACTCGAAACGGTCGGATCTAGGTCAAGATTGCGTATCACTCGTTAATTGATGACCGCCCTGGCTTTTTGCACATGCTTATTTTATGTTTATGTAATAACTGAACGCAATTCTTGAACCAGATATTACATCGAAAATCAAAATGTTTAATATCATTTTTAATATCAACATTTAATATTTAATGTGTACGAATGTGCAGTTCATAAGATAGATTGGAAAATAATATAAGTTTGAATATCATACATTCTTATCGTGCATATAATATGTTTATTTATTCTTAGATTGCAACTAGGAATATTTTAGAATTATATCTGATGCAAATATAAACATAAATATAATATTATTTTCATAGCAAAAAATTAAACTTTAAACGATAGGATGTGTCAGTTATATATAATTGTTATAGAAGTCTCCAGGTCATCAAGAAGCGAACAATTTGCATATGCATGATATTGCAGAACAAGAGATTAGTAGACATTAAGCATAATGATCGGAAACGAAAAACGCGCAATATAAAATAGTTTAATTACTCTAGTCATTAAGCAAGAAGAAGTTCCATAATTGCTTATTATCTGAAAGCAATTGTATTTGACGGAAAAATATAATGGTTTTGAAAAGTGAACTAATTATTTTTGCAATGCTAGACATTGATGATTCACGTTTATCTCAAGCGTCACAATATTCACGATTCTTTCTTATTACATCAAGGCAAAATTCAACTAAGTTTTAAATCCCAACGTTTGAAGAAGGCCTTCGATATTTGACATTTTAAATTTAAAAAGATGTTATATTCCACATTTTGAAACAAATTTTTTAGTTTTTTTGCTCTACAATATTATTCTACGAACATGAGTTATATTTCCTTCTTTCAAGGCTTCATACACTAGCATTTCGCGACATTCTCACGTGATACACCTTGCCTATATTTATCCTGGCACATTGTTTGAGCGATTAGCGTACATCTTGCGGAAATAAGGTTCGCAATTAGTTTGCAGTGTGTTTTTTTCGAATAAGTGCGGTTAATCACAATCGGTCGAGTCATCAATTGCGCAAAGACTCATTAACCAGCGTTATCGTCACCTTCGCCTCGTTATTAACCGGACAGATAACCCTTGGTAATTTGTGACGCAAGAGAATGAAATAGTAACATTTATAAAATCGAAAAAGAAGAAGCTTATAACTTAAGATTCCTGTTTCGGTGTGTCAATTTAACAAATTTAAACATAGCAATTTATTGTAATAAATAAGTTCTTTTAGAGCGTTAAAATAAAATATATATAAAATTTAGCAAGAGATATATGTATATGCAACATATTAAGTAAGAAATTAGAAACATTTCATAAAAATTTGCGAGAATGTGGAGGAATGTATTATATAAATTTTGAGATTAATCTTTTAATCGTGAAAACAAAAGCAGCCGCAACGTTTCGATTTGACAATTAAACATGTGTTTCTTGTATAACGCAGTTTATCATGCAAATGCGAGGCTAGTTTGCTTGTGACGTGAATCGTTACATAGATTACGATCGAAGAGAAGCATCTTTCATTATCATCTTCATTCTTCTCCTATGTCTCAACCTATCGCCGCGCGCGATGAATGCACGTGTGTATCGATATACAATACAGGAAATTAGCATCGCTGCTGTTAGAAAACTGGGTAAACAGCTGTGCGAACGCCTATTTCCTTTACCTTGCCTCTTCACTTCGTCGCTCTTTTCCTTTCATCTTGGCTGCGTTCTGATATTCACAGTCAGTATTGAAAATCTATAGTTTACGTAATGTACATTATAAATTTTCAGTACTGGCAATCAATATCAAAACGCAGCCCTTCTTCGTTTTTGTTTAAGTTATCGTCTGCATCGTTCTGCAAAATGCAGACAACAGGATTTACATCGAGATTAAACGATATTAAATTGATTAGTTAAGCCCTTAGATAAGTGGGTAAAAGAAATCGCAATAAATTTACAGAATCAAGCGCATTTTTAGATTTTCTACATAATGCATAAATTATTATATTATATAACAAGTTTGAAAAAACAAATGTATTGAGAATTAATGTGTAATGAAAAGAATATTTAGATTAATATAATTTTTTTCAGATTTTATAAATATTATTTTATGAAAATTATGACGAAAATATCTATATGCATTTTATAACATTTGATTTGTTTGAATATAGATTTTGTCGTTACAATATTGATACATATTTATGAATCAATTTGTACATATGTTGATGTATTAATTAAATTAATGAATCGAGTACAATTAGTGTTATGCATTAAATAAATACCATAATCTTTATAATAGATATTTTTAGAAGAACTTTAAATTATTACAATAATTGTAATAACGTAATATAATACGACTGATAAAATAATAATTATTGCACAAAAAAATATTAACAGAAGTTACAAAAACAGAAATAAAATCAAAGTAACACTTATCATAAAAGTAAAAAGATTCCATAATGTATTAATTTTTTTTTCTTAAAAATTGTAAATTATAGCATCTTAATACATTTAAAAACATCACGGATAAAAGAATTAGTTTTAAGATATTCGTTTTTTAATTTATGATTTTTTATTAAATCTTTCTTTCTCTTTTTCGTTTTATTGGTTTACTAAACTACTTAGTTAGCACATTTTCATTTTAATTAAAGTGTAAAAAGAATTTAATTATAATATTCAAACCACCTATTAAGTAATAAGAAACATAAGAATTTGTGGTGATTAAAGCAAGTACTGGTGCAATTCCATATTCATCTCAGCCCCAATTTGCAGACTTTAACGAAACAATTTTGTCATACACATGTTTTGTTATTGCAGTTATTTTAAGCTTATATTTTGATATGAAATAAGTTTCTTCATCATTTGTGAATGAAGAAAAAAAGAAAAAAAATTGCGTGAGTGTAACTAACTATTAATATTTATCGTTATAATCGCTATGACATAGCTATTGCAAATGAAAATGTCTCGTAATATATAAAGTCTTTCTTGGACATCAAATTATCGACTTATATGGAAAACTGCGATAGATTCCGATATTGCATCCGTGCAAGGACATTGACATTGCGGAATGACTTTTCGAAATGAGTCACAGCAAGCTGCGCTAATTACAATCTGCAATTACAATCCGCGTTCTCGGTTGTCCATGTTTTCAGGTACAACTTAATTTAGCGTACGCAATTTATGATTTTACGGGAATTGCTATAATATCGACAAATTTGCAGAAGTTAATATTGTGTGCCAAATACACTGCGTTGTGCTTCAAAACAGAAAAGCAATTACAAATAATATTATTATTATTGCAGTGCTAGAATCATAATTATTTTATATCTTGTAACAGAAGAGGTTTGCTGCTTTCAGACTTTCTAGCATTTATGCAAATGAATATTGAAAATGCGGGTAATTTTGAAAATAAGCAATGCTAATTTGGTCATAGTACGATTAAAGTAAAGTGTATGATGGGCTTATAAAGAATAATAATTTTTATTTTTAGGAAAGAATATGAATTTATTTTTGATTAAAACTATAATATATTAAAATAAAAGAAGAAAAATATGATTATTCCATGACAAATTTGCTTTTATTCTTCTGTGTGACTTCTACACATATATTAGAAATTCAATAATTTATAAATATATTTTTTATAAATTATTATATATAACATTTTTGAAATTATAAATTGAAATTTTCTTCTATTTAAAATGCTTTATAATTTATGTAACATTTAAAAAAAGATATTTTACAACAATATTTTACAAAACAAATAAACAAAAATTACAAAGATTTGTTTGCATAATTATTACTACATAAATACATTACTAATTTTACACTTTATGCAAATTATTAAAATATTGATCAAAACATGAAGTATGAATAATAAAGCTTATTGATGAAGAAAGAACGAACATGTTGAAATAGCGAATATCATGCACATTGACGTTAGGCAGGCAGATAACGGTCGCCCACGAAATTTCTGTTCGCACGGTCTCCCGTTATCGCGAAGTTTTTATTTTAGGATTCTTACACAATGTATCGTTCTCTTTCTCGCCATTCATATTTGCAAAGTGATAAATATTGAGAACGAAGTTCGGAAGGAAGAAGGCGTTCCCCGTTGGAAAGTATCGGCGAAGCGGCGGAAAGTGATGTCAAAATGAGCCACGGGAAATTTCGGGAAACGCCTACTTCAAAGAGAAATAATCGTTCTTCAAAAAGGAAAAAAATAGAAATAACACGTCCGTAACATGTTTACCGTGTTTCGATACGATGCTCGGCTTTGTAAGCCGATGCGGAAGCGTGAATGAACGTTCACGCCGCAGACTTTCCCGCCATATCGGTCGATGAGGATGCGCGAAATCTCTCTCCTTGAAAACCTCAACCGAAATCGAGGCGAAAGAGGGCAAAATTGCACGCGATTCTTTTTCCGAGTACAGTGAATTAAAAAAGTGAATATGATTGTAACAAACGAATAGTATAACCGAATTTTTTAGTCTATTCTTATTATTTATCTAATTGCTATGTGAATTGCTTTGTTTCAACAAAACACAAAACACTAAATCGTAAAATTTTGAAGATAAGAAAATTATTTATCTCGAATAAAAATCTAAAATGCAATGAAAAAAAGATATATAAAATTGCTGATTTTTCCTTTTATATAAATCTATAAATATGAATATATTGCGATTAATTAAAAAATGATTGATTAAAATAGCAATCTAGATTTTAATCTTTGACTTAAATTTTATTACTTCCTACTGTCATATCTCTTTTCCGAGATGAATTTTTACATAGGAAAGCGCTCTGTTCATTTTTTGTACAAAAATTTTTTATAATTATATGTAAGCATATCACACGCAAAATATCTTTAAATCTTTTTTTCATAAAAATCTGCAAAGTTTTTGCTTTTCTCTCATAATATACAAACGCAGTCTTTACTCACTAAAAAATATAAAATATATTAACAGAGATCCAATTTATCGGAGACAGGATCTTAAGCCGGAGTGTACATGACTGTCTTTTCATACGAAGACATTCTTTGTTGCACGTAAGTATGCAGTACTTGTGGCCGATGCGTGCTTCTTCTTTACGTACCACCTCGCGGCTGCAGCGGATCACAGCGATGCGATTCCGCTTTCGCAACTCACGGGAAGTTTCGCAATTTTACCATTGCCCAGGCGGTCCGAAACGATTCAAGCTATCGTGCCAATTCCGGATGCCCTCGTTTCCCGGACTTGTGTGACCGGAAATCTGTCAAGAGGAGCACAATCTTTCCTCTCTCCCGAGATGAGATATCTCGAGCGGAGGGGAGAGCATGCACAATTGTTCGTCTCACATGTGGTCAATTTTATATTTTTGCGGCTTTGGTTCCCAAAAGGCTATCAATGTCAAGTTTTATACGAATTGGGTTATTCGGTCAAAATTTATCATTGATTCTTTTTATATTAAAAGTTATAAATTATTTTAAAAATATACTTTTTTTTCAAAACATTTTTTATATTTAGATATAGTAGATTAAAAAAAATATACATAATACAAAATATTAATTCTTTTAAAACCAAATTACAAGTAACTTCTTATTTTTCTTAAATTATTAATGTTGAAAATTTTGATATATCTATATGACAATAGCAAAGATCTGTTAATTAAAAATAAATTAAATAACTCGTTGCCGAGACGGGTTTATTAGAAATTTATTAGCCATTGGTTATTAATTTGATCATAAACTTCAAAAGCATAGCTGCAGAAAGAAACGTAACAAACAGCAGAGCGGAGAATGCAATTCCGATGATAACTGTCGCTCGTTAACGTAGCGGCACCCTGTAATAAACCTTCGTGGCCTGGCATACGATCGAGATTTGTCTCGGGTTGTAGCCCTTAATCTCTCATCGCGATCCGCTGGATCGCTCTGGAACGAAACTCCCGTTGCAGGTGCAAGCGGGAATGACTAATAAGTTCGGGTAGCGTTGCGGGAGAGAGAGAGAGAGAGAGAGAGAGAGGGCATTACTATCAAGTAGTAATACTTGGAAGAATAATTAATAAGTGCGACTTAATTATCGATCGCGCAGGATAAACATTTATTTCTGAAGCCTATTTTCAATTTTTTAATTATTTTAATCTGATGCATTGCAGTATGCTTCGTGCAATTGTACATCTAAAAATTATCGTCCTTATCATGAGAACGTCTAATTCTAGATATGCAGATGACGAGTGATGGTTGAAATTCGTGAAAGAATTTAAATCGTGGAATAAATCATAGAGATTATAAATAAATATGTTTAAAAGTTTCTTCAGTAAAAAATTTTTCTATCGATAATCAGAAACATAAATAGATAATATGAATCGAACTTGCATAAAAATTTCATAATTCTATAATTATATTATTATATAATAACAATAACATTAAAATGTAATATTGTAATAACACTGCAATTTTATAATATTGCATAATATTTATCCCATGATGTTAACTAGTTTTTTTTACAATATATATATATATATATCTGACTTTATAAATAAATTTCTATAGGAATATAACAATTAAAGATCTAAAAAATTTAATGATGTATAATGTATGATTAAATTTTTGAAATACAGTTTCCAGATTGTCGAATAATATAGTTGTGATGCTGAAATCACAAATAAATTAATCACTTCTTTTTCCGGCATATTAATTTACAAGGAGCAAAGAGTATAACTGTTTGTAATGACCGGTTTGACCAAATGAAAACACGCTGCCATCGAACTTTAATTCCTATCTGCAAGGAGCAAATTCCCCGATACCCGTGGCACAAATTACATTCTTGCCTTATCTCTTGTCGTTATATATTTACTATAAACAGGAAGCGGGGACGGCATTCTCGCGTGTAGCAGGTGTAAGCTAAATCGTCGCACAGAGCGAGTATAGGAGATTTAACGGGGAAGTGGGGGCGCGAGTACGGGTAAAGCAATAATTAACCGGTACGAATAATTATGAGGATGCGCGAACGGGAAGGTTTGGCGGGAAAAGGGAGAAGAAGGGTGGAGGGAAAGGGGGAGGTTGAGTAGGGAGGACGCTGACATGTCGAGAATGCATGAAGATAACATGTTGAAAATCCGGTCTCCTCGCCGATTCCCGTTAACTTCCAGGACTTGAGTCAATCCGAACTCTCATCGCGCCACTTGTCGCGTGTCTCTCGCGTGTACACGCGCAAAGTTTGTGAGCGGCTGCAGATTTCACGTACTCCTCTAACAAACTCTTCCCGACAAAGTGTTGTAGCGCGCGATGCAAAATATACGGGCGCGCGAACAACACGTTTCACTTTTCCCCCACTTTCGCCGTTATCGACATACAGCCTTCTTAAAGTTATGCATATGGAATTATGTTTTATACTGATTGTGTCTATCGATATATAAGCCTAAAAATCACGTACATTCATATGAATGTTATAGATCAATTTGAAAACTCAACTTACAGCATTAAATCGCAAGAAATTTATAGTTGTGGAAATCTGTGAGAAAAATCATGTGACTTTTTTAGTGCCTTAAAATTGTAAGACATACAATATGATTTGTCGTAACGAATCCATCTCGGTGAAACATTCGATGTTCAAGACATACAGCTTAAGTTTTTTTCTTTAGAATCGCCGTTAAATTTTGTATTTAAATGACGCTAATCTTTTATCAGACAATTCAAAGTGACAATCTTCTTTTTGATACGACAAATAACACACGATTGATATATTATTAATATTATTAATATGAAAAAGATTGAAACGGATAATATATATCTTTTGTAGTACAAATCTTTGTAGTACAAAGAAATTTCTTTTAAAAGATTTCTTTCAGAGGAAATATGTAATTTTGCTACATAAAAATTAACTCATATTATTTATAATATTAGTTGTGTTATTTTTTTTTTGTTCTTATATAACATAATAGATACATCTTGTTGCACGACTAATTTCTTTGTATGTTGTATCCATTTCAATCTTTCTCACATTAATAATGTATTGATCCGTATCGTTTGTCGTACTCATATATAAAGAAGAACATTATAACTCTGAATTGCTTGATAAAAAGATTAACGTCATTTAAAAATATGCGATTTGAAAACGATTATAAATAGCAACTCCAGCATAAGCTGGATGTCTCGAACACGAACGTTTCACCGAGGTGGGCGAATTCGTTGCACGAAATGCCTTCCTTCCTCATTTGAATTTGTAATCTTTTATTCGCGCATGAAGTCTCTCAGCCAGCGGGGGCTAGCCACCTGCGCTCATCTTTCGCTCCTAAAATTAAGTAGTTTCGTTAACGCTCGAAGAGTTGTGGTAACGCTAAAATTTTCAGAAGATTTTTAAAAATTAAAATCATTATCTGCTTTACTTCATTATGCAGTCGTGCATTTTATTTATTTAATTTAATGTTTTCTTATTGAACGGGAAAAACACAACAGATGTGATTTTATTTTAACACATAACAAATTATGTAAATTGGATGGGATTATTTTAATTTTTTGTTTTCTTTTTTAAAAACTTATATATATAATTTTTCGTGTGCTTTAATCTTTGCATATTTTATTACTCTTTACTCTTTTCTAGAATGGAGTTAATAATTTAAATAAAATTTTGTTTTAAAATAGAGAAAAGGGGAGGGAGATAAAAAGAAAAAAAGACAGAGAGAGAGAGAGAGAGATAGATAGATAGAGAGAGAGAGAGAGAGAGACAGACAGACAGACAGACAGACAGACAGACAGACAGACAGACAAACAGAGAGACAGAGACAGAGACAGACAGAGACAGACAGGCAGACAGACAGACAGATAGAGAATTTAAATACAATTTTTCTCTTGACCAACTTATGCAAGATTATAAACAAGTATAAAGTTTCCTGATATGCAATCATTAATTAAATGCATTATATTACCGTATCGCACTTTTGTATCAAATTCTAGATAAGCAAGTTAATGAAAAAAGTTTACTTTATTAATTATAGATCTTGTATGTGCGTAGAGAGGAATTGATCTGATCGATCACTATCCTCGAGAAGGGTGGATTTTCGAGCTGTTTCTTTCTCTTTCGGGCATGTTACTAAAATCCACCAGTCACGCTCGATCAGAGACGCGTGCACCAAGGATGCACCTAAGAATGCACCAACCGGAACGGGCACCCGACACGCGTTCGCGCTCACAACCGACTTCCCTTCCCCCAGGTAGAAAAAAAAATGTAAGCGGATCCGTCATTGGCGTACAGTTAATATTTCTTGAGCAACGATATATAAATTGTAAGAGAAAGTTGCAGGACAAGCAATATTTTTGCTCTAAAAAGAAATGTATTTCATATATGATTGTTCTTAAAAAATTTCTGTAAAACATTTATTTGCATGAATGTTTAAAAATATGTTTAAAAATAATATTGTATAAAAAGAAAAAAACTTTAATGCAGAGAGAGAGAGAGAGAGAGAGAGAGAGAAAGAGAGATATCTATTTATAGAGAATATTATAGAATATATATAGAATATTATATAAAAAAATTATATAGGATATTATATATGTATAGCTTGTATAAAAAAAAATATTTCGAAGTATTTAATAATATTAAATGCATATACATGTTTTGTTGTAATTTTGAAAAAAAATTATTTCCGATAAAAGATACGTGATATTAATTCATTATATATTTCTTATTATTATTATGACTGACGTTTTAATTTTATAGACATGAAATAATTGCTTTGATAGGAAATCTTAGGGGCATATCGGAATAGATAGTCATTACGCCAATGCTTGGTGAGCACGTGACTCGGGCACACGCCGGCACGCGCCACGTTTCTCACGGAGAGCACGCGCCTCTCGCTTATTCCGTGTCTCGTTCCCTCTCTGAATCTCTTACTCCCGCGCTCCATTCTCCCCATCTCTATCTCCTTTTTGTCACATTTTCTTCTTCCTATCTTCTTTCCCTTTTTTATTTGTCTCAAATACACTCTGCTTTCATGCCCCTTCGATTTCGCATCTTCTCTCTATTTTTCCGCTTTGTCTCTTTTCTTTTCTCATATTTTGTGATCTCACATTTTCTGGTAACGATTGTTAGTTTTTCGTATTTTTCATATTTTATCTCATTTTTTTATTTCGTATATATTATACTGTTTCTATTTACTTTTCCTCTCTCTCTCTCTCTCTCTTTGTCTGTTTCTCATACTTTTCTGTTCCTATTTTCTCAATCAATGCACAGAATTTTCTTTCTTCGTCCATATTTTTTTGCCCTGCATAATTCATCTTATTCTTCTTAATGCTTGGGGTTATCCTTCATAAGTTAAGCACAAGCATAAAGTTTTCGCCGATTTAAATTTATTATACAAATTTTCTCTCGGTATTAGTTATTTGTCGAAAGCGCTGTACAAATATCTTAAAAAAATCAATCTTAAAAAACCAAATCATATATAAAAACCTAACATATATCTAAAAATATGTGTGTGCACATATATTATAATATTAATTCATTTGATCAATATTATATGATTAAAAAAAAGAATAATAATAAACTTTCTCTCTCTCTCTCTCTCTCTCTCTCATTTTTATTTTAAAGTTAAATAATTTTCACGCACTTTATCTATCGACAAAAAATTACGCATTTTTTTTATTTATAGTACTAAAAAATTTGGAATTCTTGTATCAAAAATTATTATGATTAGATCTAATCTAATTATATAAATGATTAGATTAGATTACCAGAATGATAATTTGATTGACAAATTATATAAACCGATTTTTGACGAATTTCTATATAGAGCGGTATATGTATATTATTCTTTTGACATCACAACGACGCGTACACGCACGCACGCGTGTGCGAAGCCAAGAAGCAGCTGCACGAGCCAACGGTCATATACGCCCGCACACGCTTTGCGGAGAATGGCGATTAAATAAAACGAACAGCGGAAAACGTGAAAGAGTCGCGTACGTGTGAAGGAGAGTTAATGTGTCGCTGGTAGCCCGGAAGTGTCTCTAACGATGCTAATAACAAAACACCTTACGATTCGATTCGAAGTACGTACTAACGTTTTGCTTGCGACGCTACAGCATTGCATACAATGTTATCTATTGTGTACAGCTAATATTACAATATTATGCTTATTACACCTCGAAAACGACGTTTAAGAAATAAAAAGAAAAAACAGACAATTGTATATTTTGGTATGAAACATTTTGAATGATTTATTGCCTCTTTTATCCTTCGCGAGAAACTATCTTGATAAATTTTCTAATATCATAAATTAAAAAACGCGTATTTTTTCTTCGCGGTGTATATCATATAATCGCAAAAAGGAGTGAGAGTATACTTGACGTCTATTGAGTTAAAACCATTTACAACGGCGACAAAAGCTGGTTAAAAGTCGTGGCCAGGAACACCTGGTTCAAAGACTGCTGTAGATAGAGCCGTGTATGGTGGTCGTTCATCTCCTGCAGGGTGATTAAATGAAGCATCACGATTCATGAAGGAAGCCAACTGTGAAACGTTGGTTGCGCCCCTATATATGTATATGTATATATATTTCAGAAACTCTGGACAGATTCGTTCGAATCAAGAAGTCAATCGCACGAATTTGATACTATCCAATTTGTCACTTAAAAATGAATACGCTAGTAATATAATACTTTGCGTTTAATTAAAAAAAATATTATTTGATTAAAATCTATTTTAATTTTATGTTTATAATGAGGAATCATCAAAGGATTTCGAGATTGAAAGACCAAAAAAAGACTAAAAACCTTAAAAACCAATGCAAAACATCTTTTACATACAAATAAATGCAATATTACATAGTTATGATTATAATATATTATATTATGTAATTTAATAATATATTTTATATTATATAATTTAAATTATTATAACAACAGATGATATTGATCAAGTAAATAAAATATGACAATATTTATTAATTTTATTATATTTTTAACTATTAATTTTAATAAATATTGTTTGAATTACGGGTGTGTGTGTGTGCGTGTGTATGTTGAAGATCCACGCGAGAGTTATAAAGAAATAGTTATCGCGATGCCAGCATTTTCGCCTACTTGGCGGAGTACACTTCATACATACATATATGTCATCACTTTACGACCGGTTACTGAAATACGATATTATCTTTACATTTGTGCTCACTGATGGCCTAGCTCAGTTTTATTGCCGCTAAAAACGCCAGTCTCGAGGAATAATAATATAGTATACGCACATCGCGAGATGATTTGTGCCTCGTCGTAAACCGTGCGCCTATTCTTAACATTTACATCTGTGTTTAGTCGACATCTACATCTATTTTTTTTTAAATCAAGCTCATTTAATTAGTTAAATAGCAAAACGTAATGATTTATCCAATAGTAAAATTAATACCTTTAAAATCATTGAGAAGCGCAATTCTATCCTTCTTTAATTCTTAATATCTTTTTTAGATATCAATTATTGTAAAATTTTTTTTTATATAAATATAGACAGATATTAATTTTATCGGTGGAAATTCAATACATTGTTCCGTTTATCTAGAAAAATTTTAATTAGGTTATTTGATTCTTTATAAATCGCATAGAAACGTATATATATTGTTGCATTGATTCGATTATTTTCATCATCTCTTTGAAATTGTACAGAGCTTCACGCGGTGTAACCTAGATCCATTCGTACAGGTACACAAGTGACAGTAAGAAAGATAATTCACTTGACAAGTGCATTAATCAATCCATCGCGCGAGAAAACGGAGCGAAAAAAAGAAGAAAAGAGAAAAAGATCTGTCCTCACTCGATTATGCAGGCCGTTCTCTCGATATACGGAGATACCGTAATTACCACTTAATAAAGCAATGACACAAGAGATATTCGGACCGATATGATACATTCGACGGATATGATACATTCTTACACATACGCAAGTACACGTGAATACGGATCTTGTTTTATATTTCCGAACGTGTGCTACCGGCAGATCGAAAGAGAAAACCGATCATGGTGTCTATCCATCAACGAGACGCGTGTAATTGATAATTAATGTTCTTTCGTTTTTTTTTTTTTTTTGATCTTTATTCTCACTTTTCTCCCTCTTTCTCTCATATATTTCCATTTCGCTTTTATAATCTATGTATGTGTACCTATGAGAGAAAGAGAGAAAGAGAGAGAGACTCATCTAAGGTAGATTAATGCATCAACATCGCATAAAATGCTCATGCGTTAGCTTAACATGTTGCAATATTCTAATTAAATAAAAGCATTTGTCACTAAAATCGGGGAAGGCTTTTCAAAATTGAAAGTGTTGTCATTTTAATTTGCAGCCACTTCAGCTTTTTTCATTTAATAAAATGCAATTATCAAATCAAAGAAAAGAGATCAGTAATTTTAGAAACATCTTATTTAATATGTTGCATTACAGGGTTGAAATTAAGTTGCGCACGTATCTATCGTATAGGGTAATAGCGGCTAGAGAGTAATCGGGAAAATCCCGGAAGAACGAATCCCGGAATGCCCATCAGAGGCACGCGACTGGCACACGACGCCCAGCGAGGGTGCGCATAAGGTGCCCTTTTTTTTTTTTTGGACCGCCCTTCGCGTATGCGAGTTTGTCTGTGTGCGGTGTTTGTCTGCGCATGTTGTGTGTGCTCGAGGAACCGTGGTAGATCTAGAGTGGTTACTCGGTGTCATCTGGCAAGCAGAGGAGCCCGCAAACCCTGAAAACACATGGGTGTTTTGTGTCGTCGTGTGCACTCCTACTTATAACGCGAGTCTGTGCGCGTCGACATAACGGTTGAATCAGTCGATTTGAACCGAATACCGGTGTGCGTGGCGTATCGTATGCGAGAAAGAGAGAAAAGTATTGCAAAACAAGAAGAAAATTCGTTTATGTTCAAGTTAATTTGATTTTAATTCCGGGAAAAAATTATAAGTTTATTCGATAATTCATCGATTTTTTTGAGAAATTAATTTAAAATTCGTCAAAGCATAAAATTAAGGTTTTTATAATGAACTCTGAAACACGAAGCGAGAATTTTTTTTTTAATATTAATTGTATCAAATTGTAGATAAAATTCCACTTTATTAATAATTTAATCCAATTTCACACTACACTTAAAGAAATAAGAAGATTCTATGTTATAATTTAAGAAAAAAAAATATATTTTGTGTATATATTATGATGATTATTATATAAAATTTAATTATCATAATTTACCACAATTTTTCAAAATTATCAAAACTACATATTTCTTTTTCCATGTTACTTTTTAAGAACGTCGCTTATTATTGTCGGAATAATGTACATCCATGCGGTACGATCCGCATCGCTGATCTGGAGCGGTTAATCAGTTAGCCACACACACTCACACATACACAAATACGCACGCGCGCGACAAACCGATGCGATGCGCCTGATGGTTTTTAATGCCCTAATTGAAAGAGGCTGATGAACCATGGGCTCTGTTGATCGGGGAATTGGGATAGTCGTATAACCTGCTGGAACGATGAAAAAGATACAAATGAGGAAACGGAATGGCTGGCATGGAATCTCATTTCATTCGACTGTGCATTCGAATTAATTTTTAATTAACATTGCCATATGTTATACTTTGATTCAAATATACGCGTTGGCTATGATTTTATATAAAATGAGGAACATATGCCACCTAAAATAGTTTTTAGCATTTTGATAGTACATAAGTTTTTAGTATATTATTATAATAAATAATTTTTGTAGTCTATGTCATTATTAAAATTAATTTAGATTTAAGAAAAAGAGGGAGAATATATATAAACATGTATGTGTGAAAAATCATGTTTCTTGAAAAAAAAAATATTTTTGATATTAAAATTGCTTTTTTTATGGAATGAGAGTCTCACGAATAAATAATATGATGGAGTAAAATCAATTATACATATTGAAATAAGTAAATATAGAGTAAAGACAAGGCGTTTCATAAACTGGGAGAAAGAAATTGAGAAGAGATATATGCCGGTATAAATACAGGGGTTCGACGATACCACTCAGAAAACGATATTAATGATTCGATTATGCTTTCTCTACCTCTCTTTTCTTCTTATTCTCTCTTGTCTCGTCGTGGGTGGCGGTCATCTCATAACTTTCATGCGTATGTATATACATGACCAGCAATATGTTACATGCACATATATATATTCCATTTACCAGATTTACCAGATAGTCTTTCAACTACATATTCTCCGATCATTTTGAAGACGATTTTAATTCAAGGAAAAGTCGATGGACGAATATTTTAATTTCTGACATTATCTTAATTCATCCAAAATTATACATTGAATTTTATTTAAGATACATACTAAAATAATATAAAATAAAAAATAAAATTTTGCAGTCCACTTATTTAGCTGTTTCTAATATATAAACAAATAAACAATTTTTTAATATTTCATATTCTTTAAAAAAAGATCTGAATCGATAAGAATAAAAGAAAGCAAAGAAACTTCATCTATAATTTCTTAAATAATGCTGTCTATAATGTTTGTTGCGCAAACTGATAAATGATATATACAAGCCGCTTTAATAACTTACATTTATAAAATATGATAACAATTATTGAAGACTAGTTTTTCATCAGCGTAACTTTCATGAGCTTGGTCTTATTGAGCGCGGTTTGTATTTTCCACAAAAAAGTTTCAAATTTTAATTGGACACAATCTTTTCTGGGTTGCATCAGTTAATGAGCACGTGGATTAAAGGAAACGCGTGCGCGCTGCATTTCAAGTGTAATAACTCAAGCAGCACAGTCGAATCATCTCCACATGTCCACCTCGATAAAGCTTCAGCGACGCTGTCGGAATTAAAGATGAAGTCATACGAAAAGATTTATAATCTTTATTAATCTTGATATTAACCTTTTCGCTACGGAGCGCTTGCGCCACAATGTGATCGCTGTGAACGGACCGCATTACTGAGTAGTTGACACTGAAGTACGGACGTGGAATCGTGTCCACTATCACTTGCGAAAAATATTCTCTTAAATTTTCTTTTCCCATGCTTTGATAATGGGTCTAAAAATTAAATACTTTAAAACTCAACATATTATCACAAAGGTAGAAATTGAATATTTACCTGTGAATTATTAAAATTAAGCTAACAAAATTATTGTTGAATTATAAATTCGAGTAAACCTTTTAATCACCACTATTATAAACTGCTGGTATATATCCGTCGCTGGCAATGTTCTAAAGAAGACTGAAACTGTGTATCGTTAAAACAAAACACAATATTGTCTTGTCAATCGTGTTTTATTTCATGATAGTCAATTGCTTAAGGCATGCAGCGTTGCCAGATACTCGATTAACAAAAGTATCTCATGTAAAGTATGAAATCAAAGTATATATGGTATGAACGTATATATACGCTCTTCGTACCCACGCGCCCACTTTTCCAGAGCGTATATATACGCTCTTCGTACCCACGCGCCCACTTTTCCAGAGCGTATATATACGCTCTTCGTACATGAATGGTCATTCTTCGAGGGCGTATATATACGCCCGTCGGAGCGAAAGGGTTAATTTTGACAATTTTTTCTTTATGTAAAAATATTTGTCAATTATAATATATACTAATTTTTAAATTTTCAAAATTTTACACTGCTAACATAATTAATGCATTTAATGTTATAATAATAAAACAATTTAAAATAGTTGTAATTATATAAATTTTAATAACTGCAAATAAAATTTTTTTATTATCCCAGAAGTATGTTTGTACGATTAAAGATTGAGATTTCATTATATATTATAGCTCATTATAATTATAGCTATTTTAATATATAAGCTCCAAATATTTTAATTTTGTTTAAATCCTTTGTGTTTAAATAAAATTTTTTTTTTAATAATTGTAATAAAAAAAAAATAAATTTGACACAATTATCATATATCCTAAAAAGATGAAAATAATTAACAAAATAATCGATTTTATTACAATAGGCATGCAAAAAAACGTGATTATAATATTATTATTAATGTGTATTATTACATATGCGTAAGATCGTCGTTTATCTCTTCACAGCACCTGCTATATACACTATTTATATATGTAGCATAATAATCAGCCGTTACAATGCCATCCAGTGTGTGACGTTCGCTTTATTTGACCGTAAATTAACGAAAAGTGAAAGCGATCAAGAGAAGCGATCTTGCCATGTAAATTGTGCTTGCGTCGCCGCTTTTAATGTGACAACTGCGCAAAATTAAATGGAGACATCTCGATAACATCATCTTGTTTCAATATATATTGAAATGGTTGCGCGAAAGAAAGATTTATATGTTTAAAAGTAATTTTACATAAAATGATATTTTCTATCATTTCGCATTTCTTTCGATTTGTACGTTATAATCATAAGTTATTATTGTATTACAATATTTTTATATGCGCATAAAAATATGATTACTTAATTCTCACATTACCCTCGGACATCGGATGACATAATAACCACATGCATGGCGAACGTTGGGTCAATTTTAATTTGTAGTTAAATTTTAAATATTGTATGTATGTATATACAGAGAGAAAAATATTAATAAATAATGCATATAATATATATATATATGCATATATATATATATATATATATATATATGCATTTATATGCATACATAATTTTATTTTTAAATATTTTTCTCTCTTAAAAAAATACTACTTGTACATAATAATTAGGTAAAAAATTACACAAATAATTTGTTATTGATTTTTTGTACAATGCATTTATAAAACATGTTTCGATTATTGCATGAATTTTATAAAACATTTTTGATATGGATCATGAATAATTCAACGTCTACTAGCGGAAAATTAATAAATCTAATCTAATATATTTCTGCTTTATATTATTTATATTATAATCCTATCTATGACATAAGCAGAAAAAAAAAATTTATTTGGCCAGAATTAACGCCTAAGTATATGTGTGTATAATAATTTTTGACGATATATTTTTTTTATCAGTTGTTTATTTTATTCGCACTGACATCGCGCGCGTATGTACGACACGCATACAAAGACCGTATGTAAGGAGCGAAATTATTATATCTTGGGTCAGCTTTCGCGATTGCGTATGTGCGAACCAGGCTTCTCTTGGTCATCTGAGAGAATACGCGAGACACATGGTTGAAATTATGGAAATTGGCCAGCGTGCCATGCATCGGAGTGTTATGACGGTGTATGTGTATGCGATCGCGCCGATGGCAGGCACGACGGGGACTGGAACGATTGAACTCCCGCGCGGAGAGAAGCAACGTACGTATATGGAGAACACATCAGGTATCATTTGCCATTTCGACGCCATTAGACCGGCCGAAAACGCGGAACCGCGTTTTACGGACGTCTACTTAAGTGATTTCACCGGCGATTAAAGTCACGTCTGTCCGACCAATTCGCTCTGGATAAAACCGTGCCATGATCATCACCAGAAGCGAAATTGGGCCTCAGATGCATGGTCTCACGAGAAACATAACTTGCTATACAAATGAGAAAAATTCCTCCTTTCGTTGAGATTTATTCCAAACTCATATGTTACCATAAATATTGAAATGTTAAAATATCAGTGTTAAGCTTATGTCAGCATAGGCGACATGTTTCCGAGATAATTAGATAAAAATAATTAAACCAACCATCTAATTAAACCAACAAGTAATTTAATTTAAAAAATATATTGATTTATTTAATTATACCCTTATTTTAATGTTGTGTATATTTTGAGATAAAATCATCTAAATCTGGATTTTTTAACTTGTAAGATGTAAAATGCGTATCCACGATATCTGCATTCTTATTAGACATGGTTTAAATACCAAGCATAATATAAATCATAATTAAATATAAACTATAATTATTTAAATAATCATTTAATAATTCTATATATTTATAATTATGTTTTATATTTATATTGATATCAATTTATCTATAATTGTTTGTAAATTACAAATTTGGACACAGTTTACTCCGAAATATGGAAATTCTCTAGAAACTTCTTAAAAACTATATTCAACTAACTAAATTATCATTAATGAAAAGCGCGAAAAAGCTCAAATCCTTTCTCGAAGAGGAAATCGTAGGGAGGGAGTGAGAGAGAAGGGTAACGGTTACCAGCTGCACATATGTGCTTCGAATCTGCACCTGACCATTGAGCTTCTTTTCCAAGCGTGATCAGACACTCCATC
The DNA here is from genome assembly GCF_021464435.1 of Cataglyphis hispanica. Taxonomy (NCBI): domain Eukaryota; kingdom Metazoa; phylum Arthropoda; class Insecta; order Hymenoptera; family Formicidae; genus Cataglyphis; species Cataglyphis hispanica. Next base: position 6,027,136 of record NC_065957.1, read on the forward strand.
CATGCGGGTTCGTTAATGAGACACTCTCCTCGACTTGAATTTGCCCCTCTAATGAGGGGTTTTCCTTTTCCGTTACCAACAGATTGTGATCTACCGTTCGCACGCATATAAAAAGGTGCGTCTACGTGAAGCTCGATTCCGAAGCTATCTCAATTTCACGTTTTTGATACAGGAGTTGTAATTCGGTAGCATTTTAAAGAACAGCGGTTTGAAAGAGAGAATCCGTTATTAAAGTACATAAATTCGAATAATGCACAATGTATATGCCACATATTTTTAAATCGGAAGCTTGCAAAATCACTTTGATTTTAAAATTAACGAGAACGTAATCAGTTTATAATGAGTAAAAACTGTATTTAAAAAAAATTTTTTTTTTAAATAATCTTATAAATTGTATTTTTTTAATTACATATTAATTTTTATGATATCAACTTATTTAAAATTTGATTAAAATTTGAATTTTTTAAGTAATAGTTCCGAATCGTACATTTCTCGATGATATCCAGCCGATCATTCCATAAATTTTACTTAGTTATTAATTACGTAATTCAATAATATAGTAATTTACTCTGTCAATAAATTGGTTTTTAATTAAAATTTTATGTAACGTACATCATCATTCTTGGTTCCTCTTTCTGCCACTACTTCTCTCGTTTACTCGTCGACAAAGATAAAATATGATTAATGAACTGTTTATGTCGTACATACTCTTAACTTTTTGTCATTGATTTTATGCAGGTTTTACGCAGGATCATTGCATTTGAGAGTTGAAATCTCAAGCTTAACAATTAATATATCCGCATTACAGCATAATACATATATCATTATTACAGCGCAAACACGAGCATTGATTTGATATTTTCATGTATCATCGTCATTTATTTTTATACTTTTTCATGTTTACTATTTGTAGTCGAAGAAAATATGATGCCTATCTTATTGGTTGTATATTACAATTCGGTGCGAAAAGTATGTCTACTTATTACGTCTTCATGTCAAAGAAGAAAAGATTTGTTAAAAAAAGCGATTTTTTTTAAAGTTAATCCTTAAGAATGTATGTAACGAGTATATTTCTACATTGTATTCTAATTGCATAAAAACATGTATTTCCAGTTGCTTGGATTAGGAATATTTTGCGAAATAATTCATCATAAATGTTAGAATAATACGCAATAAAGTAATTTCGAACTATTTTAATCTACTGTTTTTTGTTTTTACATGTTTTTGTTGTCTTTTTATGCTCACTTTATGCTAACGCAATTAAAAAGCCAATAAAAGGGATACTTGATGACGACGACGAGTGAAATTACAGACTAGTTCTTTTTTTCGAAGAGGGATAATTGAAAGGGTGAGAAGCAACCCGTTATTGCCTCAGGGTTGAATGAAAAGGGTAAAACCGGCTCGTGCTTCCGTTTATGGCGCCTTAAAGTATGGGGTATGAATGAACTTGTAGAAGACCCTCCCCTCGCTTTTGGCCAATGAATGAAGTCGCAAAACTTGTCGATTCCTGACGAGACGCACGCTCCTCTTCAATGAGCGATGAGAAGTGGTTGTTGCTTTTACATTGTTACATTTACTAGCACAAAAATTTTTACTTGATCAATTGTCGCGGTCG